>NW_028270144.1:40866007-41169037 GCF_037043375.1 Chiloscyllium plagiosum | reverse complement strand
TATTAATACCAATATGTCACAATATGTAGGATTAATAGAAAGAAAATTGTTTGGGCCAGATAAACAAAAGTTTCTCAAATACACTGCTTGAGATGCAGTTAACAGTGTTAATTTTAAGTTCCAGGACAAATTATTATCTGTAATCCTGCCTGAATATTGGGAGGACTGCATCCAAGAAAACGGAAAGCCTTCAGCTTTACGGTTTACATAGCTTGTCTCAATCCCTTCTTCCAATGACACGTTTTCATTGTAGCAGGATCAAGTCTTGCACTCAGTTGAGTGAACATTAGCAGGATTTATCAAACAAAGCACAATGCATTCAAAAGGGTACAGGACAGCTTGACTGAAACCTTATGCTCTTAGGTCATGGTTCCATTTTTCTTTGACATCTTCATGATACTGCTCCTTCTGCTCATATTCAGTAGCTTGCTTGATGCTAAAATAGGGCAAACCAAGGTCATCCCTTAAGTTAATGGATATCCAGATCATAATGTCTCACACTGCATATTACACAAACTCATTAATAGGCTTAAGTCTGTAATTTAAAAATAAAATAAAATATGTTCACTCTTCCACAGCTTAATACATCTTATACTTTTCAGGAACAGCTAAAGCTAGCTGTTTTACAATTCCGTAGCACACACGAGTGATGTTAGCCTCTAACACAATGCTGCCATCAAACATTTCACACAATTGAGTAGCATGGTATACGAATTTCAGTGCTATAGGTCATACACCTAAAAGATTGCTGGCTTGTATAAAATAGCATATCCCTTTAGCTGTTCACAACAACCAAAGTACAGACATACTCAAGCCTGCACTTGCAAATATTCTGACACTTTGTCTGCCATTACATGTAGTAACATGATTGGATAACATTTGCAGACAGAAGGAATTTGTGCACATTGTTCTTGTTTCATCACAACAAAATCGATGACATCCATTCTCTGGTTCATTTCTCAGGACAATGCCTTCACCAATCAGAGTCAACCTGTCTAGTTATAAATTGAGTATTGCTTGGCAGTTAACCGTCAATCATTATTAACTGGTGATTTCTTCTTGGCTACTCTTCCACCAATTAGAGTCCACTTGTCAAGTAATCAGCACAGCCTATCATACAGCACAAATTTTGTTTTCCCTTTACATTAGTACTTTTTGCAAATTGCCCTGATAAGTGTAAGATGAAAAGCTTTGACAATTTTTCAGCAACATGATAAGTACTGTACAACCAGATGACTTTTACTAAAGGGATAGTTAAAACTTCATATTTTTTCTCATGTTTTTCACTATACCCCTTTTAACCATTCACATTTAACTTTATTCCCTCTTATCCTCCTATACTTCAATTCCTTTCAGGCCAAGACATGAAATTATGACTGTAGTTTTGATCCTTTTTGTGCATGGTTGGGAGGATTGAATGCTGTGGTGTCCCACTTAGAAGGGATAAATCTTGGCAAATTAGTAATTCATAGTGATCTTTGTGCTCAGAATTGGAGGTGTAGTGGACAGCAAAGGAGGTTACCTCAGGTTACAACAGGATCTTGATCAGAGATGCCAATGGGCTGAGAGGTGGCAGATGAAGTTTAATTCAGATAAATGCGAGGTGCTGCATTTTGGGAAGGTAAATCTTCGCAGGACTTATACACTTAATGGTAAAGTCCTAGGGAGTGTTGCTGAACAAAGAGACCTTGGAGTGCAGGTTCATAGCTCATTTCCCTGGAGTGGGGGAGTCCAGAACTAGAGGTCATAGGTTTAGGGTGAGAGGGGTTAGGTATATAAGAGACCTAAGGGACAACTTATTCACGCAGAGGGTGATACATGCATTGAATGAGCCAGAGGAAGTGGTGGAGGCTGGTACAATTGCTACATTTAAAAGGCATTTGGATGGGTATATGAATAGGAAGGGTTTGGAGGGATATGGGCTGGGTGCTGGCAGGTAGGACTAGATTGGGTTGGGGTTCAGCATGGACGGGTTGGACTGAAGGGTCTGTTTCCATGCTGTACATCTCTATGACTCTATGACTTGTAGACATTTTCTGTCAGTTTTTCTTTCTCAATTGTAAGTTCTAGCTTTATCTGAGCACTGTCTTTAGACTGATAACAACTGAATACCCTAAGGAGATTTTAGGGCTTTTAATTTTTTTCTCAAGATAATTTAGATTGGGAGTATTTCCCTGATAGCTTCAGTTTGCTAAATTCAAGCTGTTCAATGTCACAATTACTTAAATGTGAAAAATTTGCACAAGCAACCCATAGAAGAAGAAACTACCTGAGAATGTTATCTTCAAAGTAACCTTTTAAAATGTATTAAGCTTTAACAATGCTTTCATTGTTCCAGATAATTTAAAGATTCAGGATTGATCCCTTTAGGATATATACTTCCCCACTTACCCACTTAAATTGAGGTAATTTAATGCAGCTGAAAACTTTAAGTGATGGAGTAATTTTATAATTTTATAAACATACGTTAAGGAGCAACACAAATTAAGTGGATATATATGTTTCTGTGCCAAAACTATCAAATAATGTACAAACAAATTTAATAAAATCCAGTTTGATATTATTTATAAATATTTAAGACTATCAAAGAAATCTAGAATAGCTAAGAATGGGATATCTAACAATGCCTGAGAATACAATATCCATCAACATTTAAAACAAAGTTTTAATTTTGAGCTCTGAGTGAGTAAGGTATCTTCTCCTAGTGGGAGAAACTATCTTTTGAGGAGTATTATCTGAGTGCTTCAAATACCTCTGAAATTACAGTGAAAAGATTTGTGTTTTTAATGGTATATTCATTTTCACAAAGCTTTTCACTGTGAATTGAATTGAGTTGATTTTATTGTCACGTGTACCAAGGCAATTTCTCTTGACAAATTTGGGTATCGACTGTCTGAGGAGGTTCCTCCCATTTTCATGTGTTGCTGTATCATTCCTTAACACTTCAGTAAAGACTCTTATGGAGTTGTTAACTGATGTCCAGTCAATTATGTTGTGATGTTTCATATTCATCTCATCTCTACCTCATCTTTTAATAATAAATGACTCCTTTGTTAAAGGTTCACCAGTAAAGATGTTTCATTTTTGTATCTGAATATTACTTTAATTCTCTTTTACTGTCTCAGTCTTAAAACAACACTTCATTAAATGATTATCAGTAAATATGTTCCATTTCTCTGTCATTGAGTGTTGTCTTGTCCTGGGTTTTAATGGTATTATGTGATAAGAAATTTTGTCATTCTTATCAGATGAATGGTCCCAGTATTTTTGCTGCAATTAATATATTAATTTCAAAAACAGGTATGGTTTTGCTATGTACTGAGAGATAAAAGAAAAGAATGGGCTTATCAGTGATAGGCAACATGATTTTGTGTGGGGAGATCATGTCTTAGCAACTTAGTAGAGGAAGTGACCAAATTGATAGATGAAGGAAGGACTGTAGATGTCATATACATGGACTTTAGTAAGGTGTTTGATATGGTTCCCCATGGTAAACTAATGGACAAAGTGAAGTCACATGATGTGCAGGGTGTTCTAGCTAGGTGGATAAAGAACTGGTTAAGCAACAGGAGACAGAGAGTAGTAGTTGAAGGGAATTTCTCGAAACGGAGAAAGATGACCAGTGGTGTTCCACAGGGATAAGTGCTGGGGCCACTGTTGTTTTTGATATATATAAATGATCTGGAAGAGGGCACTATTGGTATGATCAACAAATTTGCAGATGACACAAAGATTGGTGGAGTAGCAGAAAGAATGCAGGAGATATAGAATGACTGGAGAGTTGGGCGGAGAAGTGGCAGATGGAGTTCAATCTGGTCAAATGTGAGGTGATGCATTTTGGGAAGTCTAATTCTAGAGCGAATTACACAGTAAATGGGAAAAGTTGATGAGCAGAGAGATCTGGGAATTCAGATCCATTGTACCCTGAAGGTTGCTGCACAGGTGGTTAGAGTGGCCAAGAGAGCATATGATATGCTTGTCTTCATCAGATGGGATATTGAGTGTAAGAGCTGGCAGGTCATGTTAAAATTGTACAAGACATTTGTTCGGCCACATTTATAATACTGTGTACAGTTCTGGTCACATTACCAAAAGGATGTGGATGCTTTGGAGATGGTACAGAGAAGGTTTATGAGGATGTTGCCTGGTATGGAAGGTGATAGCTATGAAGAGAGGCTGAGTAGATTAGAATTTTTTCATTAGGTAAAAGGAGATGGGGGGAGGGGGGAACCTGATTGAGCTCTACAAAATCATGAAGGGTATAAAGTTAAAAATCACACAACACCAGGTTATAGTCCAACAGGTTTAATTGGAAGCACACTAGCTTTCCGAGCGCTGCTTCTTCATCAGGTGATTGTCAATCACCTGATGAAGGAGCATCGCTCCGAAAGCTAGTGTGCTTCCAATTAAACCTGTTGGACTATAACCTGGTGTTATGTGATTTTTAACTATGTACACCCCAGTCCAACACCGGCATCTCCGAATCATGAAGGGTATAGACAGGGTAGGTAGAGATAAGCTTTTTCCCAGGGTGAAGGATTCAATAACAAGAGGTCACGCTTTCAAGGTGAGAGGTGAAAAGTTTAAGGGGGATACACGTGACAAGTACTTTACACAGAGAGTGGTAGGTGCCTGGAACGCGTTGCCAGCAGAAGTCGTAGAGACAGGCACGGTAGATTCATTTAAGATGCATCTGGACAAATGCATGAGGAGCAGAGGGATACAGATGCTTAGGAATTGGGCAACAGGTTTAGACAGTGGATTTGGATTGGCTCAGGTTTGGAGGGCCGAAGGGCCTGTTTCCGGGCTGCAAATCTTCTTTGTTCTCTTTGTTCTTTTATGTGGCTTTCCAAGCCTTAACAATTAAACAGTTGTTTATATCATTTTGTTGTCTGTGCTGTGCACAAATTAAAACTAATAGCATATATGCACCATTTCCACATCTCCCCTTATGTATATTCTTTTCCTGATAGCCATAATACTTTTTTTCATATCTGTATATACTCTACCTTATTATTAGATTCTCCTACATTGTGAAAACAGGCCATTTGGCCTAACAGGTCCACACCAACACTCCGAAGGGTAACCCACCCAGACGCATTTCCTTCCGACCTAACACTATGGGCAATTTAGCATGGCCAATTCACCTGGCCTGCACATCTTTGGACTGTGGGAGGAAACCAGAACACACAGAGGAATCCCACACAGACAGTTGCCCGAGGATAAAATTGAATCCGGATCCCTGGCGCTGTGAGGCAGCAGTGCTGACCACTGAGCCTCCATGCTGCCCTTATTAAAAGCCTATTGCACCCGGTATTCCCAGACAGTTCCAATCCAATTAGTACCGAGGCCTGAGTCTACTTAGCTTCCGAGATCAGACATTTTCAGGCTTGCATGACCGTAGGCTAAATTAATAGTGCACCCAACGTGGGGCTTGAGCTCATAACCCTGGGATTAAGAGTCCCATGCACTACCAACTGAGCTAGCCGGGCTTTAATTGTGCATGTTTCTCAATCAAACCTATATTTTTAACTAGGTATTATTACAATCTGTGATACAGTTGTGTTTTTTCACATTCGTTTATTTTACTGTTTGTTTGTTCACTGATGTGGAAATATGAGACTTTGGACATCATTATTTTGTTTTACTTTCTTTTTAAGTAGCTGCTGCAATTGTTTGATTTACCAAAGAAACTATTCCTTTTCAGTCTCAGAGACCTGATAGTGCTGTGTGACTTAAAAACTGGGTTGTGGGTTAGCAGTCATTTTTGAACAACTCTTGATTATTTTTAATATGTTGAAGCTGAAGCTTCATGTTATATGGTTCTAAAGCATTCTTTTATAGTTTAAGCCTCTGTTTCTTTACAGCAGCTTGAGTGCTTCTGTGTCTTGCTGGTGAGACTCACTTGCAGACTTTGGCTAAACTTATGTAAGTTAATATTTCCCAAAATTTATTATTTGCTTCACCCAAAAGGGCTTAAACATTTTCCATTTGGCTGGATATTGTTTTACATGCTGCTTGCAGTTATTGAAATACAGAATGCTGGTTGTTTTCAAGGTTTGAAGTTTTGTTTTATGACTTTATCCATAAAAAAAATTGTGCATTGTTGTAATTATCTGTTACATGCAGTTAAGTTCTGTTAACAGAAGTAAAGTACTAGTCTCCCTGTCTGAAACTTCAATGCCCATAAATCTGTGTCAAAACTCTGAACTCTCCTTGATGTTTGACTTAATATTGTAACTCCAGAATCCTTCCCAGATTTTGTGAATACCTTGCTGTCTAAAAAATGTCTGATGCTTTTCTGTTGTTCATTTGTGGAAGAAGGATTATAAGCTCACTTCCAGTTATTAGTTCCTTTATGTGCTTGGCAATCTACTTTTTTTTTACATATCAAATCATTTGCATTAATTGCAAACAGCTTGAATTCTTTTCTGAAAGAACAAGTTAAGGTCTAGAATGTCCTCTTGTAGCTGGTCACTTTCATGTCTTCTTTTCCCAGTAGGTCTATTATCTTTTTTGAGAAATGAACAATCTACACTACCCTTTTATGTGGTTGACATTAACATTTCTGTTGTAACGATTAATTAGTGACATATTGAGTCAACTTCAGTGACCCCAGCATTCGATCAAAACAGGCAGAAAAGTCTTGACTTTAATCAGAGCAGAGCCAGATTAGGCACATCTGAACGTGTATTCAAATTAAGATTTGTTTTCTTGCCACTAACCATGATATCTTCATACCAGAATTTATCTCATTGGTCTATATAAACAGAGGCCAAAATCTTGTAATGACTGTGTTATATGCTTCCATAAGAATTCATGCTGCTTTTCAGTTTCCTCAAGTCCTTGGATACTTCCTGACTAGTATGGATTGTTTTTGACTTGTTGTGCTTTTGTTTCTGTTCTGAAATGGCATCTTTCCTGGCACAAGTGGTCGGCTGGGTAATAGAATCCCATAAAAATGACAACCAAGTTTTCCATGGACAGACTTTCTGTGATTTCTCTTATTTCCCATCTCTATGTGTAGCTACTCTCAATGTCACTTTGTGCTGAGTAAATTAACAGCTTACCTCCTTCCTATTTCAGGATTTTGTTACTTTAGCATGTTGAGTGTCACTGGGGCTCGTCACCTGGCTGCAGCCTTTCCTGTCCTTCCCTTGTCTGGTGGATTACTCCCCCTGTTCTGATGCACTGCAGACCCTTCCCTTGCACACTCCATGGGTTGACTGCATCATAAGCTTTTCTACCAAACCTTTTGTGGGCCTTTTCCCTGAGTATCTTTTAATGCTGATTGACTGATTTCTTCCAACTTTCAGGTTGAGCGTTCTTCTGGAAAGGTTCCTTTTGGTCTTTATACTTTTGTTTTCTGTGTTCCTAGATGCTGCCACTGTGCAATAAGGTCAGCATTCAGGTGAATGAACATGAACAGTTTTCTACTGAAATATAACTCAACAAAGTAGGGAGGATAAGAAATAGCCTGTTGGGACCCTATATGCTGAGATCCCACTTCCATCTTGTTCTAACATTACTATGTCACGGCTCCTTATGCACATGAACATATATTAAAGGCATAGTTAATATTTTACTCCACACTCACCAAGTGTAAGCAGCATTGCCACCAACCAAGTCAGAAGCCAGTGTGTTCAAGTCCCACTCCCGTTTGCTGTGTAGTCCGGAGCTATTGTCTTTCAATTGAGACACTAATCAGAGACATCCATCTCCCCTCTGAGGTGAATGTGAGAGGTATCAATGCATTACCTTGAAGAGAAGCTGGGGAGTTTCCCACCTTTGGTGTCCTGACTAATAATTAATTCTCACCTCATGTCTATTAAAAGACTAACTGGATATCATCACTTACTGATTTTAGGACTGTTGCTGCATGCAACTTGGCTGTTGTGTTTCTCACAATGGTGCCCACCCTTCAAAAGACCTTCGCTAGTTGCACAGCACCTTCGAACATAATGATACAAATCTATCTTTCTTATCTGCCGCCTGTAAATGGAGGATGGTATCCAGTCAAGATTTATGACCTTTCCACCCTGCCTTCCCATTGCTTCTGTGGAAGGTAACGGCAGGTTTCACATATTCAGTGCATTAAAGCAAATTACCTCAGTGCCAGGGGAAGCTTTATAGCTGGCTTTCCTTCACGTGGTTACAGATTTCCTAATTACAGAATTCAGTCTCAGCCTGACTGTAGTGGAAGATTTCTTTTTGATTTTGGATCTGCTGCAACAACACCAGTATTTGTTTCGTTTAGCTGTTGAGCACCTTATCCTTATTAGAATGAAGCCATAAACATCCACCATATGATCAAATTTTTTTGAATTTTCCTTAGATACAGGGGCAGTGCCTGTCAACTGCAGATTTGCAAATGTTAAACCCTTTGCTCAGAAAAAGGTGTAAAATTAAGCCCCAAAAGTTTCAAGCCAGTCAGTTTAACCTCCGGCTGGAAAGCTTCTGGAAACATGATTTTGGGACAAAATTGACAGTCAGTGGAATAAATGTGCATTAATTAAGGAAAACCAGAATGGATTTTTTGAGGACAAATCATGATTAACTCACTCAGTTAAGTTTTTGACAAAAAGGATTGATGGAAGAATTGTGGCTGATTTGTGTGTGGACCTCCAAATATGGAAAGGGCCACACCACAGTATTATCATGAAAGTCAAGCCCATGGAATAAAAGGGAAAATGATAGCATGGATACTATGTTAGCTGAGCGAGAGGAAAAAAGCGTCATGGTAAATGGTTACATTTCAACTTAGAGGGGGGTATGTAATTGCATTGGGATAAGTACCACTGCTTTTAGTGATCTATTTTAATGGTGGAGATTTTGGTATGCAAGGGTGCAATTTAAAAAATGTGTAGATGATATTAAACTTATAAATATAATGGACTCTGAGGGGGAAAGCATAATATTCAATAGGACGCAAACTGGTTGCTGAAATGAGCAGTCATAATGTGGATGAAATATACTGCAGAAAAGGGATAATGTAAATTAATAAAAGCAACAGAGGGATTTGGGAGCCTCCAAGCACAAGTTGTTGAGGAAAATGTTCATTAGGCACTAGATCCTGGGCTTCATAAATGGTGCAATCGTGTTCAAAAGCAAGGAAGTTATGGCAAACCTTTATGAGGCACTGCTTCAGTCTCAACTGGAGTATTATTTCTAATAATCGACAATAAATATTGGAAGATGCTAAAAAAGCATTAGAGCAGTTACAAAATGGATTTGCAAGAGCGCTTCCAGAGGGAAGAATTTCAGTTCTGAGGCTGGTTTTGAAAATATTGAGTTGTTTGAGAGTAATTTCAGTAGAAATGTTCAAAATCATCAGTGATCTGGACAGAGTAAATCGAGAGAAACTGTTCCCATTGACAGACAGATCAAGAGCCATACCAATTTACTGTGGTTGGTAAAATAGTCAATGGCAACATCAAAGCACATATTTGAATTCAGCTAGAAGTTTTGATCTGGAATGCAGAGAGTCTGGCAGAGGCAACTCCAATCATAGATATTGAAAGGGCCTTGGATAATTATTTGAAGAAAACAGATTTTCAGGACTAAGAGGAAATGGAAGGGGAGTGCTTGAGTTGCTCTCATGCAGAAAGTACAGATGCAACAATCTCGATTGCCTGTTTCTCTGCAAATGTGATTTTTTGATTCAATGATAAGTAATAGGCTCCAACGCTGAGAAAATTATTCAGTATTAGGTGAATATTGAAAGGTTAAAAATCCAATCTAAGGAGACTGCTCATTTCACCAACATGTCTGTGTCCCATTGAAGATTATGCCCAATCACCTCATATTCAGCAAACCAATAAATTTACTGTCATAAATAATTTTTCACATTGCGCCCTGCACATTCAAATCTCCATCATTAAAATAGATCACAGAAAGCAGTGGTCCTTGTTCCAATATTTAAATAACCCGACATCACATCTTCCTTTCATCTGAAAAGCAACCATTTACTACAACTCTTGATTCCCCTCACTCAGCCAACATAGTGTGCCTTTTATTCCTCTGGCTTTAACTTTATTGATTAACCTGTAATGTGGTCCTTTATCTAAAATATTGGATTAGGTTGAAGTTATCTAAAACCATATACTGCCACATTAGCATAAGCTCCTAAGAGATCAAACTTTTGAATAGGATTATCTTTTTCTGTTATGAACCTGACTGACCAAATTGAGTTAGTAGCATGGAATAAGAAAAGGTAATTTGGTCCCTAAAACCTATTCCTTTCAGATTTCTAATACAATTTATTCGTCAATCCAAAAGATTAATCATTATCAAAAAAAAAATCTGTAAATCATCCTACTCACAACTAAAGGTACGTCAAGGAGACTTCTAAAATTTCTGCCTTCCATTATACTCTATGTGTTTAATCAGATGTGAATTTGTTCTTTTTTCTAATACTTTAAATGAACATTAGGAAATTCCATTCAATATTTTTTCATCAAGGAATCAAGTGCTGTACAATATATAGTCTTGGTACATAACAAGAGAATTGAGATTGGAAAATATCACCTGTGGTGATTGGCAAGAATGCAAGGTGGATCTCATTGGCTGTGAGATCCTTGGTTTGGGTTGTTAACCCTGGCCAATCAGGGAGTCCTGGCTGACAGAGATGAACAGGAGATTCAAAGAGTCTCCTGATCCCAGGGATGGCTCAGAACTAGCTCATCAGAGCCCATGTACTCAACGCAGGTTAAAAAAAAGGTGACTTGGTGACAGGATACTGGTCTCCGTGCATTTATTTCAGTGGCAATGACAGAAAACTGTACAGTCTGAAGAAAATTTGCTTGCAACAGTCATCTTTGAGTTGAGGTATGCATTTCTGACTTCATGCGTTTATTTAGGAAAGTTGACTCATTTGATTCTGCCATCAAAGACTGGGCCCAATACGCGGAAAGAATGCATTAAATTTTCCAGGCAAATAACACTGGGGCAGATGAAAAGCACTGAGTAATTTGCCTGGGAGCTTCTGGACCCGCAGCTTTTTTGGTTTATTAGAAACCTAACTAGGACCCAAGGTTAGACCACAGCAAAATGCAAACAAAGCCAAACCTCAGTCAAATGGCTAAAATGTTCTTCAGGATGTGGGCTGGCAAGCCATTGTAGTTGCTGCCAGTATGTAGACTCGAGACATTGAAGGTTTGGATGGATGAGGCAGTCCTGAACAACCATGTATACCATGTGAAAGCTGCTACATCACAAATGGGGCAGGAATGAAACATACCTGTTCCCTGAGGACAGCCAGTAGGGCTGTCAGAAACTGAGGGTTCTCCTTCTTTGTCTAGCATCGAAGCAATCTCAGAGTCTGAGATGTATGGAGCCTCGATAGTATTACTGCCTAAAGAAGGAGGACGCTGTCACGAGATGCTCCGGGTACAAGAGACATACACCTATGTCCGAGTCAGAGTCAGAGGAACTGGACATGGGATGAAAACATACCAGGAAAACCTACAAGAGGAAGAACAGGCCTATATCCCCACACCTAGTAGGGGAGTGATGTAGTGATTGGAACAAGTTCTAGTGGATCTCATTGACTGTGAATCCTTAATTGGGATTGTTAACCTGGGCCAATCAGAGAGCCCTGGCACTACCACACTTAGGTGGTAGTGTGGGGGTTTAAAAAAAATGTATAGAAGACTCAGAATAAAGATTCGTGCACTTTGTGTCTTTCACTGTGTCTCACACCTGCACACACACACCATGGGTGCTGGGGAAAAAAATAAGCACTACCGCACTTAAGTGGTAGTGTGGGGGTTAAAAAAAAAGAGAAGGGAAAAAAGAAAAAAAGAGGAGTGCACACAGCACTGCCCTTAAAAAAGAAAGAAGAAAAAAAAAAGTACACAGGAGGGAGCACTAAAAAAAAATGAATAGAAGACTCTGAATAAAGATTCGTGCACTTTGTGTCTCTCACTGTGTCTCACACACACACACCATGTGTGGTGGAGAAAAAATAAGCACTACCGCACTTAGATGGTAGTGTGGGGGTTTAAAAAAATGTATAGAAGACTCTGAATAAAGATTCGTGCACTTTGTGTCTTTCACTGTGTCTCACACCTGCACACACACACCATGGGTGCTGGGGAAAAAATAATATCGCACTTAGGTGGTAGTGTGGGGGTTTTTATAAAAAAAAGAAAAAAAATTTAAAAAAGGAAAAAAAAAGAAAAAACACAGGAGTGTCACCTGCACACACACAACGAGGGAGAATAAGCAATACTGCTGTTAGGCGCTAGTGTGGGGATAAAATAATAGAATTAACAGGAGTGTCGTTTTCCTATCTTCCTAAAATGGAAAACAAAAGAATAGAAGACTCTGAATAAAGATTTGTGCACTTTGTGTCTTTCACTGTATCTCACACATATACACACACACCATGGGTGCTGGGGAAAAAGTAAGCACTACCGCGGTTAGGCGGTAGTGTGGGGGTTAAAAAAAAGAAAGAAAAAAATAATAATCAGGAGTAAGCAGGGGAAAAAAAATAAAACCAGTGGAGTGTATTATTTCCCCCTCCAACAAAAAAAAAGAATAGAAGACTCTGAATAAAGATTTGTGCACTTTGTGTCTTTTACTGTGTCTCACATGTATACACACACACCATGGGTGCTGGGGAAAAAATAAGCACTACCGCACTTAGGTGGTAGTGTGGGGGTTAAATAAAAAGAAAAAAGAAACAAAAAAAAGTTAAAAAAAAAGGAGGAAAAGAAAAATGAACAGAAGACTCTGAATAAAGGTTCGTGCACTTTGTGTCTCACACCTGCACACACACACACACCATGGGTGCTGGGGAAAAAATAAGCATGACCGCGGTTAGGTGGTAGTGTGAGGGGTTAAAAAAATATATTTAAAAAATATAACCAGGAGATTCACACAGCATTGCCCTTTGATGTGAAGGGCAGTGCTTGTCACTGGCCACTTGGGTGTTTGCCTATCTTAAAAAAAATGAATAGAAGACTGAGAGAATCTCCTGATCCTAGGGACTGGCTCAGAGCTGGATGGTCAGAGCCCATATACTCTGCACATGTAAGTAAAGGGTGACTTAGTGATGGGATATCAGACTCTATGCAGTTACTTCGTCGCCAAAACTTCCTATTATCCCCAAAAGCTCCATATGTATATGAAGATTCTGTTGTACATCTTTTCCAGGTGTCCTCGTATTGAACACATAAGTTTTATGATTTGGGTGGATCCATGCTCCTTACTGTAACATTGAATTTCCTTAAACTTCCACTCAATTACAAAACAAGTGGCAAGCAGCAACTGAGACTTCCGGCTCCTTATGAAACAGCCATAAGTGTAAGTTTGCCTCTCGCAGGGTGATATACCTGATGTGACAAGGCCTATATAGTAGGATAAGTGTGCCATGGTGTTGAAGAATTATTACAATTGATAATTATGTACAACCATTACAGTTCTCAGGCACATGTGTGTCTCAACTTACCTTAAACTAACTGATTACAATACAGAGCAGCACTGCAATGTCATGTTTCAAATGATCCAAGGTAAGTTGAGGTATGCAGTCTTTCAACCCTCAGATCACATGCTGCATATAGCGGTGATGTTATGAACGTAGACATAATCTCATGCTGACTATGAGACATAACACAACAGATTTGAAAAGAAAGGATAGTGAATTTTAGCAAAAATAACTTTAACCTTTAATGCTGTGCTGATATGACACTCTACTTCCATATAGACTTATGTGTGAGCAAAGAGAGAGTTCAGTTTAGTTACTAAAGTTAACATAGCTGGTAATTAGATCAAGATAATTAACTGCTGCAAATTTGGCTCCATAATACTATGGGTGCCACATTGCTCCTGAAATAGTGCCCAAGGCCTAAACATACTGTACGCTTGATGGATGTTTTGAAGTTATTCTAACAGGACCTATTAGCATATGCATAAAAGAGCTACTGCCAAAGCCATACAGAGTGGGTCAATCAGAAAGTCGATCAGCAAACACTGATGTGATGCTAGTGGTGTTGTTTAGGAACTGTATATTCCCACTATTGCCCTCTCTTAGACTCATACCACTCAGCATGCATTCAGTAGCAGGATAAACACTCCAGTATTACCATTTTCAGGCTAGTTGCTAATTGTTATTTTCTGTGTTTTACTGTGATTGTAGAAATGACTAGCGGTTCCAATATAGTTTGAAGGTTTTGAAGTGCACAGAGTGGAGGGGTATGCCGTGTGCTGATGATTTTCTCTGGGCTTCAATGATTTTGCACAAACAAGATAGAGTTGCAGCATGCACCTTAAACCATTACATGAGCAGTGTTCACTGGAAACAGCTTAATTCGTTTGAAGTGTATGACAAGGAAGAAGGAGAGGTCCCAGCAGAAATTATGCTCACCTTAAGCTTCAGCGAACAATTTGCAGGCCTGAATCTCAACAACGCAACTGTCATCTATCTGTGTCTCAATATGGAACATTTGTCAGCTATTGCAGCAGAAAGGCTGTCTCAAAATAGAGTGCCACTGGATGTGAAGGGGATTGTAGCCATGAGCCATAGTGCACCTGGCTTCTTCTGGGCTGCAGGTTTCCAAGTTTTGAAGTTTCTCTCTATAAGTTTATGTTGATGTTCTCTGTGCATGATTACAAGATATGCTACATACAATCAGCTTCTGGCTTTGGAAATGATGTCTCACCCACCCTGCTAGAGCTGTAAGACTTGTTCCATGTATGATTCACATAATCTAAGACATCTCTGATGTTGTAGTCGCTTTGCTGGCTGTAGAACATTTTGAAGCTGTGCTAGATTTTTATCTGTGGTTGAATCAGTAAAACAACCTCTTCTGGTTGGCACTGTTGCCTCACAGCGCCAGGGACTCAGGTTCAATTCCAGCCTCAGGCGACTGTTCTGTGTGGAGTTTGCCCATTCTCCCTATGGTCTATGTGGGTTTCCCCCGGGTGCTCCGGTTTCCTCCAACAGTCCAAAGATGTGCAGGTCAGGTGAATTGGCCATGTTAAATTGTCCATAGTATTAGGTTCATTAGTCAGAGGGAAATGGGTCTGGGTGGGTTACTCTTCGGAGGGTCAGTGTGGACTTGTTGAGCCAAAGGGCTTGTTTCCACACTGTAGGGAATCTAATCTAATCTATTTCCCTGTGGTGCTCTGACCTTCATCACAGGGAGGAATTTCTTCAGCTAACAGGGCTTACAATTGCCTGATTTTGATGGTTATTTGAAACAAATAAATAACTTTACTTCTTTGTTATGTTCTTTAACAAAGAAATAGCTCTCCTTCATGGAGAAAGCAAAAATTTCACAAATAATGTTGCTCACATCCATGAGAACAGAAGGGTCCAAGTTAGGTGATTGCTCTAAATGAACAATATGAGTGATGGATCATTTTTATGTCCCTGTGTTTTGAAAGATCAAATTAAAGTATAGATTACTCAGAGATAGTAAGCACTACTGATACTGGAAACTGGAATCAATAGATGTGAAGTTGGAAAAGCACAGCAGGTCAGACAGCATCTGAGGAGCAGGAAAGTCAGCGTCTTTGGCCAAAACCCTTCACCGGATTTGGGTAGAGGGTGGGGAATCCAGAAGTGTATAGACAGAACAGGGTGGGGCTGGGGGAAGGATAGGTGAGATAGTGATAGGTGATTTCAGGTAGGAGGCAATTGTGATTGGTCAGTGTGAGGGGTGGAGCAGATAGGTGAGTAGGAAGATGTACAGGTTAGGTCAGGTCAAGGAGACGAGGTGGAGGAGGGGTGACTGGACATGGAATAAGGCTGGCAGTGAAGGGATTTTGAAGCTGGTGAAGTCAATATTAAGGCCATAGGCCTCTAAGGCGAAATATCAGGTGTTGTTCTTCCAGTTTATCTTTGGCTTCACTCTGACAGTAGAGGAGGCCACTGGGCTCCCTCCCCCTCCCCAGTCCTGATGAAGTATTTCGGTCCAAAACATTGTCTTTCCTGCTCCTTGGATGCTGTCTTGATTACTCTGTTGTGTCTAATTACAGTCAGCTTTAGTATTTTTGTTACCAAAGATCTACAGGTTCTGTTTTGAGGGAAGTGTCTTCCAGTCATCCTGGTAGATGAGGATTTCTCTTGAAGACTGTCTAAGAACTCACAGCTGAAACATCCATGTCCTCAGTAACTGCTTAATGAAGAAGGTTTGAAGCTACGTCAACATACCTGCTCAACAAAGAACTCCACCTTGCCTCAGCTCATCTACTGCCAAAACTCATTCATGTATTTGTGACCTCTAAACTTCATTATTCCAAAGCCTTGCTGGTCAGCATCCCATCTTCCATCTTCCATGAACATGGAAAATTCCGATGACATATTCTACCACTCACAAAGTCCCAATTGTGCTTCATAATTAGTTTGCTGAAACACACTACCTTCAATCCATCATAACCTCTCTTTTTAAATGATCAGTATCTTTAAAAACCCTTGGGTGGTCTTTTGTCGCTTACTTCTGCAACTAGTCTAGCTCTGTAGCCCTCTGAGATCTCTGTGCTCCTCCAGTAGTGGCATCTTGCATCTCCCCTAGGTAATTGCTTAACCATTACTGCCATGTTTTTCAGTTGCTTGAGCCCCAAACTCTGAAATTTCCTTTGTACAACTTTTAGCCTCACTCCCCTCCTCTGAGACATTTCTGAAAGCTTACTTCTTTCTCCAAGCTTTTGGTCATCTGTCCTAACATTCTTGCAAAACTCAATTTGATGTCTTAAACTTGATATTATTAATGTCAATATTATTTAGTTTAAGTATAATGACAAGTACCTTGAGTTTTTTGTATTAATGATGTTATACAAATGCAAATTGTTGATACCGCTGATACATTAAAATAATGTAGTATAATGACAGATATATATATTAAACAAATTCTTTGCACGAGTATCTATTTCTACAGTACCAGCAAAGAATGAATACCAGTGATAGGATAGAAATAGAAAATAAATGTAGGGCAGGGATTTACTCTATTCTGTAAAATAAATTGTAATAGAGAATATAATGGGACTTAGATTAGATAAATCTCTAAGCCCTGATGGTTTCCACCTCGGTATTTAAAATAACTAGGTGTGGAAAGTGTTGGTGCAATCTTTCAGATTTCTCTTGAACAAGAAATTCTGTTAGTTACTCAAAAATTGGTAATGACACACCATTATTAAAGAAGTTGGGGAGAGACAAACAGGCCTGTCTGTTAAATTCAGTTGTTTGAAACCACTAGAATTTCTCGTTAAGTATGGAGTAACTGAGCACTTCAGAATTTATGAGCTGATCAGAGATAACCAATATGAATTGTTAATACAATGTCAGAGTAAGCAAGTTGCATTTTCTGAGGGGCTCTTTAACTATGTAGGCAAAGTAATGTCAATTGATGTTATCTGCCTGTTTTTCTAGAATGTGTTTTGTTGAGTTTTCATACAAAAGATTACCTTTTCAGTTGGATTTGAAAATAGTTGGGGATAGGTTAGTGAGGGGTGAAATCCATCTGTGTAACAATTGATTTCCTCAGTCCTATATGCCTCATAAGGATTATAAAATGACTCTGAGGTGTGCTTTGTGACGGTATACAGTAGTTCAGTGATTAGCACTGCTGCCTCACAGCACCAGGGACCTGGGTTTGATTCCAGCCTTCTGTGATAATCTGTGTGGAAATGCACATTCTCCCCGTGTCTGTGTGGGTTTCCTCCAGGCACTTCAGTTGCCTCCCACAGTCCAGAGATGTGCAGGTTAGATGGATTGGCCATGCTAAATTGCCCATTGTGTCCAGGGATATGAAGGTTAGATGGATTATCCCTATCCAGGGATAGGGTAGGATGTTTGGTTTGGATGGGATGCTCTTCAGAGGGTACTGTGGACTCGACAATGGCCTGCTTCCACACTGTAGGGTTCCATGTTATACAGCATTTTGAACAAACTTTGCATAATGAGGAAATAGCTTTTTTTTTTACAACATATCAGGCATTGGTGAAGCAGGAGAATATCAACAGGCTGGTGAGGAAGTAGAGGTAAAAGTGGTGGACGACAAACAGGAACAAAAGTATTAGGGAGAGGAACATGCATTCTGAGGGGTGTGATCACACCTGCTCAAAGTGATACCAGTAGCATCAACTATACCTCCTTATTTACCAGCTGTCCCATAATCTTTATTTTTCCCATATCAAAGAACATCCCATACTCACCTTTTTCTGACAATACAAAAATAATTATTGCAACATGCAAATGTTAATCCACTATAATAAATCAACAAATTATGTAATACGTACAAAGTACATGAATAAAATGATAATGAGTGCTCAGAGCCAGAGGTATGACTTTGCCAGGCAGCCGCTTTTTCAGATGGAAAATGGACCAGGAAAGATAAAGGGAAAAAAATCCCTAACACTTTATCTTAACAGAAATTAGTGAGATTACACACACTATATTGACCATCCATGCATCTTCTGGTATCAATGAACAATTATCAACTGTCATGGCCTTTCATCTCTCCTGCAAGTCTACAGGGCTGTGTTGGATCTGAATGAGTAGGGGAGGTCAACTGATCCAGATTGCTAACCTGGACTAGTGACCATAGCTGCAAAGAGAGACACTCACAGGGAAGGAAAAGCTGATTGCAATGAGTTTTTTTTTACATCCCGTGAGGAGTCCAGTTGCTGTGGGATTTTGCTGCTTATTTCAGGATAAAAATTTCAGGGACAGTCACGAGGCAGGATAAATCCCAAGTAGATATGATGTGAGTGGGAGACTCTGCTGATCAGTTCACCACATTAGGCAAGAATTCAAACAAAACCTTTCATTCTTGTAAAACCGTTAACCTAAAGAAAAATGTACCAATGCATTTCACGAACAAGAATTGACACAGAAGAGGTACAAATCATGGAGCAGGTATATACTAGAGTATGACAAAAAACCTGGCTAAAATTATGGATTTAACAAAATTTCAAGAGGATTAGAGACAGGTAGGTTTGAAACAAGGTTTGTGGGAGAGTCAAAACCAGATTAAAGCTCAACCAACTATCCCAAACATTATGTCCCTCTATTGTATTTGTAAGGGTAAACTTTTACTTCATTAATGATGGTTATGGTCCCTGTGGAGACCATTACACTGAAAGGGAACTTTGAATACTCTATTTAAGGAACTAAGCTAGTGTTATGAAGATGTGTGTGTACTGTACCAGTAAGAGAGTTAAAAGCCAGCAGAACTACCTGACACAGCAACAAGTGTTCTGAATAAAGTAACTTGGTCAAAACAGCGAGATTAGCTGGATTGCATGGAGACAACAAAACAAATTCAAATTTGGCCAATCAGTTTAAATTATACCCCGACAACATGCCAAACTCCAATCAATTTTGAATTTAGTATATTGATAATATTAAAAGCCAATGACACAATCCACTGTTTTGGGGGTATAAGACTATGAAAACCTGAACAGTTGAGGGAGACCGGCCAAAAGACCAACAGATGTAGACTGCTAGTCAGAACTTTCTGAGAGGTACCTGTCTCGAGAAGGAGTTTGTACAGAGAAAAACATCAAAACCTACCTGAATGGTTTTGAAATTTGAATCTTTGATAAAACTTAATCGGGGGTTTTATTGAACTAGTATTGTAGAAGGGGAAGGTAAAAGATAGAAAGGAATTGTAAATAGTTGCTAGTTAATTATTCTCTGTTATACTTTAAGAAATAAAGTTGTTAATTTTTACTGTAAATAGTTCTCGGCCTCTCAAATTTTCGTAGATTACTGCATGAGGTAAATCTTTTCAGTTTTACAGGTTTAAATGAAGCAGGATGGTTTACACCATGTGGTTGCGTATTGGGGCTTGTCTGGAATTCGAACAATCGAGGGGCTTTTGTCCATGACTTGAAAAGTTTGAGTCTAGGTTTGTGATTTGAACTGGTTTAGACAGATTTGAATAGATTTATGGATACAAAACATTCCAGCAAATGTAAACATTTGCAGGTTAGGGTCCTAAATCTTCAAATAAATTATAGGTGAGACAATTTGTTTAATTTCGGTGAGTTGTGATTGACTAAATTAGAAGTGAGAGAAATGGCTCTTAAAATTATTACTAAAGAAGTTCCGGGATTTGAGATGATTCTCAAATTTGCCAAGAAAGTTTAGAACCAAAGAAAAGGCCACACTTTTAGATTTAGCAAATAAGTTAGATTTGGGTTTAATCAAGGACAAAATTGAAACTGAAATTGTAAGGGAGTTACTCAAACACTTAGGTGTGTCAGAAAAAACAGACAAATGCAGTTGAGATAGAAAAACTTAAATTAAAATTGAGGAAAATTGAGTTAGAAGATAAACAAAGGGAGAGAGAAAGAAGAGAGAGAGGAAAAAGAGAGAGAGAAGGTTCTTGGCTGAGCAAAGAGAGAGAGAAGAAAGGGAGAGAGAAAGAGAGAGAGAAGAGATACAGGTAGAAAATCAAGAGAGAGAGAAGGTTCTTAGCTCAGCAAAAAGAGAGAGAATTTGAACTTGAGAAGTTGCAACTTAGTCAGCAAAGTCAAAGTTAACAGGATGGACATTAAAAGAGAAGCTAGTGAAATATACAAATATGTCAAAACTCTGTCACATTTTGATGAGAAAGATGATGAAGGCTTCTTTATTTAATTTGAAAAATTGGGTAGGCAGATGGAATGGTCTGAGGATTATGGGTAATGCTAGTCCAGGCAAAACTGACAGGCAGATCGAGTGAGGTATTTGCCACACTGTCAGATGTGGGGTCAAGGTATTATGAAGAGGTTAAACAGGCTATTTTAAGTGCTTATGAACTGGTACCAGAAGCATATAGACAACGGTTCCAAAACATAAAGAAGGAACCAGGTCAGACTTATGTTGGGTTTAAAAGAATTAAACATAGATGTTTTGATAGATGGGTTTGAAAATGGATAGGACCTTTGAGGCTCAATGAGAGAGTTTTCTGCTGGAGGAGTTTTAAAACTCACTTCCAGAGATGGCAGCAATTCACGTGGAGGAACAGAAAGTTCAGGAAGTGAGATGGGCAGCAGAATTAGCAGATAAATACATGTTGGTGCATAAGACAAGCTTCCAGCCAGAATTTCGTCCTGTGAGGGATAGAAGTTGGGAGAAGGTGAGATTCTACATTACAAAACCAAGAATAGAGAAAACTGGTAAGAGTTTACCACAGGTTAAAAAAGACGCCCATGAGGGTGGAAAGCAGGTTAACGGCCTCAGGTGGGATGCAGAAAATTACAGTGCCAGTGTTTAAAGAAGGGCACTGGCAAAAGGTATTTTCACTGACCAAAGGTGGGACACATAAAGACTGGTCGTTAAAGGAAGGCATTGTGGGAAAAGATGTGGTAAGAGAAGCTAAGCTAGTGACATTATTGAAGGTAGTAAAGGAGATCACAAGAAGAGCCGAAGAGTTGCAGGGAAATGTACAGCCTAGGCAGAGATTGGGTATGGATCTCTACCTAATCTCTACAAAGAATTTACCTCTGTGCGTAGTTTGCTCAGAAAGAACAGGGGAGAAGGACAAGAAGTTATAATTTTGAGAGATACAGGATCTAATCAGTCACTGATAGTAAGGGACAAGCAAATATGCACTCTTTTAGATTTGTTACCTGAGAGTGTAGTAATGTATGGGAAAAATGGACAGAAATTTTGTGTGCCCCTATGTAAGATCAGGTTGGAGTGCCAACTCAAGACTGGGGAAGTTACAGTTGGAGTGATTGACAGAGTGTCAGTTCCAGGAATTTGGTTCATTCTTGGGATGATTTGGCAGGATCCAAGGTGGGAGTGACACCCCTTGTTATGGAGAAGCCCAAGGAAGACCAAGAAACTGAGGGGTTAAAACAGAAATATCTTGGTATTTTCCCAGACTGTGTAGTTACCAGATCCCACTATCATAAGTCACAGCACAAAGTGAAAAGTAAAGAGAAAAGTGAAGGAGTTGAGGTTCAGTTAGTGGATATCCTGTTTGACATAATGGTGCAGGAAAAACCTGAACAGGCAGACAGTCGGACAGAAGTGTTTGTCCTGAAAAGCTAAGGGACTTGCAATAGCAAAACAAGACAATAAAAGATGTATATGTGGATGCGTACTCTGCAAAGGAGGCAGAGAATATTCCGGACGGTTATTATTGAAAGATAGAATTCTATGGTGGCATCAGACCTTGAAGACCATGTTGAACCATACTGTCAGGATTACCTGAATGATTGGGATAAAGATACCCCATTCATATTGCTTGCCATTAGAGATACCCCAAATGAATCAACTCAGTTTACTCCTTTTGAGTTAATATTTGAGCATGAAGTGAGAGCCCATTTAAAATTAATTAAAGAAAAATTGACAGGATCCAAGTCAGAGATCTCACACTTAGATCATGTATCGGAGGTGAGGGAGAGACTAACTCGAGTAGAGGAGTTAGCTAAACAGAACCTAAAGAGGGCACAGTATAGAATGAAGCAGGTGGCAGATAAAAGCTCTGAGACTCAGACGTTTTCCCAAGGTGATGACATGTCAGTATCGTTACCAGTGATAGGAGATCCCTTTGAAGCCAGGTTTAGTGGTCCCTATCAAATTGAGAAAAAAATTGAGTCAAGTGAACTATCTAGTAAAGATGGGGAGAAAGTGAGGACTGCAGGTGCTGGAGATCAGAGCTGAAAATGTGTTGCTGGAAAAGCGCAGCAGGTCAGGCAGCATCCAAGGAGCAGGAGAATCGACATTTCGGGCATGAGCCCTTCTTCTGCTGCGCTTTTCCAGCAACATATTTTCGTATCTAGTAAAGATGTCAGATAGAAAGAAAAGATATTAGGTACGCCATGTGAACATGTTGAAACCATGTTATATGAGAGAGAAAGAGAGAAAGAACTGGAGAAACAGGTGTCAGTTACTGCCTCGCAGAGTGAGGAATCAAATCCAGATGATTTAGATTTTGATGTGCCTCAAAATAGATTTAAAAATGCAGAAGTTCTTGAGGAGTGTGATAGGTTAGTAAGCTATCTGTCTGAGGAACATAGAATGCGGTTGAAAGATTTGTTACTGCAGTATAAGGACATATGTATGAATCAGCTGGGGAGAACTAATGGTATTGTACATGAAGTAGACATAGGGAATACTGCTCCGATAAAGCAATTCCCTTATCAGCTTAATCCTTTCAAAGCCAGACAGGTCCAGAAGGAGGTGGAGGCCATCCTTGACAAGGATATCATCGAACCGAGTGGAGTTCGCCAAACATCTTAGTTCCTAAACTAGACGGAACTCAACAATTCTGCGTGGATTATCAGAAGGTCAACGCCGTTACAAAATCAGACTCTTATCCAATTCCTAGATTAGAAGACTGTATTAAAAAAGTCAGACAGGTCAGTTACATCACCAAATTGGACTTAATGCATGGTTACTGACAGGTACCTTTATCAGAGATGGCGAAAATATTTCTGCATTTGTCATCCCAAAGGGCACTTTTGAATGAAGAATGCATCCGTCACATTCCAAAGACTCAAGAACAGAGTTGTGGCTGGGTTAACAAACTGTGCAGTGTATTTGGACGATGTAATGATCTTTAATAAGTCCTGGAAAGATCACATAGTACAGTTGGCAGAGATTTTTGAACGACTACGAGAAGGAAAACTTAAATAAAATGGAATTCGTGAAAACAGAGGTGATATTCTTGGGACATAGCATCGGTCATGGAAGGATGACCCCATGGAATGCAAGACGAAGGCCATCAAGGAATTTCCATGACCAACCTCGAAGAAAGAGGTGCTTTGACTCTTAGGACTCAGTGGATTCTATCAGAAGTTTGTTCCAAACTTGAGCAGCGTACTGGCACCATTAACCTATTTGCTGAAGAAGAACATAAAGTTTTGGTGGTCAGAACCATGCCAAGAGACATTCGACCATTTGAAATCAATATTAACCACCGAACCAGTTTTAGCTGCACCAAACTTTTCAAAACCTTTTAAAGTTGTCACATAAGAGTTGGAGATGTACTCCTACAGGAAGATGAGGATGGGATTAAACTGCCAGTTGGTTACTTTTCGAAGAAGCTCAACATCCATCAGAAGAAATCCTCCACGATCGAAAAATAACTATTGAGTTTGGTACTGGCCTTACAACATTTTAATGTGTATGTCACGAACAATGTGTCAGGCATGGTTGTGTACACAGATCACAATTCACTTTCATTCTTAGAACGTTTTAAAGACAAGAATATGAGATTGTTTCATTGGAGTCTTACGTAACAGACTTTTAATTTAAAAATCACACATGTTGTGGGTCATTAGAATGTAATTGCAAGTGCATTATCACAGATTTAACTGATAAGAGTTTAAATGAGATTTGTACATATTTAATGTTATATATATATAAAGTTACATGGAAAGAGGTTAAGGTGAACTTAGATTACAGTTTTCAGTATGTGAGGGTAATGTATTTAAAGAATAGAAAAAAGAATTAAGCCATCTTTTCATTATGATGGTTTATTTTTTTCTTAGGCCAGGGGGAGATGTTATGAAGATGTGGCTGCACTGTTCCTTTAACAGAGTTAAAAGCCAGCAGAACTACCTGACACAGCACCTAGTGTTCTGAATTATGTAACACTTGGTCGAAACACCTAGATTAGCTGGGTTGCCTGGAGATGACAAAACAAATGCAAATTTGGCCAATCAGTTTAAATTATACCCCCAAACAATGCAAAACTCCAATCAAGTTTGAATTTAGTATATTGACAATATTAAAAGCCCAATCCAATGCTTTGGTGGTATAATACTGGGTAAAACTGAACAGTTAAGAAAGAACTGCAAAAAGACCAACAGATGTAGACTGCTAGACTAGAACTGTCTGAGAGGTGCATGTCTAGAGAAGGAGTTTGCACAGAAAATAGCATCAACACCAATCTGGAGAGCAAACCTGTAAAGGGAAGACTCAATAGCTGGCTGGTTTTGAAATTTGAATTTTCGGTAAATCTTAATCGGGGATTTTATCGAGCTAGTATTGTAGAAGGGGAAGGTAAAAGATAGGTTAGAGAAAAGAGTTATAAATAGTTGCTAGTTAATTATTCTCTTTTATACTTTAAGAAATAAAGTTGATAATTTTTACTTTAAATAGTTCTTGACCTCTCAAATTTTCATTGATTACCGCACGGGGTAAATCTTCTCTGTTTTACAGGTTTAAATTAAGCAGGAGGGTTTACCCCATGTCATAACCCTAGATGATTTTTAATTTTTGAAACAAAAATAAACTTTTTCTGTAATTAAATACATCAACAAGCTTAAAGCAAACCCTACTATCTTCATGTAACAATTTGGGAAGGCTTAGCATGTAAACACAGTTGGTCTTTTTACTTCCTAATTACATGCAAGAGTGGAATTAGATATTGGCATCTTTGAAGGTTCATTCACTTTCCCTTTTGGAATTCAGACAAATATGCCATAGTTGTGTCGAATTCATTTTAGTTTCTATTCACTTGTTCCAGCTATTCATCATGGTATGAGATTTAATGGGGATCCTTCCATTAACATGTGGTTAAGTGTGCAACTTTTCTTCAAACCTCACAAATAGAAACTTTGAAGTACACCTCAGGCTTTACTGATTTACACTAATCATGTGCTCAGTAATTTCCAGATCAGGAACATCTCTGCTTGCTAATGGCTCCTATCCCTCCTAGTCCCAGCTTAGCAGAGTTCCATCTCCTGATAGGCCCTGTAGACTATTGTAAATTTCTTCTTCCAGTTCAAGACTGGGGAAATCTTCCAGCCTTTCCTTTCCCTCCCAAAAGACACATGTTGCCACCCACATTCCATGTGGTGAACAATAAGGTAAACATTTTCACTCTTTAAACTCCAGGTGTAGCTGACAGTTATAATTTTCTTTCCATACAACTCTTTCAGTTACAAGTGTCCTTATTGGTTCTGAAGATGAACTGCTAGCTTCTTTTGCCTTTGAGCATACAACCCCTAAAAAGGAACTTCCCCTGTCAATACGACATAATTAGCATGCTTCAAACTGAAACTTGTTACCTTAGCATTGAATATTTTCTTTAACATTTTAACATTGCTTTTAACATTTTTCGTTCAGTAAACCTGTTTTGAATCTGTCACCCATGTAGCAAATCTATAGCCTTTTTCTCCAGATTGCATTTTCCAGCAAGAAACCCTTTGTGGTTTCAACATTTCCGAAAAGTGCACAAACCATTCAAAACCTTCACTCCTGAAAAATAACTGCACAGACCCTTATACCTACCAAAGCTTTAAGAGGGGCCATTGATTGTGAAAGTTATCTCACTTCGAGAGTAGAAGTGGTAGAGCAAGATGACAAAAGGGAGGAAGAGACTTAAATGGAACTTAGATATTGGCATGCCTTAGTAAGGTTGAATGACCTTTTTTTGGATTGCCGAAGCGCAACCCACCCAGACCCATTCCCCTACACCTAACACTACGGGCAATTTAACATGGCCAATTCACCTAACCTACACATTTTTGGATTGTGGGAGGAAACCGGAGCACCTGGAGGAAACCCACACAGACACGGGGAGAATGTGCTAACTCCACACAGAGAGTCACCTGAGGTGGGAATTGAATCCGGGTCTCTAGCGCTGTGAGGCAGCAGTGTTAACCACTGTGAGTGTATATCGGTTGCACCTTGAACATAACATTTTGTATTTTGTTGCAACACAAGGAGAGCAAGATAAACCAAATGAGCCTCCCAATCACCGAATTCACAACATAGTGAAATAAAAACATTTCACGGCACTAACTCTAACCCACAAAATTGCTCAATTGCTTCTAACCAAACATTATAAATAACAGACCTTGGACACGAAGTCTACAACTTAAACAAAAATGAACAATTTATTATTAATAGAAACTTTAGCAGAACATTGATAAGCAACAAGGCAGTTTAATTAATATCTACAATCTAAGCCCAGTCTTTGAATATAAACCACCACTCACACATCAACAGATACAATTGAGGGATAATTTTTAAAAGTATATAATTTGCCAGTTAGATAATCATTTCTATGATGAATACCAGACTTACATGAAACTCATCTTGGTCACATGGGTCACAGGGTTTAAGGCTTTTTTTAAAGTAAAATATTAAGTTTCTTTTGTAGCATGCCAGTTATGCCATGTTAACAGGTAATCGGCTATTGGCTTAAAGAAGTTCCTTTTTCTGTGTTGTGTGCTCATTAACACTAGAAGCTAGCATTTCACTAGATGATAGACTGTATTTCAGGCTTGTAAGGCTTTTTTTCTTGATGAATTCTGATGTCATCAGTCAATACAAAAAGCTACTGCAATCCTTTTTTTACTGGGGACTTCTTATGTTTTTACAGATTGAAGTTCTTTTCTCAGAACTATCAGCAGGTTGATAACTAGAGGTGGCATGGTGGCTCAGTGGTTAGCACTGCAGCCTCACAGTAACCAGCATCCCAGGTTCGATTCCAGCCTCGGGTGACTGCCTGTGTGGAGTTTGCATGTTCTCCCTGTGTCTGTGTGGGTTTGCTCTGGTTTCCTCCCACAGTCCAAAAATGTGCAGGTCAGCTGAATTGGCTATGCAAAATTGCCCATAGTGTTAGGTGCATTAGTCAGAGGGAAATGGGTCTGGGTGGGTTACTCGTCGGTGTGGACTGGTTGGGCCAAAGGGCTTGTTTCCATACTGTAGGGAATTTAATCAGGATAACTAGAGAGAGCAAAAGTTGAATATATCTTCCCAGTCCAGCTGTTTATCAAACAAGATGACTTCCAAATTGTTCTTTGTTTTTCTTTTTCACTGTTCTGTGTGATTATTTGTTTCGCTCTGATCCTCCCTTGTTTGACCATTTCAACATCCAACCAGTTGCCAGTCACTGAGTATAACAACATTTCAGTGCTGTATCATCTGCAATGTCCTTAGAGCGGTAATTAACCTACATTATCATTCCAGGCCACATCCCAACAGTAAACATCAGTCTTTTGTCTTCTCTTTGTTAAAGCAAGCTGAAGTTTAATTTTCAAAGTTCAATTCTTAACTGCAGCTAACAGTTTCAAACCAAACAATTAAGAAATTAAAATAAAGCTGACGGTTTCAACAATTTAAGAACAAATTTACTAAAAATAGAACATCACAAGCTACAGAATAAGCAACAGTTGATATTGAGTCACATTACGTGACATTAGAGAAGTCAGACAAAAGTTTGGTCAAAAAGATAGATTGTGAGGAAGATCTAAAGGGAGCAAAGGAAAGTTGAGAGGTGGAGTGATTTTGGAAGAGAACCCCAGATCTTCAGGATTAGGCTGCTAAAGACTCGGCCAACAGTTCTAGAGCAATGAAAATGAAGATTACATAAGACCAAAATTGTTTGAACAGAGATATCTTGGATTGTAATGGATTGGAAGATCAGTGAAACCTGGAAGGATTTATAAATAAGAATGAGTGTTAAAATTGATATAAGACTTGAACAGGAGCCAATGTAGGTCTGCATGCTCAGCGGTGATGGATAAATGACATTTTGTGCAAGTTAGGACAGAGGCAGCATAGTTTCGGAAGATCTCCAGTTTACAGAAGGTTAAATTTGACTGGTTAGTCAGAAGTTCATTGGAACAATTTGTTACGTAGCAGGCCAGACCCCCTCAAAATATTTTAAGAAGGTAGCCTAGACCCTAGCCTTTTCTTATTTTAAATGAAGATGTGAATTGGATATTCCAGTGTGACGCAGCTGGTCAAATCACTAAGCTCTAAGCAAAACAGAATTTACTTAAACACTATGTAGAAACACGGACAAAAGAAAGCAGATTTTAGAATAACAACTATTGGACATCTTAACTAACTCGATACAGTAACTGTTACTAATTAATTGTTCCAATACAGTAACATCCCTTAAACACACCCCTTAGCAAAAAGGTAAATTCAAAGACCGATTCTTACAGGCAAGAGGGAACTAAACCCTAAGAGATTTCAGAAGGTCAAAGGAGTTCTTTACTGAAGCTTGAAACTTCCCTGAACCCACACATCTTGTGACTGCTTCAGCTAAAAACAAGCTAGAAAAATATCTGAACTGGGAGAACTGTCAAGCTCCCTGGACGTCTCAGCACCTGTGAATTTACAATCTCTCTTCATAGAAACCAAGACAAAATAACCTTGTTAAAGTGACAGCATTGTCACAAGTTGAGTCTTGATGTTAGAAGACCAGCAGCCTAATAATAGGACTCAAGAGAGGTGATAATGAGATAGAGCTGAGTGTCATCAGGATACTCGTGAACATTAACATTAAACACAGAGAGAGAAAAAAAATTCTACTTTACAACTAAGTAACCTGATGGCTGTGGAAAGTTAAAAAACAAAGGTGACCCACTTAATATGGTATGACATCAAGCAGAATTTTAGGAATTGATAACATTTTGAAATATCAAATTACTACAACCAAAGAAGATCCAAAATATATTCAACATTTTAATGCAATAAAGTAGAGCTAAACTTACATATGAAGGCACTGACCTGCAGAATAGGGACAATGAATATAAAATTTAACAAGTTATGTCAAAGTTGTATAAAACTTTAGTTAGTCCACATTTGGAAAATTGTGTGCAGTTCTGGTTGCCACACTACCAGAAGGATATAGTTGCTTTGGACAGGGCGCACAGAAGGTTTACTAGGATTTTTCATGGTCTGGAAAGTTTTCTTTATGAGGAGAGATTGGGTAAACTTGGATTGTTTTCATTGGAAAGATGGAGAGTCAACCAGATACAGGTCTACAAAATTATGAAAGGCATAGAGTGGATTATTAGAGGCTTTTTTTTCCCGAGTGGAAAGGTCAACTACAAGAAGACACAAGTTCAAAATGAAAGGGGCGAGGTTTAGGGGAGAGGTTTGAGGAAAGTGTTTCACACAGAGGGTGGTGAGTGCCTGGAATGGACTGCTAGTGGAGGTTGAGAAGTAGACATGTTAGCAATGATTAAGGCGTATCTTGATTGACACGTGAACCAGAGGTGAACAGAGAGATAGAAACTGACAATGGGCAATACTTAGTGGGTCTAACTAAGAATTAGGAATCAGTGCAGACTTGGTGGGCTGAAGCACCTGATCCTGTGCTGTATTGTATTGTATTAGTATAATAAGTGGTTCAATGAAAAATCATACTAAACTGGATAGCCTGCTCTCCCTACACATCCAATATCAACCAATTTGTATTTGTAGCTCAGAAAAGGTCAATAACTTCATGCAGTTAATGGTGATGAAGTCTGTAAATAAACAGTTTAATGTAGAAATGGAACAAGAGAATCACAGAATCCCTACAGTACAGAAGCAGTCCATTAGGCCCATCAAGCCTACTCCAACTCTCTGAAGAGCATCCCACCCTTACCCTGCATTTCCCATGGCTAATATACCTAATCTACACATTCCTGAACACTATGGGCAATTTAACATAGCCAACCTACATAACCTGCGCATCTTTGGACTGTGGTAGGAAACCCACATGGAGATACAGGGAGAATGTGCAAATTCCACACTGACAGTCGCCCGAGGCGGGATCGAACCCATGTTTTCGACACTGTGACGCAGCAGTGCTAACCACTGAGCCACCAAGCTGCTACTAAATGAAATCAAAAGTATGGTTTACTAAAAATGACACACCAACCCACATGCACTCTATGATTCTTTTTTTAAACAGAATTTCAACATTGACTAAAGTTGGTTCAGATATTATATTTGGAACAAATCTAATTTCAATCATAATAAAAGTTTAATGTTGAATATTGTACAGATAACACATAAAAAGGACTGATAAACCATTCAGTCACAACATTCTTGATTCAAAAACTTATGACAATCAATTGAACCAACCATATAATGCAACTGTCATGAGATAAAAATATCCACAGTATCAACAACTATTTCAGACTCACCATCATCACCTACATCAAAGACAACAATATCCCATTTATTCAGTACCACATCCATCACTAATCTATCCAATACAGAAATAAAAGTGCACAGAATGATCAAAGCCAAATTGAAAATCCTAGTGTGACTATTCACTTAAGCTCACTTGTGAGAGGAGGCATGATAACAGTATGCCAATTTCATATTCAATATTGAAACATAGTGGATAGGTTTGAAAAGTTAAAAATATAATTTGTGTCATAGGAACATAGGAACAGAAGTAGGCCATTCAGCCTGAGCCTGTTCTACCTTTCAATGAGATCACAGCTGATCTGTTGGCTGACTCCAAATACCTGTCTTTGGTCTGTATGCATTTAAATTAATGTTGCTTCACAAAACAAAATCTATCTCAGATTTAAAATTAACAACTGATCCAATATTCACTGACATTTGTGGAAAAGAGTTTCAAACATCTATATCTTTGTGTGCAGAAGTGAGAAATGAAATGTTATTGTGGATAAACTTTGATCTTGTGAAATGTCCGTAGCCCATTAATGAAGCCAAACCTTTGTTTATCTCTGATGATGCAACATTGCACACAAATCTAAGTAGTTAATATGGCCTGAATGCTACTCAAAGTAGCATAAAAATCTTCACACCATTGGATATTTAATGCTCCATTCCCTCAGATTTCACCTCCCCAGGATCTCACATTTTTTCTCAAGTCCACAAAGCCGCTGTCAGATTTCTGAGAGCATCCATCCCAAATGTGACTGGGTGGTGTGCCTCACTGAGCTTTGGCAGTGAACACATAACCTGAACATGAGACTTAACCATGAAAATGGTCTGGTCCTTTCATTGCATTTCTTGGGCAGAATGAGCAATTTGTGCCCAATATAGGCGAAATAGGAAAATCGCCATGCTACATTCTAACTCATCAGATGTCATTTTTGATTACCTCTGCACAATATTTGCTTAAAATGCAAATATTTTTAACTGGTACTTGACTGAATTGGTTCTGATCCAGAATTATAGTTGTGAAATGTTGGTCGAAATGTTTTATTTGGCTCTAGAATGACCTGGAAGGCTGACTGTTGCCTGTGCTTGCTTCTTAAGTGCTACTTTGTATGAGATTCATTTGTTTCCTGTTCCACTGAGGTTTCAACTGATGCTTTCAGAACATTGTCAGGTGATTGTGATATTCAGCAACATTTTCATAATGCAAATAATGAACTTGGAACAAAATGCTGAATGTAACTAAAAGAAGGTGAATGGAGGAATAAATTAGCTGTAAATTGAGCAGGATAAATGAAAAATGCTGATTCTCAGCAATTTTGATTTTGTTCTTCATGGGGAATGTGAGTTAATTCAATTGTATTTAACAATAATGAAACGATTGCTTTTTAGTAAAGTTGAATGGGAAATAAACTTATTATTTAAATATTAGGACGCGCCATGTACAAAAAGTTAATAATCCTTCTTCTATAAGATCAAAGTTGATGGAAAATAGTGATGCGCTGGTAATTTTAGATTAATCTGAAAGTGTAAATTAAAAGCAACATATCCAAAGCTGACATGAAAATTATTTTATTGTTGTTTATGCACCAAACTGCACATGCATTGTGCAGTCAGCTCTTCTTGATGTAGCCCTACAATGTTCAATATTTTTGACATCTCTTTCTTTAGTTCCATTCCCAGTTTCACAGCATTCACATACTTTGTTGTGGCTCTGTTCGCCGAGCTGGGAATTTGTGTTGCAGACGTTTCGTCCCCTGTCTAGGTGATATCCTCAGTGCTTGGGAGCCTCCTGTGAAGCGCTTCTGTGATGTTTCCTCTGGCATTTATAGTGGTTTGTCTCTGCCGCTTCCGGTTGTCAGTTCCAGCTGTCCGCTGCATTGGCCGGTTTATTGGGTCCAGGTCGATGTGTTTGTTGAAAGAATCTGTGGATGAGTGCCATACTTCTAGGAATTCCCTGGCTGTTCTCTGTTTGGCTTGTCCTATAATAATAGTGTTGTCCCAGTTGAACTCATGTTGCTTGTCATCTGAGTGTGTGGCTACTAAGGATAGTTGGTCGTGTCGTTTTGTGGCTAATTGGTGTTCATGGATACGGATCGTTAGCTGCCTTTCTGTTTGTCCTATGTAGTGTTTTGTGCAGTCCTTGCATGGGATTTTGTACACTACGTTGGTTTTGCTCATGCTGGGTATCGGGTCCTTTGTCCTGATGAGTTGTTGTCTGAGAGTGACTGTTGGTTTGTGTGCTGTTATGAGTCCTAGTGGTCGTAGTAGTCTGGCTGTCAGTTCAGAAATGGTCTTGATGTATGGTAACGTGGCTAGTCCTTTGGGTTGTGGCATGTCCTCATTCCATTGTCTTTCCCTTAGGCATCTGCTGATGAAATTGCGGGGGTATCCGTTTTTGGCGAATACATTGTAGAGGTGTTCTTCTTCCTCCTTTTGCAGTTCTGGTGTGCTGCAGTATGTTGTGGCCCTTTTGAACAGTGTCTTGATGCAACTTCTTTAGTGTGTGTTGGGGTGCTTTCGTAGTTCAGGACTTGGTCTGTGTGTGTGGCTTTCCTGTATACATTTGTGGTGAATTCTCCGTTCGGTGTTCTCTGTACCATCACGTCTAGGAATGGGAGTTGGTTGTCCTTTTCTTCCTGTCTAGTGAATCGGATTCCTGTGAGTGTGGCATTGATGATCCAGTGTGTGTTTTCTATTTCTGTGTTTTTAATGATTACAAAGGTGTCCTCTACTATTCTGACCCAGAGTTTGGGTTGAATTTGCAGTAAGACCATTTGTTCTAATCTTTGCATTACCGCTTCTACTATGAGTTCAGAGATGGGTGAGCCCATGGGTGTGCTGTTGATTTATTCATATATTTGGTTGTTGAATGTGAAGTGTGTTGTGAGGCACAGGTCCAGTAGTTTGAGTATGCAGTCTTTGTTGATAGGTTCCCCATCTTGTTGTCTGTTCTGTATGTCCAACAGGTTGGCTATTGTTTCTCTGGGTAGGGTTTTGTCGATAGAGGTGAACAGTGCCGTAACATCGAATGAGACCATAATTTCTTCCTTGTCTATATGTATATTTCTGATGATAAAGAATTCCTGTGTTGACTGTATAGAGTGTCTGGATCCTCTGATCAGGTGTTTCCATTTCTGTTGTAGTTCTTTAGCCAGTTTGTGTGATGGTGTCCCTGGTAGTGATACGATGGGTCTGAGTGGGATGTCTGGTTTGTGCACTTTAGGTAGTCCATAGAATCTGGGGGTGGTGTTGCTTTCAGGTTTCATTCTCTGTAGGTCCGACCTGGTTATCTGTCCGTTTTTTTGCAGGTTCCTGAGTGTGTTGTTTATCCTATTGGTGAGCTGTGAGGTGGGGTCAAACTCTCTCTTTTGGTAGGTGTTGGTATCTGCAAGTAATTGCTGCGCTTTCTGGATGTACTCTGCTTTTTCCAGGATGACCGTCGTTCTGCCTTTGTCTGCTGGTAGTATGATTATGTTCTTCATACTTTACATACTTTACTATGTTACACTTGTCCTTTAATTATGATTACTGGAGATAAAATGTGCACAAGTATTCCTGATGAAGGGCTTTTGCCCGAAACGTCGATTTTGCCTGTCCTCAGATTTTGCCTGTCCTCGGATGCTGCCTGAACTGCTGTGCTCTTCCAGCACCACTAATCCATATTCTAATTCACTACCTAACAACTGTGTTGCATTGGTGTAAGACCATGAGAGACAGGAACAGATGTAGGCCATGCAGCCCATTGAGTCTGTTCTGCAATGCAATGAAATCGTGACTAATATGATAATCCTTCACTCCACACTCCTGTCTTATCCCTATGAACCTTGATACCCTTACTGATTAAAAATCTATCCATTTCAGGCTTCAATATACATAACAACCCAACCTCTCCAGCCTTCTGAAGTAAAGACTTCCACAGATCACTATCTTCTCAGAAAATAAGTTCCTCCTCATTCTGCTTTAAATAGAAAAAAAACTTACTCTCAGATTATGCCCTATGCTCCTAGTCTTTCCCAATAGAGGAAACAAATCTCTCTGCAAATGTTCTATAAAGCCCATGGACAATCTACTATGTTTCAATGAGGTTGTCCCTCATTTTTTTTTAGATTTCAATAAACATAAACTCAATGTACTCAACTTCTCCACGTAAGAATATCTCTCCATATCTGCTATCAGCCGAGTAAAACCTTTGGATTGCCTCCAATGCCAGTCTATCTTTCCTGAGATAAGGGGACCAAAACTTCACATCATTCTTGGTGTGGTCTAATGAGTGTCTTCTTTTGTAAAACCCAGGGTTCTCTCCTCTCATCACCCATCTTGGCCCTTTCTGTCCCATTGTAGGCTGTCTCCTTCTGAGAAAGGGGGGAAAGGAACAAGCTGAACCAGGTGAAAGTGGTTGATAAAGCTGTAATTGCTGGTCCAGGTACTGAAAAGGTGTTGAGATATCCAGAGGGGGTGAGTAGGCGGTGTCGAGGCCATGTAGAGTTAGTGGTGAAGGGATTGAGAGAGGTAAAAATGGGTGAAGGAAGATGTTGCCAGTAATAGTGAGAGTGGTAGAGCATGGGACTTTTTATGGTTATTGCCCTATGATTATTGAAGCTGCGATATAGTGAGTTTGAAGTAGCAGAGAGAAGAATGTGGCACTTGACCTAGTAGAGCAAAAAAGGTCATTGATCACCTTGAAATGCTTTGACCATTCTTGCACACCTTTGAGCTGACAGTGACCTGAGTGGAAACTTCTGACAAAGCTGTCAGGGCCGTGGCATGGTCTCTTCGCCATCTGACCAGAAGAGAACACCTCTCCTTTGTGCCATTCTTTCCAGGTGCCTTGAGAAATCACAGCATCATCCTCTCTTTCTCTGATACATTCTGATTCCATCGTTGACCGGGCTTTTCTGGGTACATGATGGTCTTTTGAATATGATGTAGACATCGGAGATGTGGTCTTTTGGCAGATATCTGGTGAGTGCAAAATTAATCTCGGAGTAGCATGTGGCAAAATGGTAATTGAATTAGATGTGAGGGAGGCATAGGTGTGGTGTAGTCATGAATCCAGTGGAGTTGATAAAAATTAGCAAGAAATCTTGCTTGACCTCTGAAATAACTGCACAAAGGCCTGTCCTGTCACCAAGTCACCCATTATTTACTTGTGCACAGGACAGTGGCTGTGGTCAGCTAGCTCTCAGTCAGTCCTCAAATGAGGAGATTCTATTTCCTGGTGGAATGGGTCAGCCAAGGCTGTTCTGATTGGTCCAGGTTAAGAACTCCAATCAAGAGCCTCATATCTAATGAGGTCAACCTGGTTCCAGTCACGACACCCATTCCCTGCCCTAGTCTGGGGATGTAGGCCTGGTCTTTCACTTGTAGCTTCTTTTGCGACACTTTCGCCACAAGTCCAGTTCCTCTGACTTAGACTCAGACACAGACTGTGGCCCTCTCTTGCATCTGGAACATCTCAGAAAAGTCTTCTCCTTTTCGAGGCTGTATCCATTACGGACTCTGAGGTTTCCTGAACACGAGGCAGAGGGGAAGCATCTGCGGTTTTGCCCAGGCCTTCAGTCTGTTCTGAGGGGCCAGATATGTTTTACTCCTGCCCCATCGTGTTTGTTCAGGACTATATTGCCTACCCAAACTTTGTAAGACACAGGACCTGACCTCGTATCAACCTCGCCTCATACCCATACAGGGCCATTTCTGAATTAAATTGTCCCTCTCGCTTAGAGGCGGCATATGGCTGGCATTGGGGTTCCTGTAGCTGTTTCACCCTTCCATCCTCCCAGGTCTGGGAATATTAGGTTTAACCTGGCACAGAGTCATCTCCCCATCAGCAACTCCACTGGAACTACTCTTGTTTTTGCGTTTGGGTGATCCTATAATTGAGCAGGAACCGGGATAGTTTGGTATCAATTGACGCTGTAGGCTGCTTCTTTAAGTCTGCCTTCAACATTTGGACTGTTCTTTTTGCGAGACCATTTGACGATGGTGGTACGGAGGTATTCTTATGTGCCAAATGCCAATGGGTTTTAGGAAATATTTAATTTCCCTGCTGGTAAATGACATCCCATTGGCCATGAGCATTATTTTTGGGTGTCCCTGTGTCATGGACGATGCTCGCAGCTTCTCAATTGTCTTCCTGAGTTTGCCAAATGAACCTTATGCATGTTCAACCACTTTAAATGGACATCCACAATGACCAGGAACATTGAGCCCATGAAAGGACCAGCGTAATCAACATGCAACTGAGTTCAGGGTTCACCTGACCATTCCCATGAATCTGGGGGTGCTGCTGGTGGGAATTTTTGTCCTTGTTGGCACTCTGGGCACTCCCCCACCAATGCAGCTATGTTGGCATCCAACCCTGCCCACCAGACACAGACTCTTGCGAGCATCTTCATCTTGGAAACCCCTGGATGACCCTGGTGGAGTTTGGTCAGTATCTGGCAGTGACCTTGACTTGGGTCAATCACCTTTGTTCCCTATAGTAATATGATGTTCCCTGTGGTAATCTGATCTCGCCAGGTCCAGAAAGGTCTCAATCCTGGTTGCAATGACTTTCTGCTTCCTCCATTACTACCAGCTGTTTCAGCTTCACTAGGATAGGATCCTTTTGTGTCCACAGTCAGATATTGTCCACGGTGACTGGAAGGGTGGCCAGAAAGTGTAAAACCAAAATGGAGTCTTCTAGGAGGGTATCACTGATGGAGTTTCCACCAGTTAGATGTGGCCCAGGCATTCCCATTAGCCACTTGGCTTCCTGGATGGTGTTCTATCTTGTACACACGGAGAATAAGTGCCCAACACTGAATTCTACCAGAAGCTATGGGCGGCACCACCTTGTCTTCCTTCAATAGCCCTAACAAGGGTTTGTGTTTTGTTACTATAACAAATTCCAATCCATAAAGATACTGGTGGAACTTTCTCACACCAGATATGACTGTAGAACCTTCCTTCTCTATCTGGGATATCATTACATTCAGCATCAGCTGAAGTCTGGGAAGGAAACGCTATTGGGCATTCCCCTCTGTTGGGCCATGGGGGAGCTAACACTATCCCAATATGGCACAGGGAGGCATTGCATGTCAGCACTACTTCTCACTTCGGATTGCAATGGGCCAACATCTCAGATGACGATAGCTGATTTTTCACTTCCCTGAAGGCTGCTTCTTGGCTTTGTGACCATTTCCAAGGTTGACCCTTTTTTAATAGCAGGTGTAAGGGTGCCAAGACGAAGGCCAGGTTATGTGTGAATTTTCCATAATAATTCACCAATCCAAGTGTTATGGACCAGGCCAGACTCCCTAAAAATATTTTAAGAAGGTAGCCTGGACCCTAATTATTTCTTATTTTTAAATTAGATGTCTAGTGGTTATTCCAGTTGTGATGCAACTGGTCAAATCACTTGGCTTTAAACAAAACGGAATTTATTTCAACACTACAGTTGAACAAAAGTAAGCAAAATTTAGAATAACGTAACTATTGGAAAACTTAACTGACCTGATTCAGCATCTTAACTAATTAATTGTTCCAATGAAGTAACATCCCATGAACACACCCCTTGGCAAAAAGGTAAATTTAAACTCAGATTCTTACAGGCAGAAGGGAACAAAATCCAGAGATAGATTTCAGAGAAATCCCTTATTGATACTGGCAACCCTTTTGGCTTTTAAAACACTTTGTAACTGCTACAGCTGAAAAAAAAACCCTAGAAAATCCTGAACTGGGAGAACTATCCACTCCCCTTCCATTGTTAAACTGTTTTAGCTTTCTACCTTCTCAGACTCTGCGATACCTCTGCCTTTACAACCTCCCTTCAAAAAAACCCAGAACAAAGTGACCCTTTTAAAGTGATGGCATCATCATAGTTCCCCTCGAAACAAAACATCAATCTATAAAAATGGTTTCATTTTAAAACCTTAGCCTTATCCTATTAGTACACTACAATTCAAATATGTTATGTTGCCTCTAACAATGCAGATTCTCTACCACATTCTATTTCAGACCATTTAGTCCTGTCACTGAATACCTCCACCTTTCTTCATCAAACGTGCAACAACACGTCAGTAATTATGTTTTGTTGTCCTGCCACATGTATAATTTTCAAATTGAATGGCTGCAATAATAAACTGCATCTAAACTGTCTGGAATTTTAGTGCTTAAATTTCTCCAAAACCTTTAATGGGCTATGATCAGTAGATACAATTGTCTTGGGCACATTTCTGGCAATAAAAACACTGGAATGTTGTAACGCCAACATCAAGCTCAAGCATTTGCAGCAGCAGTGGAAGCGGTGAGAGCAGGGACCAAGGGGCTGCTGGGAAGATGAATTTTTCACTGAAAGACTAACCTCGTGAACAGGCAGAATGAAGGCTCAACAGGAGTGGACGCAGACATGGGTCCATGAACTGGTATGTTCGGGCTGTGGCTAAACCCACCACGCGTGTAGTGTGTCCCATTCGTCGTCCTCCTCTAACCAAAAAAAAGACTGTGTGTGGAGGCTTGGTAAGGTAAGGCTTTTTTGTTTTTTTTCTCATTTATTCAATCCTTCTTGGTAATTTAGAGCAGAGGGGATGGAGGCTCAGGCAGTTGCATGCTCCTTTTGCAGGAGGGAAAGGGTCATCACTGGTGTCCCTGCTGACTTCACCTGCAAGACGTGCACCCAATTCCAGCTCCTCACAGACTGTGTTATGAAACTGGAGCTGGATGAACTTCAGATCATTCGGGAGGCTGAGGGGGTGATAGAGAAGAGTTATAAGGAGGTTGTCATACCTAAGTTACAGGATAAAGATAGCCGGGTGTCTATCAGGAGAGGGAAAGGGAACAGGCAGACAGTGTCAGGACACCCTGTGGTTGTTCCCCTCAATAATAAATATACCGTTTTGGATACTGTTGGCGGGGTGGGATGACCTACAAGAGGAAAGGTTTGTGGCACTGGACCTGGCTCTGTGGCCAGGAATAAAGAGTGAGTGCAGATGAACATGTGGCTGCAGGGCTGGTGTAGGGGGAGAGACTTCAGATATGTGGATCATTGGGATACCTTCTGGGGAAGGTGGGACCCGTACAAGAAGGATGGGTTACACCTGAACTAGAAGGGTACCAATATCCTGGGTGGGACATTTGCTGGAGCTCTTTGGGAGGGTTTACACTAGATTGGCAGGGGTGTGGGAACCTGAACTACAGATCAGACAATGGAGTAGGTATTTACCAGCCAGAGGTGTGATGGGTTGTAGTGTGTCTAATTTAATGTAAGAAGTATCAGGAATCAGGGTGATGAACTCAGGTCATGGATCAGCACTTGGAACTATGATGTTGTGGCCACTATGGAAACTTGGATATCACAGGAGCAGGAATCGTTGTTGGACATTCTAGGGTTTCGATGTTTCAAAAGGAATGAGGGGGCTGGGAAGGTAAAAGAGGTGGAGGAGTGGTATTGTTAATCATGGATAGTATCACAGCTGCAGAAAGGGAGGTCGTCGAGGAGAGTTTGTCTGCAGAGTCAGTATGGGTAAAAGTCAGAATCAGGAAAAGAGCACTCACTTTATTTGGAGTTTTCTATAGCCCCCCCCCCTCCCTGCCAATAGCAACAAAGACATGGAAGAGCAGATTGGGGGGAGGCAGATTTTGGTTGTTATCATGGGTGACTTTAACTTCCCCTAACATTGATTGGGACTACTTAGTTCAAATAGTTTAGATGGAGCAGTTTTTGTCAGGTGTGTCCAGGAAGGGTTCCTGATGCAATATGTAGATAGGCTGACTAGAGGGGAGGCCATATTGAATTTGGTGCTTGGCAATGAACCATGCTAGGTGTCAGATCTCTCGGTGAGAGAGCTTTTTGGTGAAAGTGATCACAACTCTCTGACCTTTACTATACTCATGGAGAAGGATAAGGAGCAGACAGTATGGGAAAGTATTTAATTGAGGGAGGGGGAATTACAATGCTATTGGGCAGGAACAGATGCTCTCAGGGAAATGTACAACAGAAATGTAGAGATTGTTAAGGAAGCACCTGCAGATGGTGCAAAACAGGTTTGTCCCACTGAGGCAAGGAAGGGATAATAGGTTGAAAGAACATTGGGTGACAAGGGATTGGAATATCTAGTCAACACCTCGTCAAGAAAGAATTTTACTTAAGATTGATGAGGAAAGGATCAGACAGATCTTTAGAGGTTTACTACGTAGCCAGGAGGGAACTGAAGAATGGACTTAGGAGAACTAGAAGGGGGCATGAGAAAGCTTTAGCGGATAAGATTAAGGAAAACACTAAGACGTTCTACACTTATGTGAGGAACAAGAGAACAGCCAGAGTGAGGGTAGGGCCAACCAGGCATAGTGGAGGTGAATTGTGCCTGGACTCTAAGGAAGTAGGGGTGGTGCTTAATGAATACTTTGCTTCAGCATTCACTATTGATGGTGATCTTGACGTTTCTGAGGACAGTGTGAAACAGACTGATATGCTAGAACAGGTTGATATTAGGAAGGAGGATGTGCTGAAATTTTTGAAAATCATAAGGATTGATAAATCCCCTGGGCCAGACAGGATATACCCAAGGTTACCACAGGAAGTGAGGGAAGAGGTTCTGTACATTCAGTGATGATCTTTGCATCCTCACTGTTCACTAGAGTAATACTGGATGATTGAAGGGTGACAAGTGTTATTCCCTTGTTCAAGAAAGGGAATAGGGATTAGGTTAGATTAGATTCCCTACAGTGTGGAAACAGGCTCTTCGGCCGAACCAGTTCACACCGACCCTCCGAAGAGTAACCCACCCAGACCCATTTCCCTCTGACTAATGCACCTAACACTATGGGCAATTTAGCATGGCCAATTCGCCTGACCCGCACATCTTTGGACTGTGGGAGGAAACCGGAACATCTGGAGGAAACCCACGCAGACACGGGAAGAATGTGCAAACTCCACACAGACAGTCTCCCTAGGCTGGATAATCCTGGGAATTATAGACCAGTCAGTCTTACATCAGTGATGGGCAAAGTATTGGAGAAGATTCTGAGAGACAGGATTTAAGATGACTTCAAAACCATAGTTTGGTTAAAGATAGTCAGCGTGGCTTTGTGAGGGGCAGGTCATGCCTCACAAACCTTATTGAATTATTTGATGATATGACAAAACACGTTGATGAAGGTAGAGCAGTGCATGTGATGCACATGGATTTTAGCAAGGCATTTCATAAGGTTCCCCATGGTAGGCTTATTCAGAAAGTAAGGAGGCCTGGGGTACAGTGAAACATGTCTGTCTGGACTTCTTCAAGAAGTCAGTCAGTGGAGCAACAACACTGCTAAAATTCGGTACAATTTTCTGATAAAACCCACTCAAACCTAGGAATTGAAGTACTGTTCTCTTTGTTAACGGTATGGGAAACTCCCCAATAAACTTTGCTTTCACATTCCATGGGGCCATCTGTCCATGTCCGATCACATGGCAATCTTAGTCAGGTTTTTCGCAAAGATTGCCTCCCAAGGTCGATCGAATAATTCCGATAAATACTGCAAATGTTCCTTTCATGTGTGACTAAAAAACACCAGGTTGTTAATGTATACCACACAATTGGGTAACCCAGAAATGGCATTATTTGTTAGTTTTTGAAATGCGGCTGACACATTTTTCGTACTAAATGGGATGACAATAAATAGATACAGTCCATTCAGTATTTGGAAATTGTCTTTGCTCTTTCAGATTAGGGTACTTGCCAGCATCCTATCATGCAAGTCCAACTCAGAAATATAAGTTGCTTGTCCCATCTTCTTAATACAGTCTTCCATGCGTAGAATCGGAAATGAATAAGACTTTGTAACTGCATTGACTTCGCGATAGTCAACATGTAATTGTTGGGTACCATCTGGTTTTGGCACTATTACCGTGGGTGAGCTCCAGTCACTGCAACTCACTTCGATTATGTTGTCCTGGAGCATGCATTCAATCATCTTTTGAACCTGTACCAACTTTAGAGGGTTGCGTCTATAAGGATGTTGCTTAATTGGAGCAGCATTTCTTATACCTACATCATGCATAATTAAATCAGTACTTCCCAGCTAATTCCCACATATCTCCCCATGCGATACTAATAACTCTTTCAGGTCATTTCAATTTGCCTCTAGAAATTAACTCAATAATTTATCCCAATTTTTGAGAACTTCCACATTGTCCAAATTAATTTGAGGAATATCCAATTCAGAATCCTCTGAACTTGGTTCTTCACTCTGTTTTAACCAATAACACATTCTCCTTTTGCTTTCCTTCCCTATTAAAATAGCTTTTGATCATTACACCTGACACACTCTGTGAGATTTCTTTCTAGCTGGAATCCTAATCCAATAATTTACCTCTTGCAAGGATGCCTTCCTTGAAGAAGCTCTCTTCCTCCCTCTACAAGGATTTCAGTGAGTCCCTCTCTCACTGCATACCCCAGGTCATCTCCTCTGCCCAGAAGCTCTGGAGCCACATTCTCAAACAGACTCGCTACCACAGCCACATCTCTTTCCTTAGCACTTGCCTACGGAACCGACTGACCCCGCACGGACTCCAGACTACGTTCAGACCAACAAGATTTGGACCCAACAAGGACAACTGGTACCTACAACAAATCCGAAGCCTCCAGCAACAGACCTCCCTCCGGATCCTTCGCTCCACACTTGCAGCCATGCGCCGCTACCTCCATTCCCTGCAATTAGACCTACCCCAGCTCAGGACAACACTCTCACAGACCTGTAAAGGTCCTCTACTGTTCTTCATTCACAGAAGAATCCATACACTAAACGAACAGTTCTTCCTAGCCATATCGGAAATTAAAGACAGTAAGTACCAAAAACTTTCATGTACTTACTCCCTCACTCTGGGTTCCTCAACTGTTCCAGAATCTTCCATCGGCCTCCGAAATCACTCGGGCGCCATTAACCACGTGGCCGCTGCAGCGCCCGCGGCAGCAACCGCCACCACGAACCATGACATCACTGCCACCCCCACCGACCTCGCAGCCTCCGCGATCGCTGCCCAAACATTGCCTCTACGATCGCTAGGAAGACCATCGCCGACAGATTCGCGGCCTCCGCGGGGTGCACAGCTATCGGGAATAACACCGTTTCTGTTGTCGCCACAGCCACTGCTGCTCCATGGGTTGCCGTCGCCGCAGCCACTTCCACCCCCAGTGACATCACTAACCTGCGCAACCACCACGCTGCATGTGTCACCGCAACCACGCCGATCTCCGTACCACACCTAACTCTGCCCCCACACCGATCTCGTCACCATGCCTAACCCCGCCTCCAAGCCGATCTCCGCCTGCACGCCTAACCCCGCCCCATGCCGATCTCCGTCTCCGCCCCCACGCCCAACCCTGCCCCCACTCCCAGCTCCAGCCCCACACCAGGCCTTAGCTCCCAGCCCTGCCATGTTTTCACCATCCCTCCAGAACTACCCCTCTCTGAGGATGAAAGATCAGTCCTCAGCAGAGGCCTCACCTTCATTCCCCTACGCTCTCGGATTAACGAGTTCAACACACGGCGAGACGTCGAACAATTTTTCCGCCGCCTTCGCCTTTGCGCCTACTTCTTCAACCAGGATTCTCACCCGCCCTCTGACGATCCCTTCTCCTGCCTCCAACACACCCCATCCACCTGGACACCCTGTGCTGGCCTCTTACCTGCCCTCGATCTCTTCATAGCCAACTGCCGCCGCGACATTAACCGCCTCAACCTCTCCATCCCTCTCACCCACTCCAACCTCTCACCCTCGGAATGTGCAGCCCTCCACTCCCTCCGTTCCAACCCCAACCTCACTATCAAACCGGCAGACAAGGGAGGCGCAGTAGTAGTTTGGCGCACCGACATTTACACCGCTGAGGCCAAACGCCAGCTCACAGATACCTCCTCCTAATGCCCCCTTGACCATGACCCCGCCTCCCACCACCAAACCATCATCTCCCAGACCATCCATAACCTCATCACCTCAGGGGATCTCCCATCCACCGCCTCCAACCTCATAGTCCCACAACCCCGCACCGCCCGTTTCTACCTCCTGCCCAAAATCCACAAGCCTGACTGCCCCGGCTGACCCATTGTCTCAGCCTGCTCCTGCCCCACCGAACTCATCTCTGCATACCTCGACATGGTCCCGTCCCCCTTAGACCAAGAACTCCCCACCTACATTCGGGATACCACCCACGCCCTCCACCTCTTCCATGATTTTCGCTTCCCCGGTCCCCAACGCCTTATCTTCACCATGGACATCCAGTCCCTGTACACCTCTATGCCCCATCACGAAGGACACAAAGCCCTCCGCTTCTTCCTTTCCCGCCGTACCAACCAGTACCCTTCCACTGACACCCTCCTTCGACTGACTGAACTGGTCCTCACCCTGAACAACTTCTCTTTCCAATCCTCCCACTTCCTCCAAACCAAAGGAGTAGCCATGGGCACCCGTATGGGCCCCAGCTATGCCTGCCTCTTCGACGGATATGTGGAACAGTCTATCTTCTGCAGCTACACTGGCACCACCCCCCACCTTTTCCTCTGCTACATCGATGACTGTATCGGCGCTGCCTCGTGCTCCCACGAGGAGGTTGAACAGTTCATCCATTTTACCAACATTTTCCACGCTGACCTCATATTCACCTGGACCACCTCAGATTCCTTCCTCCCCTTCCTAGACCTCTCCATTTCTATCTCGGGCGACCAAATCAACACGGACATTTACTATAAACCGATCGACTCCCACAGCTACCTAGACTACACCTCCTCCCATCCTGCCCCCTGTAAAAACGCCATCCCATATTCCCAATTCTTCGTCTCCACTGCATCTGCTCCCAGGAGGACCAGTTCCAATACCGTACAACCCAGATGGCCTCCTTCTTCAAAGACCGCAATTTTCCCCCCAGACGTGATCGACGATGCTCTCCACCGCATCTCCTCCACTTCCCGCTCCTCCGCCCTTGAGCCCCGTCCCTCTAACCGCCACCAGGACAGAACCCACTGGTCCTCATCTACCACCCCACCAACCTCCATATACATCGTATCATCCGTCATCATTTCTGCCACCTTCAAACAGACCCCACCACCAGGGATATATTTCCCTCCCCTCCCCTATCAGCGTTCCAAAAAGACCACACCCTCCGGACTCCCTCGTCAGGTCCACACCCCCCACCAACCCAACCTCCACTCCCAGCACCTTCCCCTACAACCGCAAGAAATGCAAAACTTGCGCCCACACCTCCCCCCTTACTTCTCTCCAAGGCCTCAAGGGATCCTTCCATATCCGCCACAAATTCACCTGCACCTCCACACATCATTTACTGCATCCGCTGCACCCGCTGTGGCCTCCTTTATATTGGGGAGACAGGCCGTCTACTTGCGGAACGTTTCAGAGAACACCTCTGGGACACCCGGACCAACCAACCCAACCACCCCGTGGCTCAACACTTCACCCCCCCTCCCACTCCACCAAGGACATGCAGGTCTTTGGACTCCTCCATCGCCAGACCATAGCAACACGACAGTTGGAGGAAGAGCGCCTCATCTTCCACCGAGGAACCCTGCAACCACAAGGGATAAACTCAGATTTCTGCAGTTTCCTCATTTCCCCTACTCCCACCTTGTCTCAGTCAAATCCCTCAAACTCAGCACCGCCTTCCTAACCTGCAATCTTCTTCCTGACCTCTCCAACCCCACCCCCACTCCGGCCTATCACCCTCACCTTGACCTCCTTCCACCTATCGCATTTCCAACGCCCCTCCCCCAAGTCCCTCCTCCTGACCTTTTATCTTAGCCTGCTGGACACACTTTTCTCATTCCTGAAGAAGGGCTCATGCCCGAAACATCGATTCTCCTGCTCCTTGGATGCTGCCTGACCTGCTGCGCTTTTCCAGCAACACATTTTCAGCACCAATAATTCACCTCACTCAATCTCCTTTTGATATGATAAGGTCCACTAAATCTTGCTTTTAAAGGTTCACCTCTCACTGGAAATAACACTAAAACTGTTAACAAAATTGTGAGCTTTTGATTTCTTGTCTGCTTCTTGTTTCACCATATGCTGTGATAATTATAAATGCTGTCTAACCAACTCCCCTGCACTATTTAATCATTCCCTAAATTTGACACATCATCCAAGTATGTGGTCTCTGAATTCTGACTTACCAATTTCTCTTTATTTAATTTAATTTCAATGGTGATCTCATAAGTTCATAAGATATGAAGCAGAATGAGGCCATTCGGCTCGAGTCTGTGCCGCCATTCGATCATGGCTGAAATGCTCCTCACTCTGATGTTCCTGCTTTCTCTCCATAACCCTTCAACCCATTACAAATTAAAACTCTGTCTAACTCTTCCTTAAACGTATTCACTGTTCCAGCATCAACCACACTTTAGAGTAGCGAATTCCACCAATTCACAAGCGTTTGGGAAAAGTAGTTTCTCCTCAACTCTATTTTAAATTTGCTACCCTTTATCCTAAGACTATGACCTCTTTCCTAGAATGCCCCACAAGAGGAAGAATCCACTCCAAGTCTATTTTATCCATACCTTTTATCATCTTGAATGCCTCAATTTGATCTCCCCCTCATTCTTCTGAATTCCCAAGTATAGGCCTAAACGTTTCAATCTCTCTTCATAACAACAAACCCCTCATCTCTGGGATCAATCTGGTGAACTTCCTCTGAACTATCTCCAATGCTATTACATCTTTCCTCAAATAAGGGAACCAAAACTGTGCACAATACTCCAGGTGCGGTCTCATCAATACCTCTCACCTCATGCTCAAAAGCTAATTTAAATTGACTGAATTTGTTTGAATAATTTGGCACGTCCCTAATGGTAAAAGGTACAAATGGAATTCCTTTATCCCAATTGTCTGGATAGTACTGACTATAAATCCATAACAACGTCTTTAATGTTTAACACCATCTTACTAATGCTCCCTGCTATTCTGGATAGTATACAGTGGATTTGAATTTACAAAACTATCCACAACTTTCCTGAATAATTTTCATGTCATATTTGACCCTTCATTTGATTGTATCTCTGTGGGTAGGCCGTATCTACTGAAACATTTGAGTAATCCTTTTAGCTGTGATATTGCAAAATGAAATGGCCTCTGAAAATCTAGTGGACACATCCGTTATTGTCAACAAGTACAGATTCACACTTTTTGTTTTAGGTAGGGGTTGTACACAATCAATTGAGACCCTTGTAAAAAGGTTCTTCAAATTCAGGAATGAGTATTAAAGGGGTGGGATTTATCATTGCCTAAGGTATTCCAATTACCTGACACATATGACATGTCTGGCAAAGTCAGTTCCATCTTTATGCTATCCTGGTCAGTAAAAAATGTTTTTGTATTTTGGCTTGAGTTATTCTTACCCCTAAATGACCTCCTACTAGTAATTCATGTGCAGTCTGCAACGCCTCCTTTCTATAACACATTGGTAATACAACTTGATGAACTTCTGCTCATTTCTTATTCACCTAAATAAGCATTGGTCTCCATTTCCTCATCAAGACATCATTTTTAAGATAGTAATATTCAGGAATAGACTCAGATTCTTCTCCTGTATGTGCTTTTCGATACAGCTGCTTCAGCTTTTCATCTTTTATTTGTAAATCAGTTAATTTCTCTCAACTAAAAATATTCATTTTGTCCTCCACCTGTTCTTGTTTTTGTCTCAACCATTTGATCAAACATGGTATCTGATGATTCAACTTCAACTTCCTTATTCTTTGATTTTTCCTCCGGTTTCAACTGGTGGCATTGTGACCTTGTTATCACAGTCAAGAAAAACCCCAGGATATACTTCATGTAAGTCCTCAGTTGCTTGATTTTCACTGGATTTTCAACCACAGTAGGCAGAACTCCTATCTATGATCCAGCTACATCATTACCAAGGACAAATTGTATTCCTGGAGTTGAGACTTTTTCCAGTAGTCATACCACCACTTCTCTACTTTTCACCAGAAACTCTAACCTCACTCTACATAATGAGCACTTCTTGTCTCACCATGAATTCCACATACTAGCACTTTTTCTGGCAATAATCATTCTGAATTATGTATGTCCTCATCTCTCAACAACAAAGATTGACATGACCCTATACCTCTTAATGACGAACTTCTTTAACTTCTGTTCTTTGTCTATGCAAGTTAACCTTACCTTCATAAATAAATGGTTTAAGAAAATCTTTCTCAACCAACCTCCGATCAGTTTGTACATCCTGGAGTAGCTTTTTAGCCTTCACTGTGCTTTCCTTTACCACTTTATCAAAATTCAAAGGATGACCTGTTTTCCTCAATCCACCTACCTAATGCTTTTTCTAAACCACGACCACTGTGACTTCATGTGACTTACTTTACTGCAGTGAAAACATCTGAACATTTTACCTTCTCTTTCCCCTACATGGGTTTCATTTTTGCTCTGTGATAAGCTATCTTTATGATCTTCACTGAGATCTACTTTTCACTTACCATTTGAGGATTTCTCTTCTCCTTAATTTTGATCCCTCATGGATTGAAATTGATATTGGAGGCCAAATTTTGATTTATGAACCAACTCATAATCATCAGCCATTTCTATCTTTGCCTTAAAAAATTTTCAACAAGTTAGCCTCAATTGCTTCATTGGGCAGGGAATTTCAGAGATTTACAATCGATTGGGAGAAGAAGGGATGGTATGGTGGCTCAGTGGTTAGCACTGCTGAATCATAGCACCAGGCACCCGGGTTCGATTCCAGCCTCAGGCGTCTGTCTGTGTGGAGTTTGCACAATCTCCTATGTCTGCATGGGTTTCTTCCGGGTGCTCCGGTTTCCTCCCACGATCCAAAGATATGCAGGTTAGGTGAATTGGCCAAGCTAAATTGCCCATAGTGTTCAGTGATGTGTGATTAGGTGCATTAGTCCGGGGTAAATAGGGGAATGCGTCTGGGTGGGTTGTTCTTCAAAGGCTCGGTATTGACTTGTTGGGCCATAGGGTCAGTTTCCATACTGTACAGATTCTAAGAAGTTCCCCCCAACTCAGTTCTAAATCTGCTCCCCCTTATTTTGAGGCTGTGCCCCCTAGTTTTAATTTCACCTGCCAGTGCAAATAACCTCCCTGTTTATATCTTACCTATTCCTGTCATAATTTGACATGTTTCTGTAAGTCTCCCGCTCATTCTTCTAAAATTTAATGAGTATAGTCCCAGTCTACTCCATCTCACCTTATAAGCCAACCTTCTCAACTCTGGAATCAATTTAGTGAACCTCTCCAGTGCTAGTACATCCTTTTTCAAGTCAGGAAACCAAAACTGTACACAGTACTTCAGGTATGACCTCACCAGCACCTTATACAGCTGTAGCATAATGTCCATGTTTTTAAACTCTATTCCTCTAACAATGAAGCACAAATTTCCATTTGCCTTCTTAATTATCTACTACACCTGCAGACCAACTATTTGTAATTCATGCACAAGGATACCCAGGTCCCCCTGCACAGTAACATGATGCAATTTATCATTATGTATTAGTAGTCCATTTTGCTGTTATTTGTACTGAAATGGATGACCTCACATTTACCAACATTTGCCAGAACTGTGCCTATTCACTTAACCTATCTATATCATTCTGCAGACTTTCAGAGTTCTCTGTACATTTAGCTCTATCACTCATCTTAGTGTCATCTGCGAACTTTGACACAGTACACTTGGTCACCAACTCTAAATCATCTTTATAAATTGTAAACAATCGAGGTCACAACACTGATCCCTGAGGCACATCAATAGCCACTGATTGTCAACCAGTAAAACACCAATTAATCCACACTCTGCTTTATGTTAATTAACCAATCCTCTATTCATGCTCGTACATTGCCCGTAATGCCATGCACCTTTATCTTATGCAATAGCCTTTTGTGTGACATCTTGTCGAATGTCTTTTTGAAAACCAAAACTACCACATTCACTGGTTCGCTGTTGTCCACCATGCTTGTAATGTGCTCAAAGAATTCCAGTAAATTATTAAAAATGACTTGTCTTTCATAAAACCATTCTGCATCTGCTCAATGGAACAATTTCTATCTAGATGTTTCACTTTTTGTTCCTTAATGATAGATTCAAGCATTTTCCCCACTACAGAAGTTAAGCTAACAGGCCTACAGTTACCCACTTTTTGCCTATTTCCTTTTTTAAACAGAGGCGTAAAATTTGATGTTTTCCAATCTGCCAGAACTGTCCCAGATACCAACAAATGTTGATGAATTACCAGAAGCACATTTGCTAATTCCCCCGCCATCTCTTTAGTACCCTGGGATGCATTCCATCAGGGTGAGGAGACTTGTCCACCTCAAGCTCCATTACTTGCCCAACACTACCTCTTTAGTGAGAATCATTATTTCCAAGTCCTCACGTGCCAAAGCCTCCTTGTCATCAATAATTGGCATTATTTTTGTATCTTTCACTGTGAAGACTGATACAAAAACGTGTTCAACACCTCGACCATTTCTTCATTTCCCATTATTAAATTCCCTTCACATCCTCTAAAGGACCAATGTATACCTTTGCCACTCTTTTTTTGTTTTATAAATCTGTAGAAACCTTTGCTGTCTGTTTTCATGTGCTGATCTAATTTATTCCCATAATTTAGTGTTCCTTTATAACATTTGTACTCGTGTATAGATCGATCTTGTGTATAAGTCAACCCCTTATTTTTGGCCAAAATATCTTATATTTTTCATATATCTCATGTATAAATTGACCCTACTATATTGCATTATAAACCTCTTACAAAGGAAACTACATTTAGCCATAAACTTATATCTGCTTAATGAAGAAAATAAGTCAACGTTCCCGTTAACCCACTTAAACGAAATCATTCATACCAGTAACTCTACTCATTGATTTTTGTTTACTACTGGTATGTTGCATCTCTTTTCATTCATTCATAACTCTACTTACTGCACTTGGTTTACTATAGCACGTTTTGATCGATTCATTCATTCATTCAGACCGGTACTAAGTCTACTGGTACTTATTGCACTTTGTTCACTATACATCCAAAAGTTAATATCGTTTATCATTTTAATTATGCCACTATATCTGAATAAAAGTGAGATATATTAACTACATACTGGTACATCTTTAATTCTTTGACATTTTGGATACTGCTTTGTTCAGTTCCAAAACAATATTAGGAATAACATTAAAGCCACTCATACAGATGATTTTTATGGAATACATTGTTCCTCTTTTAAAATTAAATTTTGTATTAATCAGTGTTATTGTAATTATTTTAAGTTAGTTTACAATTAGTGCTCTCTTTAGAATAATAGTGAGTGTGCAGTTTAAATTTCATTTATTTAATTCAAGCACGGTTTGCTGAGTGAGCTGCTATGTAACAGGGCCTTACCCCCACTCTCCCTGTGGCTACCCTTCCCCTCTGTTCTTCTCCTCCTCCCCATCCCATCCAGCGCTAGGCTGTAAACCTCCATGCAGGCACACGGCAGGGAGGCAGTGCCAGTCACCTGCTCAACAATCAGAAAGTTTGATGGGCAGGCTGCAAGCCAATCAGAGTTGAGGGCAAGGATTAGATTAGATTACTTACAGTGTGGAAACAGGCCCTTCGGCCCAACAAGTCCACACCGACCCGCCGAAGCGCAACCCACCCATACCCCTATATTTACCCCTTCACCTAACACTACGGGCAATTTAGCATGGCCAATTCACCTGACCTGCACATCTTTAGACTGTGGGAGGAAACCGGAGCACCCGGAGGAAACCCACGCAGACACGGGGAGAATGTGCAAACTCCACACAGTCAGTCGCCTGAGGCGGGAATTGAACCCGGGTCTCTGGCGCTGTGAGGCAGCAGTGCTAACCACCGTGCTACCATGCCGCCAATATACCCAACCATCACAGAGAGATTGGAACTCCATGTACTGTATCAGAGCATGTAGCAAATTGAGGAAAGTTTGTGTTCCTGACTCAGACCCAGCAGAAAGATGGATAGTAGAAGATTAAGATTCAGTAACTAATTAGGATTCTTCTTTACCTGGGATTAGTTGAGCGATCACATCAATTTCTGCTAATAATATGGTATTTCAAAACTCAGCATAGATTTCAGCCCATCTAAAACAATAACCTCTAATTTCAGCTTTAAAAGTCTTCAACATTCGACCTATACACAAGTATATATAGTAGTATTTTTTTCCCCCTGGGATTTCTGTTGACCTTTAAAGATTTTCCAATCCTCTAGTGTCCCACTAATTGTTGCCACTTTGTATGTATTAACTTTCAGTTTGTTACCCTCCTTTATTTCCTTAGTAATCCCTTTTCCTGCCATTCTTCCTTTACACTGGCATAAAACTTTGCTGAGCACTGTGAAAAATTGCTATGAAAGTCCTCCACCATTCCTCAATTGTCCCATCATATAGTCTTTGCTCCCAGTCTGCCTTATCCAACTCCTCTAGTCTCCATTGTTGAGGCACAAGACACTGATATTTGATTTTACCTTCTTATCCTCCATCTGCATTTTAAATTCAACCGTACTGTGATCGCTCCTTCCAAGAGGAATCCCAACAATGAGATCATTAATTATTCCTGTTTCATTACACAGGACCACATCTAGGATAGCTTGCTGTCTTGTAGGTTGCATTACATACACCGTTCGAGGAAACTATCATGGATACACTCTATAAACTCCTCAAGTCTGCCTTGACCAACACAGTTTGACCAATCGATAAGTTGAATAAAATCCCCCAAGATAACTGCTGTACCATTTTAACATGTGTCAGTTATTTCTTTGTTTATTGTGTGCCCCATGTGATGTTATGATTTGGTGTCCTATATACTATGCCTATCTTTTTCCACTGACTATTTCTAATTTCCATCCACATAGATTCAACCTTTTTCTCTACAGAAACTATATCATCTCTCACTACTGCCCTGATGTCATCCTTAAATATCAGAGCTACAACATCTCCCTTTCTTTCTCATCTGTCCTGAATAGTTAAATACCTCTGGATGTTTAACCTGCAATCATGACACTGCAACCATATCTCTGTGAGAGCCATTAAATCATACCCATTTGCAATGAATTATGGCAACACATCATTTATCTTGTTTTGAATGCTATGAGCATTCAGGAAAGGTGACCTTTTGGTAATGTTTATACCGTCTTTTTGAATTCAATACCTCCATCAGAAGAACTTTTTTTTAATACATTTTCTTTTTCTGTCGCTACCTGGTTTCCACTCATCTTAGTGCTACACTTCTCAGTATGCTTTCTCATCCTTTATTTACTTTTTGATTCTCTTTTTCCTTAGTCCTTCACCCATTTTTGCTAACTCAGTGCCTCCCCTTAGATTTCCAGCCCCCGGCCAAACTAGTTTAATGTCCACCCAACAGTGCCAGCAAAACCACCTGCAAAGTATCAATTCCATCACTGTTTGGGTGAAGACTATCCCTCTTGAACAGATCCACCTTCCCCAGAAATAGACCCAATTATTTAGAAATCTAAAGCCTTTCCTTGCTTTGGCTTCAATTCTCTGAGTCATCATCACTGTCACCAGAACTATGCACAGAGTACCGGTTAACTATGGGATGGCCTTAGGGAACTCCTGCACTACCTGCCTCACCTAATGGTTGTGCGAGATGATCACCCATTCCCTATCCTCCTGCACTGTTTTACATTGTGGGGTGAGCACTGCTGTGCTATCCATGTAACTCTCGTTCTCCCAACTGCTCTTCAGTGCCTCTAGACCTCGCTTAAGCTCCATAACCTGGTGCTCGAGTTGAAGTTGGTGACTGCACCTCCTACACACATATTGCTTGCGATACAATGAGCATCCAAGAACTCCCACATATTACAGTTGGAGCATACTGCGTGAAGAAGTTGGCCTGCTATCCCTTTAATTAATCCAAAAATTGCTCTCTTAAAGAAAAACTAAATCTAATTCTAACTAACACATACTAACAGTTAACTAGTAAGTATAGTGATTTCAACAGTTTATTTGGTTATTAAAGAGTTATACTCAACCCTCAAACAGCCAATCACTCACTAGCTTGGCTGTGAAGTCACTCAGGAATCTCATGCTTGCTGTCAGCAGAAGATCTTTAGGTATGCCTCTCTGCTCACTGCCCAGTCACTGCTCGCACTCCATTACCCACTGGAACTCTTGCTGGCAACCTTCCTCTTGCGATGTCTTGGCCTCCATGCTCATTTGAAAGGATGATGGAGGGAGAATGTGATTCTTTACAATGGAACTCCCTCAACATTGGAAGTGTGTAAAAAATTCAGGAGAAGGAATTTTTTTGGGGAAAGGGCAGGTGGACGAGATTAGCTAAGTACCTTTTACAGAGATCTTCATGGGCTCAGCATGTCAAATAGAATCCCTACAGTGTGAAAACAGGCCCTTTGACCCAACAAATCCACACCAACCCTCCAAAGAGTAACTCACCCAGACCCATTCCCCTAACCCTATTATGCTATATTTATCCTTGCCAAAAGCATGTAACATACACATGTCTGAACAGGCAATTTAGCATGGCCAATCCACCTAATCTGCACATCTTTGGATTTTGGAAGGAAATCAGAGCACCCCTAGGAAACCTTTGCAGGCATGGGGAGAATGTTCAAACTCCACACAGACAGTTACCTGAGGCTGGAATCGAACCCGGGTCCCTGGTGCTGTGAGGCAGTAGTGCTAACTACTGACCCACCATGCTGCCCATCTCCTTCTGTGCTATAACCACTCTGGCAGATTTTAGCAGAATCTCCAACAATCAATTGTTTAATTGTCTATCATAATTGGGTGTAGCGGGACTGCAGAGCTTTGATCTGATCCATTGTCTGTACACTCACTTGTCTCCATCAATCTAATGTGCAAGTGTCCCTGTATTATAGCTCCATCAGGTTTCAATCTATTTTTATCTATGTCTAGTGTTGGTTCTTGACATTGGCTCCTACACTCCTCATGGAAAGCTGTTGATGACATTAGGTAAATACCTTTTACAGAGAACTTCGTGGGCTCAGCATGTCAAATAGAATCCCTACAGTGTAAAATCAGACCCTTCGACCCAACAAGTCCACACTGGCCCTCCAAAGAGTAACTCACCAAGGCCCATTCCCCTACCCTATTACGCTATATTTACCCTGAAAATGTGTTGCTGGAAAAGTGCAGCAGGTCAGGCAGCATCCAAGGAGCAGGAGAATCGATGTTTCGAGCATGAACCCTTCCTCAGGAATCAGTATGTAACCTACACATACCTGAACATTCTAGGCAATTTAGCATGGCCAATCCACCTAACCTGCACGGAGTCAGAGATATTTTGGCTATGAGATTACACATTAAAGTGGAATACATTTCTGCTGCTTCTGGCAGCACATAGCATGCCAGCGATGCCCACAGCTTTGATTTGTCAAATCCAATTTAAATTTTTCCATTTTAGCATGGTAGTAGGACCACACAACATAATAGATGCCACCTTCAATGTACAGACAGTCCTCCAGCTCTACAAGGACATGGATGATGATCAGTTCAAATAAGTTTCCCGGTACAATCTTCAAGTGAGGCCAAGGACAGTCTGTTAAATGACAGAATCGTGTGTGTGTGTGCATGTGTGCATGTATCTGTCCTCCAAAAGTCAGAAGCTGGCAAAAAACAGTACCACTGACATCAGCAGAGATTGCCTTATTATTTTTTGAAAGCATTGTTCATGATGTTGCTCAGAATTTATGCAGGCCTGCTGGATGTGAGTTGGTTTACTAGCATAGGCTAAAAAGAATCTATTAAAATCTGAAGCATTGGCCTCAGAAGGAGACAGGTTCTTTATAACTGGACTACTTTTGCAGTGACATCTTTACTACAGCATGAAATTACTGGAACACTTTAGTAAGTCAGATAAAGTCAGTTTCAAAGGCTCTGTCATTCAGTATATCAAAACAGCATAGAGAAGGGAAAAATTGGCTGTTGGCCAAGTAATAACATAAAAGGTTCTTCAAGAGATTTATGGAAATGTCTTGCAAACAAGGTAGCAGAAGATTGTTCTCAGTTGGTTATTTCCTCTCACATACAGACATATTGTAAACTCTGACAATCTTTTATTGTAGTGTGTCTAATTAAAATCTGGCTAAATGAATATGCTTTACCATAGTGTTCCTTTAAGCTTGCTTTATCAACAATTTTACCAGTGTACATGTAGTCAGTCCAATAACCTACAACAAACAACTTTGCGTTTTAAATAGGATGGCTTTGAAACATTAAGTACCCTTGTGAATATCATAGACCTAAAATGTTAACTGAACCTCTTCCTTTGCTCTATAGATGTCCCTGACTGGCTGCATTTTTCCAGCACTTTACATTTTTATTTTCGATTTCTAGAATCTCCACTCTCTTGCCCAATTTATTTTTGTACAATTACTGCCTTATCTTTTCAAGCTGCCGCAGATTCTCATTAAATATTGAACAACTGGAATTCAGTTGATATTATATTACAATTTCTGTGCTAACTCAAAGGTAGCATTCTTGGCCCACATCAAAGCTTAAGTTCACAGCCTTACTCCAGAGACTAAAACTCAAAATGTAGGATATCATTCCAGTGCAGCACTGATTGAAGGCTTCTTGAAGCTATTCTTCAATAGTGATATAGCCTATGTCTATCTCTCGACACAATGTAGATAAAATCGATGATCTGATCATCATCACATTGTCATTGGCATACACATTGCTGTCTACAATTGGCTGCTGTGCCTTTTACATTATACCATTGTTAACATGTCAAACTTCATTAGTTGTAAAGCGCACTAAATCCTGTGCTTATGTAACATAGATGAGGATCTTTCTTTCTTTGCTCTTGATGTGTTTCGATTAGCTAAACATTTATCTTCACAACTCTTCTATTGCAGGCCTAATTGCCAAGTTGCATCTTCATGATAAACAATCTTCTCTTCTCATAAAAGTGTGATGTAGAGTGGAAAAGTGCTGAAGCTAGGCTTTTGCTTTTCTACACTGAATGCTTATGCCTCATGTTTTTAGTGAGGGGTCGAGTTTCTCAAAAAGCACATCAAAGAAAATGAAAAATGCATACACCATTTCAGTGGTGACTCTGAATCAGTAAATTGATTTAGCTACTCAGGAGAAATCCCACCTAAGTTGACCTACAGAAAATATATCTAACAGTCAATTGTTTCTTATGATTATTTTCTCTCCTGCATAAGAAATTTTTAACAATTTCCAACTAGGTAAATATCAATAATACTCCCAACAATCACAAATTGTCTGAAGAAGGTGACTACTTACCCTTAAAAATGTCCTGAAGATTGATTTCACTGCATTCTGCTTGATGACCTGGTATCCACATAGACTCATTATCTCATTCTGATTGTGTACCATGAGGATGCAGTTAATGATTCTGCACTTCTTTACTATTTGGTTACGATTTCTAAGATTGTCATTTTATTTCTTTGTCTTAATATTGACAGTGAAAGTTCCAAACGTAAACTGTTCAGGGAGATCAATCAGACAACATTTTGAAATTATACTTCCTGCATTCTTTGCTATACTTTCTGTATGATGCTGGTTTAAGAATATGATGTGGAACCCTGATGTGTCACAGAAGACTTGACTTTTCCAAAGTAATTTCAACAGGCTTTCTAAGCTTATTGTTAAAAAAAAGCTGCAATCTTTCCCAGGTTATTGAAAAGAAAACCTTGCTACATATTAATCAATCATAGATTATTTGTGCAATTAATTTTTTCTAATTTACTCATGAAATGTGGGCATCGCTGGCTGAAGAACATTTATTGTCTATCCCTAGTTGCCTTTGAGAAGGTGACTGGGGAGCTGCCTTCTTGAACTGCTGCAGTCCATATGCTATAAGTTGACTCAGAATGCCCTTAAGGAGGGAAATTCTAGGATTTTGACCCAGCGACAGTGAAGGAATGATGGTCTACTTCCAAATCAGGATGGTGAGTAGCTTGGAGAAAAATTTGCAGGTAGTTGTGTCCCCATGCATGTCTTGGCTTTGTCCTTCTAAATGGAAATGGTTGAGGCTTAGAGGGTGATGTCTGAGGATCCTTGGTGAATTTCTGCAGTGCATCTTGTATACAGTACTGCTGCTACTGAATGTTCATGATGGAGGGAGTAGAGGCTCTGGATGTGGTGCCAATCAAGGGGCTGCTTTGTACTGGATGGTCTCACCTTCATGAGTTCTGTTGGAGCTACAGCTGTCTCAGCAAGTACGGAGAATTCCATCACACCTCTGAATTGTGCCTTGATGATGGTGTACAGGCTTTGAGAACTCAGATAGTGAGTTACCCAGAGTATTCCTAACCTCTGACCTGCTCTTGTAGCAACTTGTTTAGGCATCAGGTCTATTTGAGTTTCTGGTTAATGGTGAAACTAAGGATATTGATAGTGGGGGATTTAAGTGATGGTAACACGTTTGAATGTCAAAAACGTGATGTTTAGATTGTCTCTTATTAGAGTTGGTCATTGCCTGGCATTTGTGTGATGTGAATGCTATTTGCCACTTGTCATCTAAGCCTGGATATTATCCAGATCTTATAACATTTGAAAATGGGCTACATCTGTATCAGAGGTGTCACAAATATCTCCACTTCTGACCTTCTGATGGAGGGAAGGTCGTTGATGAAGCAACAGAAGATAGTTGGCCTTAGCACAATACTCTGAGGAACTCCTCCAGAGATATCCTAGAGCTGAGATGACTGACCTCCTACAACCAGAACCATCTTCCTTTCTGCCAGATTCGACTCCAGCTAGCAGAGTTTGCTTTCTAAAGCTATTGATTGCTCGGGTTCCTTGATGCCATACTTGGCTGAAAGCAGTCTTGATGCCAAGGGCTGTCACTCTCACCTTACTTTTAGAATTCAGCTGTTCTGTCTATGTTTGAAGCAAGAATTCAATGAGGTCAGAAGCTGAGTAGCCTGGCAGAACCTAAAGTAGGTGTCACTGAACAGGTGCTGCTTGACAGTACTGTGATTACACCTTCTATGAATTTACAGATGATTAGAATGATGGATTAGTAATTGGCTGGGTTGGATTTGTTCTGGTTTTTGTAAACCTCAGCAATTTTCCACGATACCAGTATTGTAGCTGTACTGGAAGACTTTGACTAGGGTAGTGGCAATTTCAGGAACACAAGACCTCAGCACTATTGCTGGAATGTTGTCAGGGCCCATAACCTTTGCTGCATCCAATACCTCCAACTGTTTCTTAATATCACATGGCATGATTCGAACTAGCAGAAGACTGGTATCTCTAATGCTGGGAACCATTGGCGGAGGCCAAGGTGGATCATTCACTTGAAATTTCTGGCTGAAGATTGTTGCGAATGTTTTAGACTTAGCTTTTGTATTTTTCTGTTGGATACCTACATTATTGAAGATAGGAATATTTGTGGAGCTTCCTCCTCCAGTAAGTTGTTTAATTGTTCACCACCATTCACGACTGGATGCAGCAGGACTGTAGATCTTAGATCTGATCTGTTTTCTGTGGGATCATTTAGCGCTATCTATCATTTGCTTCTTATGCTGTTTGGCATGAAAATAATCCTGGTTGGTAGCTATGCCTAGTGCTGCCCCTGGCATACCTTCCAGCATTGATCCCTTAGCTTGATGGTAATAGTTGACTGGGGGATTGCGCAGGCCATAAAGCTACACATTGTGTTGGAGTCCAATTCTATTGCTGTTGATGGTCCACAGCACCTCATGGATACCCAATCTTGAGTTGCTAGATCTGTTCAAAGTCTGTACAGCTTTGTTCCCAGTTGAAGTTGCTGTCTGGAGATGCTTTTAAAACAAGTGCAAAATCAGAGCTGGGGCTCCAAGTTGCCATTTTTATCCTCCTCTTTGTGCCCTTTTAGAAGGTTGTCAAATGCTAATGGTTAGGCTTTTCTTTTTGGGATGGATATTGCTTGCAACCTATGTGGTACACATGTTATTTGCTTCACTAGATGATGTCCAGGTTACTTGTGAGTATAGACTGCTTCATTCCTGGAGATATTATGAATAATGTTGACTACTCCAATTACCAGCAAACAACAAAGCAATTCAACTTATAGTAGGAGGAAGATCAGTGATGAAGCATCTAATGATAGCTATGCACAGATGCCATTCTGAAGAATGCTGACACAATGCACTAGAACTGATTTATCTCCAACAACAGCCATCTTCTTTTAAGTTATGTATGACATAGGTCACTGGCAAACTATTTTGCTGACTATATTGACTTCATTCTTACTTTGTCACATAATCAGTTGAACGTTACCCTGTTGTGAAGGGCAGCCACTTGCATCTGAGATATGGAATTGTATCTGTATTTAATCAAAATTTGGGAATAAGATTTTCTTTTGAGTAGTTCTGGTGGGATCCAACCTGAGTAGCACTGACTGAATTATTAATCAAAAAAGGCCATTTGATGTGATAGCTATTGAACAGTTTCCAGCATATTTCTATGTTTAGACTATATTTTAAAGAGAACATGTGGGTAAATGTACCCTGACTAACCTTTACCAGTTCACAGACACCCTTTTTAACTCAAGTGCATTACACTGTGAGAAAGACAAAAGGAACTAATGTCAGGGGAGGATTCAACATAACTTTATTGAACACTTTATCAATGAAAAAGAACACTTACCAGACTCTACTATTATACTTGTATTTAATTTTATTCATTCAATCTTTTACAGGACTCTTCAGTAAATAGTCTTAAATCTCTATGCGAACAGTCTCAATCTACACTAAGTAGCTATTTAGATTAGATTACTTACATTGTGGAAACAGGCCCTTTGGCCCAACAAGTCCACACCGACCCGCCGAAGCGCACCCACCCAGACCCATTCCCCTACACCTAACAATATGGGCAATTTAGCATGGCCAATTCACCTGGCCTGCACATCTTTGGACTGTGGGAGGAAACCGGAGCACCCAGAGGAAACCCACGCAGACATGGGGAGAATGTGCAAACTCCATACAGTCAGTCGCCTGAGGCGGGAATTGAACCCGGGTCTCTGGTGGTGTGAGGCAGCAGTGCTAACCACCGTGCCGCCCACAAGTAGCTGTTTCTTCTGACATGCATTTTTGGGGATTTTCTACAGACTATCTACAGGTCCCTTAAACCATATTCAAACTGCTTGTCTGAAAGGACTGGTAATTACTTTCGATAAGGTTGGAACAGGCTATTCCCTAGTCTTTGAGTGTTGGCTGATGTTTCAGGATCTGCAGTCATCGATGTGAGCTTCCCCTCTTCTCTAGAGCTGTTTCTGGTCTTTGGATGGTCTTACTAAGGTGGTCTTTCTGGGTCTGGTCAATCCCAAGGTATAAGGAACTGTAGATGCTGTACAGCTCTGTCCCCAGTTGAAGGTGCTGTCTGGAGATGCTTTTAAAATGGATGCAAAATCAAAGAGAGCTGGGGCTCTAAGTTGCTGCTTTTATCCTTCTCTTTGCACCCTTTTAGAAGATTCAGTGGCCTGTGTCCAATACTATCATCAGTTGGGAGTAGAAAGATCCATAAAAGTGAATACTTTACATATTTGGAGGGCACAGAACATAGTTTTGAGCCTTCAATTGTCAACTTCTCCAGTTGTCATGTTATGCTGTCTGAACTCCTGCTGAGATGGGTGCTACCAAGTCTGTGTAGCATTCTTTTAAGTAAGTAAGTTCACTGGAGGTGTAAACAACAGGTCATTCTGAAACAACGTAGTTGTTAACAACTCACCAGGCAGCTCAGGTCTGTCTGGTTTCAACAGGAAGTTGATTGTCCAAAATTGCTGCATGAATACTGTCTGTTTCAGTTCTACAGTTTGCAAATTGCAAAGTGCAGCTAGGCTTTGAGTTTTTATTTATGTCAGGACAAGATGTCAATATTCCATAACAATCCTGGAGGTCATCAGTCAACTGACCACAATTGACAATAGGATATTATGGGAGGCAAACCTAAGCCTAGGTACTCTCCACAGTCTTTGTAGTAATGTAGAGTCTATTGTCATAACTTATGATTAATTGCAGAGATGCAATAAACTACATTTTGCTTACTCTACAATGCTTTTCCTATCAGACCAGAAGATGGAAATTCTCACATGCTGGAGCACCTAAACTCCTAAAGAACCTCACACTTGGAAGATACGAATAGCAGCAATGTAAAATAGTGGTCTGCCTGGCATTTGAAGATATTATTTTGCAGCACCTGTCCCAATGGGGCAAACATGCTGAGAAACTAGAGACTTAATGAAAATAAATACTCCGAATTGCTGAGGAAAGCAAATCCCGAAACTACCTCACTGCAATACTCAAAGTAAAGTATACTTAAATGGATGACACAGATGTATTTCAGACCTGATGGGAGATCTACAAGAGAAGAAGAAATCTGTCTTTGGAAGACATTGTGTAGGCTACATTACAAGACAGTGGTACGTGGGAACAATCCTGACTTTTTTAGATTAGGTTACTTTACAGTGTGGAAACAGGCCCTTCGGCCCAACAAGTCCACACCGACCCGCCGAAGCGAACCCACCCATACCCCTACATTTACCCCTTACCTAACACTACGGTAGCATGGCCAATTCACCTGACCTGCAAATCTTTGGACTGTGGGAGGAAACCGGAGCACCCGGAGGAAACCTACAGGGAAAATGTGCAAACTCCACACAGTCAGTCGTCTAAGGCGGGAATTGAATCCGGGTCTCTGGCGCTGTGAGGCAGCAGTGCTAACCTCTGTGCCACCGTGCCGCCCACTTTGAATTCAGCCAGTAAGCAACAAGACATTGGAGATTGCCTGAGTCAAAACTAAAATAAATATCTATTGTACAAAGAAGAGATTTTAAATGATGTAGTTATTCAAACTGGAAGGGTGAGAACTTAAAACAAATTGCAGCTCAGATTGGGCATTATCACCATAGTGCAGAGATACTCTGAGGCACTATTGGAAAAAGAATGAATTAACAGGACCAAGAAATGAACTTGCACGATCCAAGAGGTCTCGGGAAACTGTGAACCTGGTCATTTAAAGTAGATAAGTGTTGAGCAATTTTAAGGAAATGAACAATTCTGGTCTGACACAGAAATATTTTCAAGAGAGTCCATTGCACTCTGTGAAGTTCAAGAATCCTCCATTATAGCTGAACAAGCACAGGTATCCTCCATTAAAATCACAAAGAACACATAAAATCATTCAGTATTGCTTTGGGAGAACCATCAATCCAAAAAAAAAGGTCTTTAAAGAAGATAAAATACCTAATTATGTTTGGAAGTCAAGAAATAGTATTGCCGTGAAAATGCAATTTCAGAAATGAGTCAAATCAAACACAAAATTGAACATCCTGGAGAAAACAATTATTGACGTATATGTCTGCTTCCAAACTGAATACTAAGTCGGATGCTAAACAAATAAGTACTCTTATGCACAGAAATTTAGTTTAGCAGATGATATTACTCCTCTTCAAGAGGCACAGGACGCAACAAACACATTCTAATATGTGTTCGAAAAGACAATACAGGGCTACACAAATTCAATCAATTCGACAATTTTGCTTATCTCCCCAGATGCGTTATTCTAAGGTTTGGGAAAACTATGATTTGCTATGGAGAAGGTCTTGGACTTTTTCCTGATAGTCTACAGTCTCTTCTGAATGGGAGTGCATTGTATTTCTGAGGGGAGCACATTATCCCCATTAGATCAGGCACTTATACTTTACAGTATCCTCAATGCTTAGATATTGTTTGTCTTTTAGTATTTGCTGTAATTGTATGCATGCATCATCAATTTGTAGATAGCTGCCTGTAGATCTATGCTGAAGAAGGTAAATTTATTACTTCAACTTGTTGACTAGTTTGGAATTTGGTTTACCATCAATAATTGAATGAATGATGAAACTAATTTGTTCACTTCCAGAATTGTTTCACCTCCAGATTCCTCGATCCTTGATGTGATATCCATTATGGTTTTGTTAAGAATTCTGCTTTGGAAGGTAAGGAGATTCAATATTCTGCTTGAACTTGTCCTTTCCTCCTCACCTCTACATCTAATATGTGATTTGGATTTGTCATAACTATTTGCTACAATAAGACTCCTCTCAGATGCAAGTGCCTCAATTCTTGTGAGTGGGCTTTTTAAAAATTTGTTGGCTCTTTGTTTGCCTTTCTTCTTGACATTTGGAATCTCCATTGTCTTTAGTGTTGGCAGTAGAATCACCACAGTTTGAAACCAGACCATTCAGCCCATCGAGTCCACAACAACCCTCCAAACAGCATCCCACCAGACACATCTTCTCCCTGCAACCCCACATTTCCCATGGCTAATACATCTAGTTAGCACATCCCTAGCCACTATGGGCAATTTAGCATGGCCAGTCCATTTAACCGGCACATCTTTGGTCTGTAGGAAGAAACCAGAGCACCCAGAGGAAACCCACACAGAATGGAGAATGTGGAAACTCTACACAGATAGTCACCCATGCGTAGAATCAAACCCTGGTCCCTGGCACTATAAGGCAGCTGTGCTAACCACTGAGCTACCGTGGCATTGTGGATAACATTTTCATGCAGCTAATATAGTTACAGATTTTCATTTCATTGATGGCATGAAGCATATTTCTTATTCCAAAGGATTTACAGGAGATCTTGCTTTTGGTTCACTTTCAACCATGAGCTTACAGAGCCTGTTACTTCTTTTTTTACTGGGTGTCAAAGAATTCTGGATAATCCAAGATGGAGGATAGGAAAGATTTCTGGCTACAACAGCTACTCCTTTTTTGAGGTATTTTAGATGCTGGAGATGATTTCCTCGAATTCCAGGAGCAGCAATTACTGTTTTATATGCTGTTGCATTGCAAGTCAAAACAACAGCAGTTCTAAAAGGGAGAAGAACAAACAAAGGAAGCATATGGTGAGGTCATTGCATGAGAGAGAGAGAACCTGCACAGTTACTGCCTTGGCTGTTTGAATTCACGTATCGCTGGATATCGTCGGAGGCTGAGAGGTGACCTTATGGAGGTTTACAACATTATGAGGGGCATGGATAGAGTAAATAGGCAAAGTCTTTTCCCTGGGGTTGGGGAGTTCAGAACTAGAGGGCATAGGTTTAGGGTGAGAGGGGAAAGATATAAAAGAGACCTATGGGGCAACCTTTTCACACAGAGGGTGGTACGTGTATGGAATGGGCTGCCAGAGGATGTGGTGGAGGCTGGTACAATTGCAACATTTAAGAGGCATTTGGATGGGTATATGAATAGGAAGGGTTTGGAGGGATATGGGCCGGATGCTGGAAGGTGGGACTAGATTGGGTCGGGATATCTGGTCAACATGGAAGGGTTGGACTCATGGGTCTGTTTCCATGCTGTACATCTCTATGACTCTATAACTGCTTTTCCTTGATTTTTTTGTTTGTTTAGCCTGTCCTTGCTTTTAAATAAGATTGAAGTCAGTGCATCCCAGGTTAGGAATTTCTGGTTATGCAATGTAATAGATTGTCTATAATTTGGTCTCTCTTATGTTTGAAAATTGCTTGTAGCAATTATTAAATGTTACGTACAATAACCCTGGACCAGGCAATTGAACTTCTGTAAGTTGTAAACCATGTTTTGTAAAACATGATTTGCGATTAGATCATAGATTATACAGATTTGATTATAAAATGTGCTCTCATGCCTAAATTGAAATTTGTGAAATGCCCATCAAAATAAAGTCTGCATGCCAAATGTTTCAGCAAGTGTTCCCAGGGAAACTTAGAAATTGTATTCTACTGAAGAATGTTCAACCTCTTTTACCTCTTTGCATGGGTAACACTTTGCTTTACTTGCTGTGTTACACATCAATATATTTTCTGAGTGAAGCGTATTGTTGTACAATAAAATATTTAGTTTTGTTTGTGCCTGTGATTTTTTTTGTTTGTTCCACAGTGTTGGCAAGGACCTTTAGTTTCTGGCGCCTATACTGAACACTACGTTGGTTTACCTTGTAAGAATTGAATGGATATCAAAATGGGGAAGACAATGACAAAATGATATTGTCATTAGATTAGTTATTCTAACATCTAAGTAATGCTCAGGTTTAATTCCCACAATGTCAGATAATGAAATTTGAATTAAAATAATAAATCTGGGATTAAAAACTGATTGACGCCCATGTAACCATGATTTTTGTAAAACTGACTAATGTTTTACTAATGCCTTTTTGGGAAGGAAATCTGCTGTCCTTACCTTGTTCAGCGTACATGTCAATCCAAGCACAGAGCAATGCCTCTTAACTCTCCTTTGAAAGTCTGAAGTCCAAAGATGTACAAGTTAGGTGGATTGGCCATGCTAAATTACGAGGTAAAAACAATGACTGCAGATGCTGGAAACCAGATTCTGGATCAGTGGTGCTGGAAGAGCACAGCAATTCAGCCAGCATCCGACGAGCAGCAAAATCGACGTTTCGGACAAAAGCCCTTCACCGGGAATAATGCTAAATTACCCATAGTGTTCAGGGATGTGTAGGTTAAGTGCATTAGCCAGTGAAAATGCAGGGTTACAAGGGTAGGGTAGGAGGATGAATCTAGGTGGGATGCTCTTTGGAGGGACAGTATGGACTTATTAGGCCAATTGGCCTGTCTTCACACGGGAGGGATTCTATGGATTCTATGGAAATGACTAACAAGCCACTCACTCAAGCAAACTGCTAAAAAAAAACTCTCAAGGCAAAAAATGAAAGTGAATAGACTACTGAACATCAAACCATAAAGGTTGGAAACAGCAAGAACAAATTCAGCTCTGTCATGCTTACTAACATTTGGTGGCTTGTGCCAAAACTGGGCGGCACGGTGGCACAGTGGTTAGCACTGTGGCCTCACAGTGCCAGAGACCCGGGTTCAATTCCCACCTCAGGCGACTGTCTGTGGAGTTTGCACATTCTCCCCGTGTCTGCGTGGGTTTCTTCCGGGTGCTCCGGTTTCCTCCCACAATCCAAAGATGTGTAGGTCAGGTGAATTGGCTGTGCTAAATTGCCCATAGTGTTAGGTGAAGGGGTAAATGTAGGGCAATGGGTCTGGGTGGGTTGCGCGTCTGTGTGGACTTGTTGAGCCGAAGGGCCTGTTTCCACACTGTAAGTAATCTAATCTAAAAAGCTGCCTCACCGACTAGGCAACCAGCAGCCCCTGCCTGTTCAGCCTCTCCCTATAGCTCAAATCCTCCAACCCTGGCAACATCCTTGTAAATCTTTTCTGAACCCTTTCAAGTTTCACAACATCTTTCCGATGGGAAGGAGACCAGAATTGCACACACTATTCCAACAGTGGCCTAACCAATGTCCTGTACAGCCGCAACATGACCTCCCAACTCCTGTACTCAATACTCTGACCAATAAAAGAAAGCATACCAAACGCCTTCTTCGCTATCCTATCTACCTGTGACTCCACTTTCAAGGAGCTATGAAACTGCACTCTAAGGTCTCTTTGTTCAACAACACACCCTAGGACCTTACCATTAAGTGTATAAGTCCTGCTGAGATTTGCTTTCCCAAAATGCAGCACCTCGCATTTATCTGAATTAATCTCCATCTGCCACTTCTCAGCCCATTGGTCCATCTGGTCCAGATCCTGTTGTAATCTGAGGTAACCCTCTTCACTCTCCAATTTTAATGTCATCTGCAAACTTACTAACTGTACTCTTATGCTCGCATCCAAATCATTTATGTAAATGACAAAAAGTAGAGGTCCAGCACCGATCCTTATGGCACTCCACTGGTCACAGGCCTCCAGTCTGATAAACAACCCTCCACCACCAGCCTCTGTCTTCTACCTTTGAGCCAGGTCTGTATCCAAATGGCTAGTTCTCCCTGTATTCCATGAGATCTAACCTTGCTAATCTGCCTCCCATGGGGAACCTTGTCGAACACCTTACTAAAGTCCATATAGATCACATCTACCACTCTGCCATCATCAATCTTCTTTGTTACTTCATCAAAAAACTCAATCAAGTTTGTGAGACACGATTTCCCATGCACAAAGCCATGTTGACTATCCCGAATCAGTCCTTGCCTTTCCAAATACATGTACATCCTGTCCCTCAGGATTCCCTCCAACAACTTGCCCACCACCGAGGTCAGGCTCACTAGTCTATAGTTCCCTGGCTTGTCTTTACCGCCCTTCTTAAACAGTGGCACCATGTTTGCCAACCTCCAGTCTTCTAGCACCTCACCTGTGACTATCGATGATACAAATATCTCAGCAAGAGGTCCAGCAATAACTTCTCTAGCTTCCCACAGCATTCTCGGGTCCACCTGACCAGGTCCTGGGGATTTATCCACCTTTAACTGTTTCAAGATGTCCAGCACTTCCTCCTCTGTAATCTGGACGTTTTGCAAGATGTCACCGTCTATTTCACTACAGTTTATATCTTCCATATCCTTTTCCACAGTAAATACTGATGCAAAATATTCATTTAGTATCTCCCCCATTTTCTGTGGCTCCACACAAAGGCCGCCTTGCTGATCTTTGAGGGGCCCTATTCTCTCCCTATTTACCCTTTTGTCCTTAATATATTTGTAAAAACCCTTTGCATTCTCCTTAATTCTATTTGTCAAAGCTATCTCGTGTCCCCCTTTTGTCCTCCTGATTTACCTCTTAAGTATATTCCTACTTTCTTTATACTCTTCTAAGGATTTACTCGATCTATCCTGTCTATACCTGACATATGCTTCCTTCTTTTTCTGAATCAAACCCTCAATTTCTTTAGTCATCCAGCATTCCCTATATCTACCAGCCTTCCCTTTCACCCTGACAGGAATATACTTTCTCTGGATTCTTGTTATCTCATTTCTGAAGGCTTCCCATTTTCCAGCCGTCCCTTTACCTGCGAACATCTGCCTCCAATCAGCTTTCAAAAGTTCTTGCCTAATACCGTCAAAATTGGCCTTTCTCCAATTTAGAACTTCAACTTTTAGATCTGGTCTATCCTTTTCCATCACTATTTTAAAATGAATAGAATTATGGTCGCTGGCCCCAAAGTGCTCCCCCACTGATACCTCAGTCACCTGCCCTGCCTTATTTCCCAAGAGTAGGTCAAGTTTTGCACCTTCTCTAGTATGTGGAAGAAGACCATTGAGTTTGTTCTGCTGTTCAGTGAGATTGTGACTGATCTGGTCTCATGAAGCAGTAAAGATTCATTTTGTGTCATACCACATCTGTGATAATCCTTAAAGTCACTTTCTTATCTTTTCCATATATTCTTTGGTTACTGATTGTAAATTTATCTATCTGCAACAACTAAATGACCCAGTCTCTACAGCCCTCTGCAGTAAAGAAATCCACAGATTCACTATACTCTGAGAAAGGTAATTCTTCCTTATCTTTGTCTTAACTGGTTGATCCATTACTCCCTGAGATTATGTTCTCTGTTTTGACGCTTTCTCACCAGGAAAAACCACCTGTCTGTATCTACCCTGTCAATCCCCCTAAAAATCCTATAAGTTTCAATGCGATATCCACTTATCCAAAAAAGCACAGGCCCAACCTACTAACCATCACTTCATTCCCCAAATTTCCATTGGCAGATGAGCTGATCTTTAGAACATGTGTATTTAAGGTGATCATCAGATTTTTTTAAAAAAGAAATTATAAGAATTTTTGAGATAATTATTTGTTGATAACCCATACCCATGCAGGACTAAAATCCTCTTGTGCAATAGATGTAAACACAAGGATCATCTGGAAATTGCTAATACTTTCTGAAAGTGGAGGGAGCCAAAACTCCTCATGTTGGGATATTGAGTGTGTGTTCTTTGAGATCAATTTGCACTTTAGACATCAGAGAATCTATCTACCATGTAAAAGTGCATGGCACTACCTTGCTGTGATGCCAAAAGTAATGGATTTGCTAGCTCTCCTAATGAAGGGTCACTTCTAATGAAGGGTCATTGGACTCAGAACATTAACTGTATTGTTCTCTCCACAGATGCTGCCAGACCTGCTGAGCTTCTCCAGCAATTTCTATTTCTGTTTCTTTTACAGATTTTCAGAATTTGTAGTTCTTTGTTTTAGTTTTAGATCTTAGTGGGACCAAATGAACTGAAAAGTACTATATCCAAAATACGCTTAACGAGTAGACACAGCCACTTTAGCTTTTAGAATTTTCTTTCTATATCTCCAGTTTCTTTTGGAAGCATTAAATATACTTTTCTTTGGAATTGTTCCAAATGCAAAATTGCTGCTTTGATATCAATAGGCTTACATACCTATGAGCGTATCCTAATAATGGTAGACAAATCCACAAACTCACTTTTGTTGATGTTATCGAGTTCATTTTCACCGCCTTTAAGTTCCTTAAATCACCAAGCTACAAGCCAGGCCTTACCTATTTAAGCACTGTTGACAACTACTTTCTCTATATATATCCATTTGTGGTAGAATTCTGGCTGTTCCTTGACCTGACACTGAACTCTTTCCAGCTATTAAGCTCTATCTTTAGCCTTCTTTGGCAAATCACCATTGAGCGTGGTGGTATCTGTTGGAGTTTCCCTGTTGCAAGGTCTCCTACTTCTTAAGCTGTTCCACTGATGTTGTTAGATCATTGCTGCATTCTTGGTCTCCAAACTTTCCTTTTAGGTAATCATGATTTGAAGATGCCCGGTGTTGGACTGGGGTGTACAAAGTTAAAATCATACACAACACCAGGTTATAGTCCAACAGGTTTAACTGGAAGCACTAGCTTTCAGAGCGCCGCTCCTTCATCAGGTAGTTGTGTGATTTTTAACTTTCAGTAATCATGCTCTGTTACCAATGTTAGAGGACCTCCAAACCTGCTCTTGAAGAACACAGCAAGGCTAGAACATCAACAGGGACTGTTTGTTGCTTTCCACAGAGGTTATATGTTCACTATAAACATTCCCACTATGTACAAGTTGGTTCTTCTTTGCATACACAACTCAGTACGTTTTTTTAAAAGAGCCTGATCAGAAATGACATGACAGCCCTCCATGCAAGGTGGGATTTGAACCCTGACCATTTGGAATTATATAATTCAATATTAGAAACTAATCAATGCCCAATCTATGTTTATCTTGTTAGCTTCAACCAAGTGATGTATAGTATCCATTAATGAAACATATTCAATAAAAACATGCACCCTCATGTAAATCTGCCTGCCGGACCTTCCAGCTCAATAACTTATAGCTGCTGCTTCTCTTCTATTAGAAAAACACATATAAAAAGACTCCACTGAAGATAAGAGAAGGACCAACTCTGTCTTTTCCTGCAAAAAGCTGTTAGAAGTCCAGTGTCTGTAAGCAGAATGCCAAATATACAAAAAATTCAAAAGTAATTCCGAGCTGATGAGATGTGTTCAAAGTCTCTAACCTCTCCTGAGGTAAAATAATCCTCAATAGTGCCTTAATCAGCTGGTTCTGGAATTAGGCAATTTATAAAACTCAGGTTAAATTACCCAGATTGCATTAGATGCAATGAGCAAAGCTATTACACCTCAGGCCTTCAAGCTTGTCATATAGAAATGTATAAGTGTAGCACTTCATTTGATTCTCTCATTGAAAAAAAATCTAATGAGCTGAAAATATAATCTTTGTGTGTCTTTTTTTGTATAGATATGTAGATAGCTATGTTTTTCATTTCTGCAAATACAGCATTTTCTCCTGGTAATAATGATTAATTCTTTCTTTGTTATTTTGTCCACTGTAAAAGTAGCCCTATGCTTCATTTACTTGAACGTTTTACAGTGAATACACAGTGTGTTTCTGACATCTTTTAACCTTCAATGAATTGGATTTTTTTGAATTACAAAAGTCATCTGTCATAAGCTTTTATGAGTGCATAAAATAAAATTGAAAGCAGACAGCTCTACTCGCAGTGACTTAGTATTTATGAATGTACAGCTAAGAAGCCCACAGTTGAAAAAAATCAATGCCATTTTGGATTGTTCCACATGATGGAAAGCAAGAAAATTGGTTGAGCAAATTGTAGAGCAGAAAAGTTGGCTTAGAAATACTTCATGGTACTCACTTTGAGTATTTCCAAGTACAGTTGCAATAGATGAACTGACATATCTTCAGAACCATAATTTAATTTCATTGCCCTTCTTTGTTGCTCATACAACATGACATTAATACAAAAACACTAACAATATCTGATCTGTTGCATCCTAGCCAAAATCAAATCCACTCTCCTAGATTTTATTATCTATTCAGGGTTAATCTATCTATTGGTGTTAGATCCTGCATGGTCAGCTTGTAAACTGATATTCTTCTCACTTGCATGAATCTAACATTTTGGACTCAATTATGAGGGTCATCCTGTGATCAAAACCGGGCATCAGTGTCCCAGAAGTTCTAGTGATGTATTTACTTCCCTGCTTTCTCACTTTTTCAACTTACTAGTATCTGTATGGGAGATTTTCCAGAGCTTCGGGCACAAGCTTGCTTATAATCAGCAAGTCCCAATGTGTAAATATCACTGGTGCCATATGAGGTGCAAGTCAGCAGAGAATGCAAAATGCACAAGCCAGCCGTTGTAACCAGCGACAAATAAATAGATACTTATAAGCAACTCAGAAGACGTTAAGCCTGTTATTTTTTAATTCTGATCTTCCCTGCAAAACAAGCTTCCTACACTTCTGTTTCCATTGTAATCGCACCCCTACTTCTTGCAGAAAAGTCTTTGCGTGCCCTCCATGTGTGGAATCCAACAACATCGGTGGGTGAAATGCCACTGAGTCCTTGTCTTTTCATTCATGTCTCAGCAGAAGTAAATATCTCTATCAGAGTGGTTCATAACTCATGACAAGGATTATGGATAAGTTTCCCCTTCACTTACTGATTCAACACTCCTCCAAAAACCTCCATTGGTTGCATTCTGTTAATTCTCACTAACTTTCTCTTCATCATGATCTACCAGTAAATTTGACTCACGCAGGATTCTCACTCAAAGAATTAAGGTCCTTAGTGGTATTAGTCAAATATCTCAACCCTATAAATAGCAGGTAACACAGAGTTTAGAATTGCATTTATGGACATGTCTAAAGCTGATCTAGCCAGATCTAGAAGGTATGTGACAGCCAATATAATTCAATTCTTTTTGAGTTTGGCACTCAATTTGTCAATGTAATCAAAGTTAGTTTTGTGTAGCGCACACTTGACCAAAATCGAAAAGATCAGTTTGCAAATGCTGATGAGAATAGATCAGATTAGTGCCTATGCTTACTGATGTTGTATAATAGTCTTGACACATTTAAACATTACATTGTTACTTTCAGGCTCCTGTAGCCATGAGCCAATAATTAGGCAAAAGTGAGGACTGCAGATGCTGGAAATTCCTGATTAAGGGCTTTTGCCTGAAACGTCGATTTTCCTGCACCTCAGATGCTGCCTGACCGGCTGTGCTTTTCCAGCACCACTCGAATGAGCCAATAATTACGCTACAGTCATACTGGGTGTCTCATCCCATAACAAAATGAGTCAATCCCCAGAAACTTGTACATTTTTTAATCAATTCTTTTCAAACATTTGTTAGATGTGAACATAAACAGGACTACATACCGAGCACTGTATAAATTAGCATTGGTAGCCTTTCTGTAAATCCTGTTGCTTTTTAACTGCAGATGCACTGGTGAAAGTAAAGTTTGTGCAACAGTTTTGAGGGGATATCAGGGCATGATAAAGTGCACTCTGTGCTGTCCTCTTTTGTTATTTTGTACAACGATTTATGTGCTCAATTAAACTTGGCTAAGACACACAGCATCTGAAATAACATGTGAAGTAATGCCAGTGCCCTTACCCAATGCCATCTAGTTCCTTTTTATTTTTTGCAAAAAGGCCACACATCAAGGAAATGGAAGACAGCACTCCTGTGGTTCAACTTAGCACTCTAAATTACATATTGCACCAAACCACACATCAGTCACAGATATCTTCAATTTGAGACTGGAATTTGAAGAGGGAACACAACAGTGGCCATTAATCATAGATGAAAAAGGGTTTGGAACAAAAAGGTTGTAGATCTAGACTTCTGCCAAGCTGTTTTAACCTCTTTAAGCAATCTGTGGAACAGAATATTTTGGGCTTAAGCTTGAGTTTAGTTGAATTAATGCTCTATCAATAATTTAAACACTTTCATCGAGTGAAGGTGTCCAACACTGCCCAAGGCCGTTGAGTAACATTACGGCATCTTCAGAGAAGGCTTAGACTGTTTGGAAAAATGAATTTGAAAGGACACTATACACTTGTGGTTTCCCGTACATTGTGTCACCTCTGTTATAATTTGCTTTTGCTTGAAGTGGAGCCATTAAAAACAATATTGGAAACATTGTATCAGAAACATGCTTCTGAAATTATGTAGATTTTCAGAGCAGTGAGAAATCTATTTACTGTAACAAAAGAGCAAGCAATAATGAATACTGCAATCTGTAACTTTTAACACTGTGAATTTTCTAATCACTGGTATTATTAAAATGAAAGGTGACATAAGACAGCATTGGAATTTCTTCTAGTCTTGATGGCAAAATTATAAATTAACTACCCAAACTAATTAAACAGCCTGAACAAAAAGGAGTAGCAAATCTGGTCTCCATATTGGCAAATGAGCAGAGCAAACCGTATTGAACCTTATAACTCAAGAGCATGAGAAAACTGGAGGAATTATGACCTTGAAGACATCATTTGAATCACTATGAGATCCCATAATGAGAGCATGTCTGCTGAGAGAGGAGAAACTTATTTTCAAGAAATATACCGACATATACTCAAGGTCTGAGATAGCCTGTCTTCAGTTAGAGAACATTAATAGATAAATAAACAGAAGTTTGCATTGTGCTGAAAGATAGTCCAGACCTAACAAGAATAATGTAGTGAAAAAAGAAACAAATTATTTGCAGAAGGACTAGCCAGAAATTCAAAGCCAGAGTATAGGAAATAAATTCTGAGTCGGATAAAAAACACGTCCAATGTGGCTACAATGACACAAAAGTGAATAATTTTGCACGTTTATATTTGGAAAGCTTATGAAAATGTCTGCTGGACAAATATCAGAAGATGATGTGCATTACTCCATATTACACTTCAGCTTGGCATCATCAGTGATAAATGGTTTGTGAACACTAGAATAATGACTGCAGAAAGAAATGTGAAATGTCATATAGACACTGCTGCTTTCTGCAATATCATGAGCTTTGCAAATGTGAGTCATTTGGCTAAACATGGTCTCCCAAAAATAAAGCCCTCAAACATAAAGTTAAGGCTCGATGATGGAATGATTACTTATTCCAAAAGGACAAAGAGCCCTATTCAATGGGAGGATTGAGGATCTTGCTACAACTTGTTAAGCAAAAGACTTTACAACTCTTCATGCAAAGGATAGTTCTTAGCAAGTAAGGCTGGATGAAAACAATGATTTTCTAACTACATTCCAGATTCCATTTGGGAGATAAAAATAGTGGTGCATGTTATTTGGCATTTCCACTGTTCCAGGAGATTATCAACACAAATAGCATGATATAGTCTGTGATCTTATGGAGTAGAAGGAATTGTAAGTGATCTACTAAGCTATGGATGTGGAGTTAAGATGTAAGAAGCCATCAGAGACTGTAGTCAGAATCTCACCCAACTGCTGAAGATGAACCTGAAGGTGAACAATGAAAGGATGTAGTTGAAAAGATCAAGAACATGGGTCATGCACTGATGGAAGAAAAGACTTGGCCTAGATCTTGACAAGATGGAAGCTGGAATAGAGAGCCAGCCCAGTAAATGTGAACACACTGCAATAATTTGTTGTTTTCATGAACCACCTCACCAATTTTTTCCCTTTTTTCCTCATCAAATTATTAACTGCTATGCAAGCTTACTGCTAAGAATGTGCAGTATATGTTGGGTCACAAAAGCAAAAGCAATTTTTACTGGAACTAATAATAACAACATTTAAAGACTGGAACTCTTTGTAAATTATGGGTGAATTGCATGAGCAGAGACGTAGTGGGACAGATTGACATTCACATAGTTTTGTTCAGAGTTTGTTTTTATTGACTATATACATTAGACAACTTGAAACTGCAAATGCATGTTGTTTTGTTTGTGAAAAGCAGGATATTTATAGAAATGCATTTGTGCAGTTGAACATTTTTGACTTGTTATAGCCATGTGAGCACTGCTGTAAATTGCTTTCACTTCAGTTGAAGTGGCTATTAAAAACACTACAGGAAACATAGGTTGCATTCATAAGATCGGAGCGAAAGATTTTGTGAAGACATTAAGGCCCTTAGGATGATATGAGATGAAGGCTATTATGAACACTGTGAATATGCATGAGACAAGTGCATTGTCTCTGTTTTGGGATGTATCCTTCAGATGTTGTTCATGCCAGAAGCTCAGTAACAGGTGGGTGTTACAAGATCCATTGACATGATCAGCGCCTTCCTGAATGAGCCTTTTCCATTCGGGTCAGTCATAAGTCAGCCACTCATTTTTATATGTGCAATGATATTTGACAATTTCAGGAATGTTAGGATGAAATCTTAATAGGCATTCTGATGTGATCCAGGGAACATTCTGCAATAGCAGAGTTCCAGATAGAGCACTTTCTTCAGGAACCAGGAGTTAGGTGTACAAAGTATACATCCCAGCCATTAGAGCTGGTTTGGAGTTGCAAGCTTCTTGATGAATTTTATATATATGTCTGCTTTCCTCAAGAGGATACTTTTAAGTAAGGTATTGAAAATGGTCCACATTCTTCAGTATCTCACTCTTGAACTTAATCAATTAGATTAAAAATATTGAGTGGTGGAAACTGGATGGAAGGGGACTTCAGTTTTCTAGGATGCAAAGTGAAAGGCTCAATTTTTTTCAAGCATTTGGGAGAAGGTGTTAACAATAACCAGCAACCCAGTTTCTGACTGGGCACATAGAACATAGAACATAGAAAAATACAGCGCAGTACAGGCCCTTTGGCCCTCGATGTTGCGCCAATCCAAGCCCACTATCCTCCATATGCCTATCCAATGCCCGTTTAAATGCCCATAAAGAAGAAGAGTCCACCACTGCTACTGGCAGGGCATTCCATGAACTCATGACTCGCTGAGTAAAGAATCTACCCCTAACATCTGTCCTATACCTACCACCCCTTAATTTAAAGCTATGCCCCCTCGTAATAGCTGACTCCATACGTGGAAAAAGATTCTCATGGTCAACCCTATCTAAACCCCTAATCATCTTGTACACCTCTATCAAGTCACCCCTAAACATTCTTTTCTCCAATGAAAACAGCCCCAAGTGCCTCAGCCTTTCCTCATACGATCTTCCTACCATACCAGGCAACATCCTGGTAAACCTCCTCTGCACCCGTTCCAGTGCCTCCACATCCTTCCTATAGTATGGTGACCAAAACTGCACACAATACTCCAGATGCGGCCGCACAAGAGTCTTATACATTTGCAACATGACCTCAGGACTCCGGAACTCAATTCCTCTACCAATAAAAGCCAGTATGCCATATGCCTTCTTCACCGCACTATTTACCTGGGTGGCAACTTTCAGAGATCTGTGTACATTGACATCAAGATCCCTCTGCTCATCCACACTACCAAGTATCCGACCATTAGCCCAGTATCCCATCTTTTTGTTACTCTTCCCAAAGTGAATCAACTCACACTTACCTACATTGAACTCCATTTGCCACCTTTCTGCCCAGCTCTGCAACTTATCTATATCCCGTTGTAAGCTGACACATCCTTCCTCACTGACAACAACTACACTGACTTTCATATCATCCGCAAACTTGCTCACCCAACCTTCTAGCCCCTCCTCCAGGTCATTTAAAAAAATGACAAACAGCAATGGTCCCAAAACAGATCCTTGCGGAACACCGCTAGTAACTGCACTCCAAGATGAACCTTTAACATCAACTACTACCCTCTGTCTTCTTCCAGCCAGCCAATTCCTAATCCAAACCTTCAACTCACCCTCAATGCCATACCTCCGTATTTCTTGCAGTAGCCTACCATGAGGAACCTTATCAAACGCCTTACTAAAATCCATATACACCACATCTACCGTTTTACCCTCGTCTACCTCCTTAGTCACCTTCTCAAAGAATTCAATAAGGTTTGTGAGGCACGACCTGCCCTTCACAAAACCATGCTGACTATCCTTGATCACATTATTCCTATCCAGATGTTCATAAATCCTATCCCTTACAATTCTCTCTAAGACTTTGCCCACAACAGAAGTGAGACTCACCAGCCTATAGTTACTAGGGTTATCTCTACTCCCCTTCTTGAATAAGGGAACCACATTTGCTATCCTCCAGTCTTCTGGCAATATTCCTGTAGACAACAAGGACATAAAAATCAAGGCCAATGGCTCTGCATTCTCCTCCCTTGCTTCCCAGAGAATCCTAGGATAAATGCTATCAGGCCCAGGGGACTTATCTATTTTCACCCTTTCCAGAATTTCCAACACCTCTTCCCTACATACCTCAAAGCCATCCATTCTAATTAATTGTGACTCAATATTCACATTGGCAATAATGTCCTGTTCCTGAGTGAATACTGATGAAAAGTATTCATTCAGTGTCTCCCCAATCTCTTCAGCCTCCACACGCAACTTCCCACTACTATCCTTGACTGGACCTATTCCTACCCTAGTCATTCTTTTATTCCTGACATACCTATAGAAAGCCTTAGGGTTTTCCCTAATCCTACCAACTAAGGACTTTTCATGTCCCCTCCTTGCTCCTCTTAGTTGTCTGTTCAGTCCTTCCTGGCTACCTTATAACTCTCAATCGCCCCAATTGAACCTTCACGCCTCATCTTTACATAGGCCGCCCTCTTCCATTTAACAAGGGATTCCAATTCCTTATTAAACCACGGCTCCCTCACACGACCCTTTCCTCCCTGCCTGACAGGTACATACTTATCAAGGACACTCAATAGTTGCTCCTTGAACAAGCTCCACATATCAATTGTGCCCTTCCCTTGAAGCCTACTTTTCCAAGCCACGCATCCTAAGTCGTGCCTCACCTTATCATAATTTCCCTGCCCCCAGCTATAACTCTTGCCCTGCAGTGCACATTTATCCCTCTCCATCACTAGAGTAAAAGTCACCGAATTGTGGTCACTGTCCCCAAAGTGCTCACCTATCTCCAATTCTAACACCTGGCCTGATTCATTACCCAGAACCAAATCCAGTGTGGCCTCACCTCTTGTTGGCTTGTCTACATGTTCACAAACATCATTTGCATCCTAAAGCTGTCTGACTGGGGTTAGAGCACTCATGGTTTTGGAATGAAGGTGGTGCAAGTTGAACAATTTCCTGTCTGTTATATAGTTTATCTCCATTTCTGTGGGTGATTGCTGGAGGTGAGGTGATGTATTGCTTGAGGTAAATGACAAAGAGGGTTGCTGAAATGACATAGCCGTGTTTGACCCCAGTCTGCACTGGATGGGATCTGTGATTCCAGTTAGTGATTGCTCAACAGCTGTGATTGCTCAACAGCTAAGTGAGAAGGGTGAATTTATTTGGCCATCGCATTGTGGTTGGAAGAAATGCTGCAGTAGCCACAGCAGAAGGACATATCTGGAATGACCACATGGAATCATGACACAGAGGAGAAAGGACATGCTTCTTTTCCTTTTACAAAGCTTTTAAAGGCACTGAGGCACCAGTCTCCAACTCTTCCAAGAGAAACTTTATCCCAGATATTCAGATCACAAGAAAGTCACCAAAGCAGCAAAATTTGACAGTTGCCCGTCAGGGACATGGTGGAAGTCCCATGACACTATTTGGGAATTACCTGGCATGTGTAAACTTCTGGTGAGGCAGTTGCCTTTCATTAGAAACATTTTAAGAAAGTCCACAACTCTGAGTTCAACATATTATGACTTCAACATATTATGACTTCAAAACCTGCTCTGGCAGCCCGGTGGCTCAGTGGTTTGCACTGCAGCCTCACAGAACCAGGGATCCAGGTTCGATTTCTGCCTCGACAACAGTCTGTGTGGAATTTGCACATTCTCCATGGGTTTCCTCTGGATGCTCTGGTTTCCTCCCACAATCCAAAGATGTACAGATCAGGTGAAGTGCTCGTGCTAAATTGCCCATTGTGTGTTAGGTGCATTAGTCAGGGGAATACAGGGTAGGGGAATTGGTCTGGGTGAGTTACTCTTCAGATTATTGGTGTGGAATTGTTGGGCCAAATGGCCTGTTTACATACTGTAGGGAATCTAGTCTAATGCACTTGATTTGCCAATAAGCTCTCAACTCTCCTTACTAACACTTTTGACTCCTTCCAACCTGACCATGACTTGACCTGACCTCATTACCCAACTCTCTCCCAAGACACAAACCCAACCCCATACAATACAATACACACCTCCTACTTGGTCCATCCTAACCACCTCTTCCCACCTCAACCCACACCCACTATAATACCACTCTACCCCCTTACCTACGTGCCACCCTAGCCCTCTTGTCTACCTGCCATCCTCTTCCCTGAACCAGCTGTCAGTCTACCCTCCCCCACCCCTTACGTCTTCACTACTGTCTTTCCGTAGCTTTACAATAAGGCCATGAGATGTTTAAACTCTTCCCTTACCACAGTTAGGGAGTAATTGTAAAACCTGGATGTGCCTTGATCTGCCTTGACATTCTTGTACCAGACAAATTTGGCTGGATTGAAAAGTCTGCTCAGAAATATCTGGTTTAGAAACCTGGGCCCAAAAATGTGGATTGTGAATTCAGAATTCGACAGCTTGTATGAGGGCAGCAATCTGATAGCGATTCTTGCTATTAGAATACTTGGGCCTGAATGGAATGTACACTTTTCCAGGGCAGCTGACCACAAACTAAAGTCATCCTTTAAAGCAAGGGCTTCAAACAAATGCCATTGTACATTGTCTGCTGCAATCAGAATAATAGCAGCCCTCAACAATATTGCCTCCAGCTGCTTTCAGACAACAACAGGAGGTAGCATTTACATCAGTCAGTCTATAATTCATGCTTGCCTTTAGGAGGTGACTGATGTAATGTTTGCAAAGGCAAGTGAGTTCACCATGGGCAACAGCAGGATAGGGCCCTTGGGTATGTGTAGATCACTGCTTGCTTCAACTTCAGGTCATGATTGCCTGAACACACATTGCCATGTAACAAAGCTCTCTGTCTCCAAGAACATCTATTTAATCTACAGTCAGTCTGTGTGTGATCAGTCTGTTGTTTTTTTTCAAAGCAACTATCATGATACCATTGTAATTTGTCATACTTTATGTCCCAATTGCTCTTTGACCCTGCAACAACAAACCAGGGACAGACAGCTGCCTGAAGATAAGGATTACGTCTTATATTTGGGATTAATTTTGATTTTTAAACACAAAAGCAAAATACGATTCTTCCTGGAAATCTGAAAGAAAACCATAAAATCCTGGAAATACTCAGCTGGTTAGATGGTATCATGCAACACAGACTGAAGCAATTTTGCCATCGTACCCGTGCTAGCTGTCTGAAAGTGATACCAACTTGTCCACTTCCCTGCTTTGCCACTATCATCTTGCATTTTGTTTTTTCCTAAATGATAGATCTAATTCGGAGCGATGGGATGAATCAATCTTTGGAAAGGCAGGAATTGATCAGGAATAACTAGCACTGATTTGCTAGAGAGAGATCCAGTCTGACTAACTGAATTGAGTTTTTTGGAAAAGGTGACTGAATACATAGTGCTGTGGACATGGTTCACATGGACTTCAGTAAGGCCTTTGGCAAGGACCCATATGGGAAGGTTCTCCAATAGATAATGCCCATGGATTCCAAGGAAGTTGGCAAACTGGTTCCAAAATTGGCTTGCAAATAGGAGGCACAGTGTAATGATGGAGAGTTGTTTTTGTCATTAGAAACCTGTGGCCAGCAGCGTACCATAAGACTCAGTACTGGAACCCTTGCTGTTTGTGATATATGTTAATGACTTGGATGTGAATATAGAAAGAAGAATTAGTAAGTTTGCATAAAAGTTGTGGTGTTGTTGACAGTGAAAAGGATGGTCTCAGGCTATAATATGATTTGATCTGCTGGTAAATTGGGCAGAGCAATGGCAGATGGAATTTAATCCTGATACAGTGCAAGGTGATGTATGTTGGGACATCTAATAAGGGTAGAATAACACAATGAACGGTAGGTTTCTAGTGAATACTGAAGAACAAGGAGATCTTGGTGTACAAGTGTCTTGAAGGTGTCAGCACAGGTAGATTGGGTGGTAAAGAAGACATTATATTCAACAGTTTTGTGTTAGCTTTCATCTTAGGTTTTCATTAGTTTTTTGAGTCTGGCTGTGACACCATTTTGTGTTTTCAAGAAGGAAGTAGATGTCAGGATCATGGCTAAAGGGATCAGTGATATATATAGAGGAGGGGGCGGGGAGGGGAAGACTTAGGGTATAGAACTTGATGATTAACCAGGATCATATTGAATGACAGAGCAGGTTCAAGGGATCTATTGGCCTACTCCTGCTATTTTATTTTCCATTTTTTATTCCAAAAGCCCTGAGGAGCCACCTTGAAGTAATTGCTGCTTTTCAATGGGGTGAGAAAAGAAGAGTTCTAGACTACTATACAGGCTAAGAAGAGCCATGACCTGGAGTCCTGTAAATGTGAAACAAAGAAACCTGTTCAGTCCATCTATGAGAGCAGTCGCCAAATATCATAGCTGCTGAACTCCAAGTTTTCAAACTTTTACCTCAAAAAGTCAAAATTCAAGCAAGTAACAAGCCCTGGAGATCGATGTGTCTTTCATCTTTGCAAGCATCTTTTATAGTTAGTAATATTAGATTAGATTAGATTAGACTCCTACAGTATGGAGACAGGCCCTTTGGCCCAACGAGTCCACACTAACCCTCCGAAGAGTAACACACCCAGACCCATCTCCCTCTGACTAATGCACCTAACACTATGTGCAAATTAGCATGGCCAATTCATCTGACCAGCACATCTTTGGATTGTGGGAGGGAACCGGAGGAAACCCACGCAGACACGGGGAGAATGTGCAAACTCCTTATCATTGCTGTTCATCTTTGAATCTATATTTTGTTGTGGTTCTGTTCGCCGAGCTGGGAATTTGTGTTGCAGACGTTTTGTCCCCTGTCTAGGTGACATCCTCAGTGCTTGAAAGCCTCCCGTGAAGCCCTTCTGTGTTGTTTCCTCCACCATTTATAGTGGTTTGTCTCTGCTGCCACTATATACCGGCCACTGCAGCGGACAGCTGGAACTGACGACCAGAAGCAGCAGAGGCAAACCACTATAAATGATGGAGGAAACAACACAGAAGCGCTTCACAGGAGGCTTTCAAGCACTGAGGATGTCACCTAGACAGGGGACGGAACGTCTGCAACACAAATTCCCAGCTCAGTGAACAGAACCACAACAACGAGCACCCGAGCTACAAATCTTCTCACAAACTTTGAATGTAAACATATATTGCATGAATGTAGTCTAATCTATTTTAGAAGTAAACTCAGGAAGCCTGCATATTCCAAGAGGGTGAATGCAAGTCATATTTATCGATAAAATTGCTTAAAAAACTGAACAATATTTGTTGATTGATAACTTAGCACATGTAAAGTGTACAAAAGAGCAAAATATGACACACATATAATGCTGCATCGAATTTTGTTGCATTGATCTGTTAAGTTCAAAGCCTCAGAGGTTTTATTAAAACTGTATGGCATCATGGTTACCAGTTGGCATATTGTGCACCATTGTGAGTTTCAAAATTAAAAGGATTTTCTAGTCAGCACAGATTAAAAATAATCTATGAGAAATAGATCAATAGGATAGAAATTCTGTCAGTAATTAGTTCTAGCGTAGCTCAATCACTTGAAATGGACAAAATTTTAATTCCCTCAAAATCTATATTTCCAACCAAATATAAAACAATGAAGATTATCTTCTACCCTCCACACCAATCTTGAATGATTATTCCTCCAGATCTGAATATAAACAGTGGACATTATACATTGTAGTGTTCCTCTCAGAGATAAATTCAATGCCTAATTTCATGGTATTTATGGGGTTAAAGAAAAAACCTAAAGCACAACTAAACTTCAGGAAAAAACTTGTTAAAGACTTATTTAAATTGTACTTATTTATACTGAAAATGCTCATTGGCCAGGAAGGGCGATTGAGACCGAAAGCGAACTTGATAAAAAATGAATTGAGTTGGTTTTCTAGAAATCTAATATCAAATATCTTCTTGATCTGTACCTGCACACTGAACTTTGGCAGCAGACAGATGATTGGTATCAGCCATATAGAATATTAATAATTGAGCAGCCTCACACCTTCCAATATTCTCATTGAACTTATATATTTTAAAATATCTTAACTTCTTGTCATGGAATCTGCATTTTTACATGCTAACAGATTTATTGAAGTTAATTTTCTTATTCTGACTTCAGCCTTTAACAAGCTAACAGTTTTCATAGTCAGCTACTTCTGCTCTTTCCTTAGAAAATCAAGGGTAAAGAAGACAAAAATAAATCTGACCATAATCATTAAACTAGTCTTATTGCTTTCTTATTCACCACAGATAAGCACCATCTTTTAATTTGAATCTGAGGTAACCTTGGCACTTACAGTAATCACTGTTTTGACTCGCACAACAGAAAAGAAGGTAAATAATGCATTCTTCCTACTCACAAAAAAAATTGAAATAAATCCTGAGACTGCCTGAGGAATGTTGAAACCAAATAATGGTAATTGTTACCTAATCTGGCAGGTGGGAAATTGACGGATTGGATTTATGACCTGATTTACACCCAACCACAGAGAACATGCAGAGAGATGTAGAATTACATTGAAATTGTTGTGTATAGTTACAATCCATTTATCTATGCCAACTAGCTTAGATATGGAGAAGAAAATAACAGTAACTTATATTCTGTTCTTACCTTGGAGAACATTCCCCTTTCCTAATAGTCAACATTCAATGCAGAGACCTAGAATTCTAAATTATTGCAGCATTCTCTTGTTTGTACACAAATAATTGCACTGAGCTTCTTTTTTGGAGAATTTAAGAAGTTCTTAATTAGAAGCTTTATCATTTGCTATCTCTAAGTTAATGCAGTTAAAGTAAATGTTCAGCCAGGAGTCATTTATTTGCATTGTGTATTTATAGTCATTGCACTTTCTAAAATTTTAATTCTGTAGATAAATCTACAGAAGATATGGTAGGAAAACACATTTGCCTTGGGGTTTCTTAGATCGTGGAAGGAAATTAGTCTTTTGCAAGGTCAGGTAGTTCAGATGGAGATGGTTCAGTCCAAAATTTGAAGAAGAGACATCCTTGCATAAATTTCACTCTATTTCAGAGCACGCTGAAGAAGAGTTCACTCTCACAGTTGCATCCACATGGAAATGTTAGCTAAGATGAGATCTTGACACTCATTCTGACCTCTAAAGTATCATGAGACTTACACCAATATTTAAAAGATGCAGTATATCAGGATCTGTTCATTAAGATAAGAGTACTTTGTTAACAATACATTATACTGACTCTTCACTCTCAGAGAAGATGCATGAGTCTTAGTACGCCATTTAGCCTTTCAGATCTCTTCCACCATCTATCATGTCTTCTTTGTCTTTTATGTTCTTCAAATCTACATGTTTTGATACTGTTAAAGATATTTATGAATTATGAATTTGTATATGTGTATCCCCTTTCAGTTTTTGAATATTTCAATTTAAAAATAAGCATGAGTACAGTTTTAGGCTGAAATAAGTTAAATGTTAGCCAAATGGAAATCTACTACTGTAATTATTCAAGTAAAAGTGACAAAGATATTCGCTAAAAATACAGATTCAAAGTTTGTGAGAAGATTTGTAGCTCGGGTGCTTGTGGTTGTGGTTCTGTTCGCCGAGCTGGGAATTTGTGTTGCAGACATTTCGTCCCCTGTCTAGGTGACATCCTCAGTGCTTGAAAGCCGCCTGTGAAGCGCTTCTGTGTTGTTTCCTCCATCATTTATAGTGGTTTGTCTCTGCTGCTTCCGGTTGTCAGTTCCAGCTGCTTCCGGTTGTCAATGACCTGGACCCAATATACCGGCCACTGCAGCGGACAGCTGGAACCGACGACCGGAAGCAACAGAGACAAACCACTATAAATGGTGGAGGAAACAACACAGAAGCGCTTCACAGGAGGCTACTAAGCACTGAGGATGTCACCTAGACAGGGACGAAAAGTCAGTAACACAAATTCCCAGCTGGGTGAACAGAACCACAACAAAATACAGATTCAAAGGTGAACAGCAACGATAAGGAGTTTGCACGTTCTCCCCGTGTCTGTGTAGGTTTCCTCCGGTTCCCTCCCACAATCCAAAGATGTGCTGGTCAGATGAATTGGCCATGCTAATTTGCACATAGTGTTAGGTGCATTAGTCAGAGGGAGATGGGTCTGGGTGTGTTACTCTTCGGAGGGTTAGTGTGGACTCGTTGGGCCAAAGGGCCTGTCTCCATACTGTAGGAGTCTAATCTAATCTAATCTAATATTACTAACTATAAAAGATGCTTGCAAAGATGAAAGACACATCGATCTCCAGGACTTGTTACTTGCTTGAATTTTGACTTTTTGAGGTAAAAGTTTGAAAACTTGGAGTTCAGCAGCTATGATATTTGGCGACTGCTCTCATAGATGGACTGAACAGGTTTCTTTGTTTCACATTTACAGGTCTCCAGGTCATGGCTCTTCTTAGCCTGTATAGTAGTCTAGAACTCTTCTTTTTCATCAAGTTCTCTACCCTTAGCCTTCCCCTCCCCCACTCCTATATATATCACTGATCCCTTTAGCCATGATCCTGACATCTACTTCCTTCTTGAAAACACAAAATGGTGTCACAGCCAGACTCAAAAAACTAATGAAAACCTAAGATGAAAGCTAACACAAAACTGTTGAATATAATGTCTTCTTTACCACCCAATCTACCTGTGCTGACACCTTCAAGACACTTGTACACCAGGATCCCTTTGTTCTTCAGTATTCACTAGAAACCTACCGTTCATTGTGTTATTCTACCCTTATTAGATGTCCCGACATACATCACCTTACACTGTATCAGGATTAAATTCCATCTGCCATTGCTCTGCCCAATTTACCAGCAGATCAAATCATATTATAGCCTGAGACCATCCTTTTCACTGTCAACAACACCACAACTTTTATGCAAACTTACTAATTCTTCTTTCTATATTCACATCCAAGTCATTAACATATATCACAAACAGCAAGGGTTCCAGTACTGAGTCTTATGGTACGCTGCTGGCCACAGGTTTCTAATGACAAAAACAACCCTCCATCATTACACTGTGCCTCCTATTTGCAAGCCAATTTTGGAACCAGTTTGCCAACTTCCTTGGAATCCATGGGCACTATCTATTGGAGAACCTTCCCATATGGGTCCTTGCCAAATGCCTTACTGAAGTTCATGTGAACCATGTCCACAGCACTATGTATTCAGTCACCTTTTCCAAAAAACTCAATTCAGTTAGTCAGACTGGATCTCTCTCTAGCAAATCAGTGCTAGTTATTCCTGATGAATTCCTGCCTTTCCAAAGATTGATTCATCCCATCGCTCTGAATTAGATCTATCATTTAGGAAAAAACAAAATGCAAGATGATAGTGGCAAAGCAGTGAAGTGGACAAGTTGGTATCACTTTCAGACAGCTAGCACGGGTACGATGGCAAAATTGCTTCAGTCTGTGTTGCATGATACCATCTAACCAGCTGAGTATTTCCAGGATTTTATGGTTTTCTTTCAGATTTCCAGGAAGAATCGTATTTTGCTTTTGTTTTTAAAAATCAAAATTAATCCCAAATATAAGACGTAATCCTTATCTTCAGGCAGCTGGTTTGTTGTTGCAGGGTCAAAGAGCAATTGGGACATAAAGTATGACAAATTACAATGGTATCATGATAGTTGCCTTGAAAAAAAACAACAGACTGATCACACACAGACTGACTGTAGATTAAATAGATGTTCTTGGAGACAGAGAGCTTTGTTACATGGCAATGTGTGTTCAGGCAATCATGACCTGAAGTTGAAGCAAGCAGTGATCTACACATACCCAAGGGCCCTATCCTGCTGTTGCCCATGGTGAACTCACTTGCCTTTGCAAACATTACATCAATCACCTCCTAAAGGCAAGCATGAATTATAGACTGACTGATGTAAATGCTACCTCCTGTTTTTGCCTGGAAGCAGCTGGAGGCAATATTGTTGAGGGCTGCTATTATTCTGATTGCAGCAGACAATGTACAATGGCATTTGTTTGAAGCCCTTGCTTTAAAGGATGACTTTAGTTTGTGGTCAGCTGCCCTGGAAAAGTGTACATTCCATTCAGGCCCAAGTATTCAAATAGCAAGAATCGCTATCAGATTGCTGCCCTCATACAAGCTGTTGAGCTCTGAATTCACAATCCACATTTTTGGGATCATACATACATCAAAAACATTTCTGAACTGACAGCCAGACTACTGCGACCACTAGGACTCATAACAGCACACAAACCAACAGCCACTCTCAGACAACAACTCAACAGGACGAAGGACCCGATACCCAGCATGAGCAAAACCAATGTAGTGTACAGAAACCCATGCAAGGACTGCACAAAACACTATATAGGACAAACAGGAAGACAGCTAACGATCTGCATCCACGAACACCAACTAGCCACGAAACAACATGACCAGTTATCCTTAGTAGCCACACACTCAGATGACAAGCAACATGAGTTCGACTGGGACAACACTACTATTATAGGACAAGCCAAACAGGGTACAGCCAGGTAATTCCTAGAGGCATGGCACTCATCCACTGATTCAGTCAACAAGCACATTGACCTGGACCCAATATAGCAGCCACTGCAGCGGACAGCTGGAACTGACAACCAGAAGTGGAAGATACAAATCACTATAAATGCTGGAGGAAACATCACAGAACTGCTTCATAGGAGGCTCCCAAGCACTGAGGATGTCACCTAGACAGAGGACGAAACGTCTGCAACACAAATTCCCAGCTCGGCGAACAGAACCACAACATATGTTCACATTTCCTGAAGTAATCCAGGTTCTAACTCTTCAGTTCTCTTTTTGTAAAGTTTTCTCATCTTCCAAGTTCACTGTCCTCTGCCTCCTTGTTGCCATCTGTTTATTTAACTTCCTTAAATTGAGATTGTAGTTCCGAGATCATACACACACACCTATAACAAGATAGCTTTGTACAACAGAGTTAGGACCATTAATACATCCTCCCATTACAACTAGCCTGTCGGTTTTTATACGTCAACGAATTGTACTTCATGCCCATATGTACTCTTGCTATCTACTTCTAGTTTATAAAAAAGAATTTCCATACACTAGTTAAGAATTAACATTTTTCTAATTCGAGATAAGCTGAATCATATCATTTAGGGTGAATCATGTTGTCGTGTTATTGTTACTGGACTAGTAATACAGAGACCCAGGCAATGTTCTGAGGAAAGAGATGAGAACCATCTGATTTGCTAATGCTGTTGAGAGGAGGAAAACTGCTGTCCTCATCTGATCTGGTGTACATGTGACTCCAGATGGAAAGCAATGTGGTTGACTTTTATCTGCACTCTGAAATGCCCTAGCAAGCCACTCAGATGTATCAACTGCTAAAAAGTCTCAAAAAAAGAAATTTAACTGCAGCAGTTCAAGAAGGCAGCTCAAAACCACCTTCATAAGGGCAATTAGTGATGGGCAATAAACACTGATCCAACCAAACAAATCCACATTCCATGAAATTTAAGAAATCCTTGTCAATTTCATTTGTCAAGTTTTAAAGAAAGTCCTGAAAGTAAAGCAAAGAAATTCAACATGAATTTTGCATACAGTATTTTGATGACATTCCAGTTATTATGTATTTGGTGATATTGGTTCTGGAAGGGCAAGCTGTTTAAAACACTGAAATGAATCATTCCTCTTGTTCAAAAATTGCCATAGTTTTGCCACTGGATCATGTAAACCTGCGTGTAACTTCTCCTGTGACATAGTACCATCCCTAAATACTGCTTGGAAATATCAGCCAAGATTAGTGATGACAATTTAGAATCAGGCTTGAACTTACAGATTTAGAAGGGAAAGTGCTACCAACGTAATCGAATTTAGATCATATATCCTGGGGGAAAGTTTGCTTTTCTAAATCCTTTTCAGTTTGTTTCACTAACATCAAAGTTTCTGAGCACATTTGACTTGTGTTTGAAGTTGGCTGATGCAGCTGTCAAGGGCTATTTTTTTTTCCTTGGCTCCCAGCTTCATATAATCTTATACTTTTCTAAAAGACCATTGCTTCCTTGTTCTTTAAAGGCTTTTAATCATATATTCTCTAATCTGTCTTTTAATTATTCATGTTGGAGCAGTATTACTTCTGGCCTGATGTATTTACAGAGACATTGACCCTACAACTAAAATTGTATTTGCGGTGAACAGCTTTATTATTGTGTTTTACCAATCTACCCCTCTTGACCTCCACAACCCCAGTGCATACACATCCACCCCTATACACAATGGCTGTCCTCATCTATACAATTACATTTACCCCTCATGCAGATACAATATCATAATTCAAATTCCTCATGTAATGTAATGCCTCACATTTTTGTCCCTTCTCATGGCCCCAGTATTAAGCAAATCAGTTTCACAGACAACAGGGACACCAAGACAATGTCAGCTTGCCTCCTAAAGTGTAGATACATTGTGATATTATTTAGTCCAATTGTTGTACACTTGGCCAATCTGGAGTTTAGAAACCTCATCAAGGTTGGACCAGCAGCAGCATGGGAAAACTGTCAGCTTATCTTCCTAATCAAATCTTTTAAGAGAGATGTACCAAGAACGGAATGGGATCAAAAGAGACATTATATCTTCTCCTGGGACAGGAGGAAATGTTCACTCCAAGCTTTGCAGGGTTCTTGTGAAGAGTTATCGCGCAGAAACATTGTCTGTTTTTCTGTCCATGGCTGCTGCCCGACCTACTGAGTATTTTCTGCAGTTTCTGTTTTTATTCCCAGATTTTGTTGGGTTTCTTGGCTTTCTCTATCAATGTTAGTTCATAGCTTGCTAATTTATGAAATGACAAAGGATGAAAAGAGCCTAGTTTAATTCATTTGAAGCCTTGATAAAGGTAATTAACAATGAAAGTTTACAACATTCCTTGGCTGTAGTATCAGTTCAGGAAGTAAACATTTCACTTCATGACAGAACTGACTTTGTTGAGTCGAATGAAGGAAATATTTTCAAGTTAAACAACAGCAGTGAAAGTTGCAAATATTACACTTGAGCTTTCTTCCTATGATTATTAGCATACTGGCTGGAGGCAGTCACATTTCACTCAAGGAAGAATACGATAGATTAGTTCTGGAAACCTGAGTCTCCAAAGAGATTCTGGTTGCCCTGCTATAGGAAGGATGTTGTTAAACTAGAAAAGGCACAGAAAAGAATTCTAAGGATGTTGCTGAGACTGAAGGGTTTAAATTACAAAGAGAAGATGATTAGGCTTAATAGGGGTGGCACAGTGGTTAGCACTGCTGCCCAGCTGTCTGTGTGGAGTTTGCACATTCTCTCCATGTCTGTGTGGGTTTCCTCTGGGTGCTCTAGTTTCCTCCCACACACATAATCCATTATCATAAGGTAGAAACAATCAGACTGGTAAAAAAATAGTCAAATAATCTGCTGCTCAAAAAATGTGCAGCTTAGGTGAATTGGCCATGCTAAATTGCCTGTAGTGTTAGGTGAAGAGGTATATGTAGGGGAATTGGTTTGGGTGGGTTGCTCTTCAGAGGGTCAGTGTGGACTTGTTGGGCCAAAGGGCCTGTTTCCACACTGTAAGTAATCTAATCTAATCAGGCTGGAACTTTTTTTTCCCTGGAGTGTCAGAGCATTGGTTTAAGATGAGAGGGGAAAGATTTAAAAGGGACCTGAGTGGCAACTTTTTTACACAGAGGATGGTGTGTATATGGAATAAGTTACCAGAGGAGGTGGTAGAAGCGGGGTACAATTACAACATTTCAAAGCCATTTGGACAGGTACTTGGCTAGGAAAGGTTTAGAGGGATATAGGCCAAATGCAGGCAAATGGGACTAATTCAGTTCAGGATATCTGGTCGGCATAGACGCGATAGACCGAAGCATCTGTTTCTGTGCTGTCTGACTCTATGACTCTAGGTGTAGCAAACCACCAGCACAGCAAAGGAACAAGATAGAATGACATTCAAAATTACCACAAAGCTATAAGTAGGCTTGCTATCTGGTTGATAAACAGATACAAATAATCAGCACTTTACATTTACTTATTCATACATGGCATATAGTTAGGGCAGCATTTATTCCCAATCATAATTCCCGTTGAGAAGATGGTGGTGAACTGCCTTCTTGAACTACTGCAATCCAGGTGCTGTCTGTACTCCCACAGTGCTGTCAAAAAGGGAGTTCCAAGATTTTGATCCAATGACAACAAAAGAATGACAATATGATCCATAACTGGATAGCAAGAGCTTGGAGGAAAACTTGCAGGACTTGCGTTAGGAACATTGTAACAGGACTTAATTATTGGACCCACAAGCTCATCTGCCATTCAATTAAGTCATAGTGGATCTGTAACCTTACTCATGCACTCACCTTTGTACCAAATCCCCTAACATCTTTGAATAACAACAGGCGATTAATCTCAGAATCAAAATTTCAGCATCAATTGGTATATGCAGAAGATCATTCCTAACTTTGGACACTCTTTATATGTGGAAGTGTTACATCTGGAAAATCTTGCTCTAATGTTGAGTCCATGACCCAAGTCCTTGACTCCCCACCCAACACAAACCAGTATTTCTCTGTCTATCCTATCACTCAAATCATTCCTCAACCTCCTAAATTCCTCCCTATGCTATTAGAAGCAGAGTTTTTTATGACTATCTTGAACTTTTACAACCTTCTTGAATAAGTAAAAAGCTAAAGTCAGTCACTTCACCTTGCCAAATAATATGAATAAAGCCCCCAAAATTCTGCATTTTCATTAAAACCCTAAGATGCAGGTTATCTGGTCCTTGAGATTTATCAGCTGTTAGTTCTAAAAGATTTTCTTAGTACACTTACCTTATGATGCAGTTATTTTTGAGGCGTTATTCATATCTTAAATGATGAAGATAGATCAAAATATCTGTTCAATGAGGTCGCTTTTCATTGTTTTCTCTACAGACTCAATCTTTAGTCAGTAAATCCATGTACTCTTTTTAAATAGATTAGTAGAAATTCTTAGTATCTATTTCTTTCTATATGTGTTTTATGTTATATTTTTTCTCATATATTAATTTCTTTCTCCATTCTTATTCATTTCATTATTCTTTGCCCTTTTTAAATATTTTGTTCTCTCTTCTGACTTGCTACTGTTTTGTTTTTGAGAATTATTGTGCTTTTTAATTGCCATTTTATGCTATTCTTAACTTTTTTTTAGTTATTTTTGGATGGTGTGACCTGCCCTAGGGTCTATCTTGTTCCTTAATGGATTGTATATTTTCTAAGTGTTGCAACATATTTTCTTAAATGTCTGACATCACATCACTATTGATTATCACTTAATCTAATTTTCCACTTCACTTCAAACAGCTCTTTATGCATACCTGCATTATTGCTCTTATGTAAGCTTAAAATACTAGTCTTAGACCCACACTTCTGTCTCTGTCATGCTGAATGTGAAATTCAATTAAGTATGATGTCTGATGCTGGGGATGCATTTATTATAACTACATCTTGTTTCATTGCATGTTACCAGATCTAGAATAGACTGCAATGCTCTGGTAGGCTCTGACATGTGCTTATCTTAACATGAAGTCCCTAAGTCACTTTGTAAAGTGATCTTCTCAGATACCTTTACCAATCTGCTTCATCAATTTATATATAAAATAAAATCACTCATGATTATCACTATATTTCCTCACAAACTCTCATAATTACTGAATATCTTAACCTACAGAGTGGTAGTTTTTAGGGACCTATAAATTCCTCCCACAAGTTATTTTCTCCATTGACAATTTCTCATCTATACCCAAACCTGATTTTAAATCACAATGCTTAGGACTGAGGTTGTCTTTCTATATCATAATAATATCATCGTTCAGGCACCAAGCAAAACTTCACCTATTGCTAGCTTCCTGTCTTTCTGGAATATTATGTACCATTAAGTATTCAGGTCCCATCCTTTCTCAATGAGTGTGGAGGTGAACGTGGCTCTGAGCTTTAATGTATTTGAATCTTTCTAGGCTGGGGCAGGAGATATCAAGAAGGGATTAGATATTATCATCTAAAATCATGATACTGCAGAGTATTATTGCTGACTGTGGAGATGTGTTTACATTTTTGCCCCCTTCCAGCTAGGTGTTCCAATTCCACTTGCACAATCAGCACTCAGGACAGCTATCAATAAGAAAGAATGGGGAAGAGGTCCAGTGGAGAAGATACACATTGTGACAATTTTAGCTATTGTATTGCTTAAAGATCTCAAGCCTTTCAGTTGTGTTAGTGGGTGAGTAAGTACATCTTTAATTGGGTGGATGAATAACTGGACGAGATGTGGTGGAATGAGACTGTGTCGTCAATTTACAGGAAGAATAGAAGATGAGACTGTGAGATGGATAGTTGTTTTGGAGGGTGTGTAGTTGTGTAAGGGAAATTTCAAAATGCAGAGGATGGTCAGTTGATTTGAGAAGGCATGCGGTCAAGATAGTAGATTTGCAATTGGGGATTAGTTGGAGTATTGGGTTGATTCTCAATAACTGAGAGATTAAGCAAAGTTAGAAATATATGTTGAAGATCTTGGTAAGTAGTGGATTCTTTCCCTTGCCTCCAACCCTGTGATCACCTCAGGCTAGACCTCAGTGTTTCTTTGAACAGTTTTCACTGACGATAGATACACAATAACATTGCAGTAGACATATTTGCCTTCTTCTATTCTAATCCCAATCTCCTAGTCAAATCCCCCTCACAAAACTATTGAGTTCATACTTAGGTGACAGAGTACCTCAAAGACTCATCTGCATTTTAAAAAAAAAACCTTTCCTACATCTTCTCAAATTGCATTCTCAGTTTCCAACAGCACCAACTGCAAAAATATTCTTAACATTATAGACTGAAAGCATTTACCTATAATTATTTGTAACATCACCATTTCCTGCTAAATTCTGTTGTTCACAGAATCAACAGCTATGGTGACCTCACAGTTCTGCGTAACCTTATAATTTGAAATGGTATGGGAATAAAATGATCTGTTACCTAATCTCAAACCATGTTCTTAGTAGCTGAAATGAGAAGAGTAAGATTAATAACTTCATCCCAGACCCCATGGTATTGAAAGAACTGGTTGCCTTTGTGCAGTTGCATCAGGATCAAGACTGGTGGGTGTTCATTGAGCGCGTCCTTTATTTTTTTCTTGAATGCCCTCTGATTGGTCTCAGCTTGGAGCACTATTTCATTATGTCTTCTATTGAAAACAAAGAATCTGGAAATGAAACACAACTGAATGGTGAAGTTGCATTATTGAATAAGAGCTGATAGGTATGACCATTCCTTATTGAGCAGTATAATGATACTTGTGCTGCTTGCACTGCGTTCTCAAGTTTAAGATGAAGAAATGATTGAATCCTCTCAGAAGACTGCAGAGTATTGATTCACTTCTTCAAAAGACTCATGCAAAGACTGCAAGCTATTGATGAAAATCATTGTAGACATTGTTCCTTGCACTGGAAGATTTGCTATTAAGACTATTGGGACTACATTATGGTTGCTGCAAATCATTGTGGATGAAAAAACAATCTGAGCTGAACCTTATCTTCAAATATTATTGTTTCTGACAGTATCCTGAGACAGCAAGGCAAGGAAAAAAGTATCTTCTGGGCTTTCGTGGAAAAGTAGAACATCACTGTCAAGTTTCAGTATTGCTGCGACACTTTCCTGGATATTGTGATTTGATGTGCTCCATAATTCTATAAGACCTCATCAAGCTCATTCAAACTGTTAATGATTGGAAGAGCATTTCTGTTGCCTTGTACACTTAATGATATTGGTATTTCTATCTTCAATGACAGTGTGTAGTGATTCTTCATTAGCTTGTAACATAAACTGACATCACCGCATGAGTAATAGAAGATTCTTCTTATCCTGGTCTCCAGGAACATCTAAAGGGATCTCGGTGCACTAAAGTGTCATGTACTGTAGGATTCACTTTTTTAAATATAAAAACCAGGCCTGACAGTTGTATGTTCTTGGGTTTGCCCAAAGTGTGTGTCTCCTGGCTAGGAGCTTCTCAAGAGGAAGGTTCACCCTCTTCAAGCGTGACAATATGAGGCATATCACAAGGTTAACCAGACTCTTAGAAAAGCTAAAGTACTGCTTGACAACAGAGCATCCAGTTGTTTTGGTGTAAAGCTTCAGTTATTCGGAAGATAAAGATAAATCTTGATGAAATGTCATTCAAAATTCTTGGAATAAAGGGTTACATTCCTGATGAGACTGAGATAATTAAGATAATAATTCAAGGTACCACTGTAACTAATTTACATTATCAAAAAATGTATTTTTTATATCAGCCAACAGAGCAGTCAATATCAAAGGACATGATTATTACTTTTTCTCTTTTTATTAAATTATCTTAATTGGCCTACTTAGAGTGGTAATAGTGGCATTATTATTACAGCTAAAAATAAGTTTATAACCAAAATGTGTAAGTATCTGAATAGAAAATAACTGAGACTGACTTGAAGCAATGAAGCAATTTCATAGTTGCTTAATAAAGTTTTTTTGTTGATGCTGTAGGAATTTCCAACTTACTAGTCTTTAGATATCTAAAGGGCAAAAGAGGGGCAAAAGTGGACATTGAGCCACTGGAAAATGATGTAGGAGAGATAGTAGTGGAGAACAAAGAAATAGCTGAGAAACTGAATAATTACTTCACATCAGTCTTCACAGTGGAAGAATTGAGTAATATCTCAAAAATTCAAGATAGTGAGGGTGCAGAGCTGAGTATGGCTGCCATCACCAAGTAGAAGGTGCTAGAAAAACTGAATGGCCTGAAGACGGATAAATCACCTGGACTAGATGGACTGCATTCCAAGATTCTAAAGGAGATAGCTGAAGAAATAGTGGAGGCATTAGTGTATTCTTTTAGGAATCACTAGAATCAGGGAGGGACCCAGAGGACTGGTAATTCACTAATGTGACACCCCTGTTTAAAAAGGCAGTAAGGTAGGAGACGACAATTACAGACTAATTAGCCTAATCTCTGTCGTGGATAAGATCCTGTAATCCATCGTAAAGGATGAGATTTCTGAATACTTGGAAGTATTTGGTAAAATAGAGCAGAGTCAATGTGAGAGGTCAGTAAGGGGAGGTCACGTCTGACAAATCTGTTAGGAATTTGAGGAAGTAATGAGCAGATTAGACAAAGGAGAACCAATGGATGTTATCTACCTAGACTTCAAGAAAGCCTTTGACAAGGTGCCACACTGGAGGCTACTGAGTAAGATAAGGGCCCATGGTACTAGAGGGAAGATGCTAGCATGGATAGAAGCGTGGCTGTCTGCAGAGAGCAGAGAGTGGGGCTAAAAGGATCCTTCTCAGGGTGAGCAGGTGACAAGTCCACAGTGTTGTGACTACAACTTTTCACTTTATACAGTAACGATCTAGATGAAGGAATTGAGGGTAGTCTGGCTAGGTTTGCAGATGGTACAAAGATAGGTTGAGGGATAGGTAGCATTGAGGAGGCAGGGGGCTGTAGAAGGATCTGGACAGGTTAGGAGAGTGGGCAAAGAAGTAGCAGATGAAATGCAACGCGGGATAGTATGAGATCATGCACCTTGTTAGGAAGAATAGAGGCCTGGACTATTTTCTAAATGGGGAGAAAATTCAGATGTGCAAAGAGAATTGAGAGTTCAAGTCCAGGATTCTTTCAAGGTAAACCTGCAGGTTGAGTCAGTAGTTAGGAAGGCAAGTGCAATGATGTCATTTATTTTGCGAGGACTTGAACATAAAAACAGGAACGTACTTCTGAGGCTGTATAAGGCTCTGATGAAATCACATTTGGAGTATTGTGCGCAGTTTTGGGCCCCATATCCCAGGAAGGATGCACTGGCCCTGGAGCATGTTCAGAAGAGGTTCATGCGAGTGGCTCCAGGAATGAAAAGCTTAACTAATGAAGAATGTTTGAGGACTCTAGGTCCATATTCAAATGAATTTAGAAGGATGAGGGGACTCTAACTGAAACTTACAGAATACTGAATGGCCTGAACAGAGTGAATGTTGGGAAGATGTTTCCATTGATAAGAGAGACTAGGAAATGAGGGCACAGCCTTAGAGTAAAGGGAAGACATTTTAGAACGAAGATAAGGAGAAACATGTTCAGCTAGAATGGTGAATCTATGGAATTCATTCCCACAGAAGTGTGTGGAGACCAGGTTGTTGAGTATATTTAAGATGCAGGCAGATAGGTTTGTGAGTATCAAGGGGATCAAAGCTAATGAGGAAAAAGTGGAAGGATGGGGTTGAGAAACTTGTTAGCAATGATTCAATGGCAGAGCAGATTCAATGGGCTGAATAGCCTAATTTCTACTCCTATGTTTTTTTGTCTTATGTTCTTAAGCTTATCTACCTAGCTCCATGACAATATGGTGCATTTCAAGAAATCCGACATGGTAAAGTAATATCTTTCCAGTCACACTATAGTGTTATTCAAATTTAAATCAAGATGCGAACCAAAGAATCTGATCATCAACTCTTTGTTTTCTATTATACTTACCATAAAAAGAAATTGTTGTGGCAAAATTTCCCACTTTTTGTTGGGCAATCTGTCATGTTGTATATCTTCTTTAAAGTTGCAAAACAATATGTGATGCTTGATTTCTTGATCTTTGCTACATTGAACAAGAGAGAAGCATTATTTTACAGGTCTATATTTTATTTCATATATTTTACAAACCATGTCTGCAATTATTGAGCTGGATTTTCCATTGCTTTATCTTCATACACACTATCATTAACTCGTCATGAGCAATATTATGATGGCTGTTAGTATCCTTAGCTACTTTTGAGTATCTTAATTGGGTTAAATCTGATTCTTAGCTGTGCTTTTTGGATCATAATTCTCTTTTTCTGTAATGGCCTAAAATACCTCTTAATCATCTGAGCATTTCATCTCCTCTACTTTATTTGGGCAATTAAAATCAATTATAGCCGTTTCCCTAGACATGATTGCAAGTGACCTATAGAGATGAAACCTTCTTTCATTATCCCTATGAGAAATGCGAGTCAAACCAAGATTCAATTCCTATTTCAACAAACCTTCTAAGAGTCTCAATATCATTCTTCTTTAGAACATGATGTGGAGGAGCCGGTGTTGGAGTGGGGTAGACAAACTTAAAAATCACACAACACCAGGTTATAGTCCAACAGGTTTAATTGGAAGCACTGGCTTTCTGAGTGCTGCTCTCTTCGGAGACTTTGAAGTGCAGGTTAATATTTCCTTGAAAGTGGAGACACAGATTGTAAAGAAGTTGCTCAGTATGCTTGCCTTTATTGGTCAGTGTATTGAGTATAGGAGTTGGGTGGACATTGGTTAGGCCACTTTTGGAATACTGTGTGCAGTTCTGGTCTACCTGTGATAGGAAGAATGTTGTGAAACTTAAAATGGTTCAGAAAAGATTTTTTCTTTATTCATTCACAGGATGAGGGCATCACTGGCTAGGCAGCATTTCTTGCCCATTCCTAATTGCCCAGAGGGCAGCTAAGAGTCAACCACATTGCTGTTAGCCTGGATTCTTATGTCGGCCAGACCAGGTAAGAACAGCAGTTTCCTTCCCTAAAGGGCATTAGTGAACTAAAGATGTCACTAGTGTTGGAGTGTTTGAGCTATAACAAGAGGCTGAATACACTGGGGCTATTTTCCCTTGAGCATTGGAGGCTGAGGGGTGACCTTATGGAGGTTTATAAAATCATGGTTAGGGTAAATAGACAAGGTACTTTCCCAGGGTGGGAGAATCCAAAACGGCACAAGTTTAAGGTGAGAGGGATAGGTTTGAGAGGAACTTGCAGGGCAACTTTTTCATGCAGAGGGTGGTTCGTGTATGGGATAAGCTGCCAAATGAAATGAAAGAGGCTGGTAGAATTGTAACATTTATAATGCATCTGGATAGGTATATGAATAGCAAGGGTTTAGAGGGATATGGACCAGATGATGGCAAATAGGACTAGATTTGTTTAGAGTATCGCATAGATAGGGTAATTGACAAGGTCCTTTCCCTGGGATCGGGGAATCCAAAACTAGACGGCATGGGTTTAAGGTGAGAGGGGAAAGGTTTAAGAGGATCCTAAAAGGCAATTTTTTTTTCGCAGAGGATGGTGTATGTATGGAATGAGCTGCCAGAGGATGTGGTGGAGTCTGGTACAAATACAACATTTAAAAGGCATCTGGATGGGTATATGAATTGGAAGGGTTTAGAGCAATATGGGCCAAATGCTGACAAATGGGACTAGATTAGCTTTGGATATCTAGTTGGCATGGATGAGTTGGAGTGCAGTTGGACTAGGAAGGGCTTAGAATGATATGGGCCAAATGCTGACAAATGGGATTAGATTAGCTTTGGATATCTGGTTGGACTGAAGGGTCTGTTTTCGTGCTGTACATCTCTATGACTCTACGATTTGTAAACTGTAGTTTTGCAGCAACATTATGAACTTAAGAATTAGAGAAAGAATAGGCCACTCGGCTTCTCGAACATGTTCCATTATTCAGTAAACTTGTAGCTAAGTTGACAACTCGATGCTCTTGTCTATTCCCAGCTGAATTTATAGCTAGTGTCAGTTTTACTGAGCTTCACAAAGGGTTTCTATCTCGGGGCCTGGTGAATGTCTTACACTGTCTTATCAAACTTGCCTCAATAACTATCTATCCTACCCTGTGGCTTGAGTCTTGCCCCACTCTACCACCTACAGTTCTTGGAAGAACTCACTACTAAAAGGATTTCAGGTAAAAGACCAGAATTCTTGGTGCCCATGCCATCTTTGAAAGTGTAGTGATTGGATCCAGGTGGACCTCACTGATATGAGATCCTTGATTGGAGTTGTTAACTTGGGCCAATCAGGAAAGACTGGCTGACCAATATAGACAGGAGATCACAACATGGGTGTTGGGGAAAATATAAGCACAACCGCAGTTAAGCAGTAGTGTGGGGAAAAAAATATTAATAGGAGATTTAGAATTTTCTAAAAAAGTATATATATAAACAGGAGATTTGTTCCTGGAGTCTCTGGAGAAGATGGCAAATGGGACTAGATTTGTTGTTCATTTACTGTGTCTTATGCCTGCACATAAAACATGGGTGCAGGGGAAGACTAAGCACTACCACTATTAGGTGGTAGTATGGGGCTTAGAAAAATATAAAGAAAAAGAAAAAATAAAAAAATTAAAAATATATAGACAGGAGATTATGTCTGGGCCCGGGTGTCCCTGGAGAAGGAGCACGCAGTGTCCACCAACACCCTTGAGATTTTCAGGGAGTGGTAGGCACCACAGGGAGTGGAGTGTTTTATTTTTCCCTCTGACTCTATTTTGATTTAATCCCTGCCCTCCCCTTCACTGTTTGATCATGCAGTATTGCCCTTTGATGTGAAGGGCACTGCTTGTCACTGGCCAGTCTGGTGTTTCTTTTCTTCCTGGTGGCGAGAAATGAATAAAGATTTACACCCTTGTTGTTCTTCACTGTGTCTTATACCTACACACACATGACATGGGTGCTGGGGTAAAATAACCACTACCGCAGTTAGGCAGTAGCTCGGGCCCGCATGTCCACCAACTCCCTCGAGGCTTTCAGGGAGAGATGGGCACCATGGAACGTGAAGTGTTTTACTTCTCCGTCTGACTCTATATTGATTTGATCTCTGAACTCCCCTTCACTTTTTTGATCACATAACAATACCCTTTGATGAGAAGGGCATTGCTTGTCTTCGGCCTCTTGGGTGTTTCTTTCCTTCCTGGTGGTGGAATATGAATAAAGATTTCTGCAGTCATTGTTCTCCACTGTCTCCTACACCTGTACACACAATACATGGATGCTGGGGTATAAATAAGCACTATTGCTGTTAGGCGGTAGTGTGGGGGAATAAAGAAATGAGGGAGAAAATTTTTTAAAATATAGAATCTAATTTAAAAGATATAATTAGGTGATCAGAATCTCCTCAGTTCAGGTGACTGACTCTGAGCTGACTGGCCACACAGTTAGTTTGTACAGCTGTGAAGAGGAAGACTGCTGCCTTTTGTTGTTTTTTGGATTTAAAAAAAACTTAACAGGAGTTTAGAATCTCCTCAGTTTAGGTGGGAAAAAAATAAACAGGAGATTTAGGATCTCCTTGATTCAGTGGATTACATCCAAGCTGGCTGTCTACAGCCAGTATACTAATAAATAAAGGTGACTTGGTGATGGCAAACCAGCATGTATGCAGTTATTTCAGTGGTGATGGAGAACACAGTACATGCCTGAGGAACATTTGCTTGCAACAGTCACTTTAGAGTTGGGATATGCATTTCTGGCATTGTGCCTATATTAGGAAAGTTTGACTTGTTTGAGCCTGCAGCCGGAGAGTAAGCCCAGTATGTGGAAAGAATGCAATATTTTTTCCTGGCAGATGAAAAGCAATGAGTAATCCTTCTGACTGTTTGTGGACCTGTAGCATTTTTTGGTTATAAAGGGCTTAACTTCTTCGAGGCACCAGATACTAAAACCTTCCAAAAGTTGACAAAGTTGGCTAAGGAACATTATAATCCCAAACCTCCCCTAATTCTGAGATGCTAATCAGTTTTATTTGGCTGCAGAGAACTGGGAAATCTATTTTGGGATTTTTGATGAGGTTGAGATGACTGGCAAACGCATATGATTTTGGGTTAACCCTGAATGAGTTGCTGATGGGGAGAAGACTCTGCACCAGTTTAACCTGATATTCCTAGACCTGGGGGTGGAGGTGGGGGCAGGGTGAAACGGCAACAAGAATGCCAATGCCTGCCACATGCCTCCTCTAAGTGAGAGACACCAATTAACTCAGGGGATGAAATTTGGTGCCAGAACCATGGAAATGGCTTTGTATGGGAAGGAGGTGCGGTTGACACAAGGTCAGGTCCTGTGACTTACGAAGTTTGGATAGGTGATACAGCCCTGAACAAACGTGTGGATCACCTGAAAGCTGTCACCTTGCAAATGAGGTAGGAGTAAAACATACTTGGCCTGTCATAGGTTTTCCATCTCTATCCAGTGTCAAAGAAACCTCAGAGTCTGAGATGGATGCAGCCTTGATACCGTTTCCACCAGAAGAAGAGGACAAAACTCTCCCAGGACTCTTTGGATGCAAGAAATGGCTACGGTCCAGTGCATGCTGCCCCTGTCAGAATCTAAATCAGAGGAACTAGACATAGGGCAAAATCATTGCAGGAAAGGCTATAAGCAGAAGACCAGGCTTCCATCCCCGGACTTATTGAGAGGGATGTACTAATTGGAACCAGGTACACTTTGCTGATGACAAAGTCCTTGATTAGGGTTGTTAATTTGGGCCAATCAGGAAAGACCAATATCAACAGGAGATTTCGAATCTCCTCAGTTTACCTGAGTGACTCAGAGCTGGTTGGCCACCGCGAGTGTACTGTGCACAAGTAAATAAAGGGTGATGGAATATCGGCTTCTGTACAGTTATTTCAGAAGGGCTGCTGTGTACCCAGAGAACCACTTCTATTCCAAAGTTACACCTCTCATTGATAGAAAGACTTTCCAAAGATGTCACAGAAGGGGAAAATAATGCCTCAATTTTCTGACTGTGCTTTTTTGAAATCTCTGCGGAAACAAATTTCGACTGTGGGGTGTGTGACTCTGACAATTTGTCAGACATGTAGTTAAGGTATTTCTGAATTTGCATGCCAGTATCTTCCTTTATTTTAACAACACATCCAATCATCTCTATTAACTGATGCTGGCTTTATTTATAAATTTTGCACAAGGATACAAAATCTCTGACTTTTCAGTTTATGGTGGGAATTTAATATCCAAACTTCTGCTGTTCTCTTGTCTTTTCACTTTATATTTAACTATCTGCATTCTCTATATGTTTTCAAAGTTTTACTTGGTGTTCCTTTCTATTTTTTCTTTGGCTTGAACTTTACTTTTTCTGTTGATCTATACTTTTCCTGAATGCAGTTTGTTCTTGTGTGCTTGTTTGAATTTAAGCACACTTAGTTCAGCTTGGGGCTCACTCCCAATATCCAATCAAATTTGAAGTAGTCATTAGATATGGCAGGTTTAATTCAGATGGCTGCCTGTATGAACTTGGCCAACCTGGAAATACCAGCAGTTTGGAAAGTAACCTTTTCTTCTGCAAATAAAAGAAAGGATGGCAGATTCTGGAATTCTGATACAAAAGCAGAAATTGCTGGAGACTCTGAGCACATCTGGTCCCATTCATGGAGAAAAAGCAGAGCTGGCATTTTGGGTTGAGCAATCCTTCAGAACACCATGGATGTTGCCAGACCTGCTGAGTTTCTCCAGTACTTTCTGTTTCTATTTTCTTCTGTTTTCTGTACTGGCGGGTCTTATGAATTGCAGCTTTATTTAATTTTCTGCTGTTCCCCTTCAAGCATTTACGAAATCCAGGCTGTTTTCTTCTTAAGCACATTTATCAAAGTAACTATTAATTTTGCCTGGATTATCAATTCTAAGTTTTACCAGCATTGAAATTAAGCTGATTTACCTGTGAGCCCGACTTGCGTTTCTCTTACTTCAAGACATTACTGAAGACTCTAATTAAATTCCAGTCTTTGTTACTCGATGGCAGGGACAAATTGAGTTTCTATTGCTGGCTGATTGCCACCCACTTAATATGTCATGAGAAACCTTGATTAATTTCATTCATTTCATTAATTGCCCAAGGCGACTATCTCCGTTGGTAACTGAAGTTTTCCAAAAACATTCTCTTAATAACCTCCTACTTGTTAGCTTTGTGAAAATCAGGTGAGCACCTCAACTAAGTTTAGTGGGCAGGAAGTTTTAAGTTTTAATTGAACCTTACAGTTTGCAGAAACAAAAAAAAATCTTTATTAAAAGATTTAATAGACATGTTGCTGACATGTTACCAACTTGCTCGCCTTCAGGACAAGCATAAGATTGACAAATAATAAAAAATAAAAATGATTTAATGTTGTGGACCAGGCCAGACTCCCTCAAAACATTCAAAAAGGTAGCCCAGACACTAACTTTTCTGATTGTTTTAAGCAGATGTAAAGTGGATATCCCAAGAGTGATTCAGCTGGTCAAGACCCCTTGGTTTCAAACAAAGCAGACAGAGTACTGAAAGTAACACAAACAAAAGATAACAGAATACAAAATAACCTATCTGAAAATCCTATCAACTCTATTGCAACTTAATAATGCTGTTCCAAATATTTATAACATCCCCATTAACATCCCTTTGGCAAAAAAAGGGCAAAATTAAGCTTAGGTTCTTACAGGAGAGATGTCAGAGAGAGAGAGGATCAGCATGAAGCTGTTTCCTTGATCAGCAGCCTCAAAAACTGACTGCTTGCTAAAACCAAACCAAACCAAAACCACAGAAAAGCTGAGCTTTCATTGGGCGGAAGTGGGTACTGCAGATGCTGGAGATTAGAGTCAAGATTAGAGTGGTGCTGGAAAAGCACAGCAGGTCTGGCAGCATCCAAGGAGCAAGAAAATCAATGATTCGGGCAACAGCCTTTCGTCCAAATGTTTTTTTTAACTTTAAAGCTTCAAGTAGATAAACCCAGACATTTCAGAATCTGAGTCTTTATGACACCACTGAGGAAAAAAACCAAGAATGCTTCTCAAAGGAGTAGCATCATCACATTCTATAAGAGAAAATTGTACTGATTATTACATGTATTATCATAGGTAAATCAACAGTGTGTCAAATAAACTCACTTGTTTGGATCAGTGGAGTGTGAACAATACTCAAGAACCTTAATACATCCAGGATGAAGCAGCCATGGATAGGCATCCCAACTTTAGATTAAATACTCACTCCCTCCAATACCAGTGCAGTTGGTTTGCAGCATCCACCCCATGCAATACATTGTGAAGCAACTTCATATTTCCTTCATTGTCACCAGGTCAAAGGTAACTACCTCGTGGTCAGCATTCTAGGTCCACCAATACATTTTGGACTTTTGTGGTTCAAGAAGGCAGTTCACTACCACCTTCTTAATGGCAATCTGGGATGCTCAAGAAAAGTTGGCCTAATCAGTGATATCCTCATCCTATATCTGAAAAAAAAACTTATGGAAACCTGCGCCACATCATCTCTGCATGATAAAGTTGTTTTCTCAGAGAAAACACAAGGAAAATACAATACTAAAGAATTAAGTCAGTTGTCATGCTAATGCATAATTTACCTCCTATTTTGTTAAAACTTCTGTCAAAACCCTCAAACTCATCAACACATTGTCATCCAAATCTTACCTGAACTTATTTTCATGGTCTTATGGCAGCAGGTTATACTGAGATATACAACATGGTTAACAGTGTAATTTATATCTTTCATGTGATTCTTAGTGTGAGAGGTTTATTCAAACTTTCCTCTCTTCATTTTGGAATTACTTTGTTCAGGCTCTATTCATCTCTTATCTTTACAATTAAAATTTTTAACTTTATTTGTAGGACCCCAAAACATCTCAACAAATTTAAAATGACCAAGAAACTGCAATAACTGTCTCAGTATAATTTTTATACTTTTATTGCTATTACTCTGATGGAGCAAACATAGGATGAGTTTGAGGTTTCATGACAGACTTTGTGCATTTTATGGTTCTTTCACCTGAATTAACTCTCAGATGCTCGCATCCAAACACCAAACAGCCTTTCTTTAAAAACTCATGGCCTTTGACAATAGCACTGCCTCTCACGGAGTCAGGCATTCAGGGCACTGACATCCCTGACATTCACCCTTGTATATCAGCCACGGCTCCGTGTCTGGACCAGATTAACAGCCTCACGGTGGCACAGTGGTTAGCACTGCTGCCTCACAGCGCCAGAGACCCGGGTTCAATTCCCGCCTCAGGCGACTGACTGTGTGGAGTTTGCACGTTCTCCCCGTGTCTGCGTGGGTTTCCTCCGGGTGCTCCGGTTTCCTCCCACCATCCAAAGATGTGCAGGGTCAGGTGAATTGGCCATACTAAATTGCCTGTAGTGTTAAGTAAGGGGTAAATGTAGGGGTATGGGTGGGTTTCGCTTCGGCGGGTCGGTGTGGACTTGTTGGGCCGAAGGGCCTGTTCCCACACTGTAATCTAATCTAATCTAAAAAAAAACTCCTATTCTACAAGGTCCAGCTGGTTGAGCTTGTTACAATCACTACAAACAAATCGATCCTACCAATGGTCATGCTATCTCAGCAAATCTAGGCCAGAAACTTTGACTATCGTATTCAGTTTCCTTTGCTGAAATGTTAGTGTTTAAGTTCAAACGTGAAGAATAACTTTCTGGTTTCATCTTACCAGCCAATTCCGAGCCAATTAGCATATGCAAGAGCTTGTTATACATCTTAGCCATACTACAAAGAATGCTGCTTCAATTAATGTTAAAGACATTTGATCATAGGAGAATTATTTATTAACGTAGCTCAAACATACAAGGTATCAACAAAAATGGTGAAGCAGAAAATGCTGAATGCTGTGCCTGTTGATGCTGTCATATGGCATCAGTGAATGATCTTTTGTTGAATATATAAGTAGACAGTAACACACAGGGTGAATATCTTAACATTTTTAAGAGCTGGAAGATCGATGATTTAGGACTGGTGACCAATTATACAGCTTTCATGTGATCTATATGTTTGTTCAGAACTGCCTCACCTACTCAAACTTTGAATGTCCCAGGACTTGACCTCGCATAGATGTCATCTGGTAGCCATGCAAGGCCATTTCCATGGTTTTGACAGCAAACTTCATCCCCTGAAATAAACTGCCTGTCTTGCTTAGAGGAGGCATATGGTCAGCATTGGTATTCCTGCTGCTGTTTCATGCTCCCTCCTCCAAGGTCCAGATATCTCAATTTTAACCTAATGCACAGTCTTCTCCCCATTAGCAACTCTGCTGGAGCTATTCCTGTAGTTGTGAGGGGTAATCCTATAAGTAACAGGAACCAGGACGATTTGGTATCGACTGAAGCTCTAGGCTGTTTCTTTAAACCTGCCTTCAAAGTTTGGACTGCTCTTTCCACTAGACCTTTGGAAAATGGATGGTATGGAGCTGCCCAAACATAACGAATGCCATTTGACTTTAGGAAATCCTTGTAATCCCTGTAGGCAAATGACATCCCATTGTCCATGACCAATACTCCTGGGAGTCCATATATCAAAATGCTCATTATCCTTTTGTTTGATTAATGAACTCTATGCACATCCAACCAATTTGAATGGGCATCTACAATGACCAAGAACATTGAGCCCATGAAAGGACCAGAGTCGATGTGTAACTGAGTCCAGGGTTTACCTGACCATTCTCACGAATTTGGGGCTCTGTTCATGGTAATTGTCCTTGTTTATACGCTAGGTACTGCCCTTCAAAGGCAGCTATGTCAGCATCCCACCCCGACCACCAGACATAACTTCTCGCCAACATTTCCATTCAGGGATGAAGAAGGGCTTATGCCCGAAACGTCGATTCTCCTGTTCCTTGGATGCTGCCTGACCTGCTGCGCTTTTCCAGCAACACATTTTCAGCTCTGATCTCCAGCATCTGCAGACCTCACTTTCTCCATGGTAATATCCCATCCTCTCTGGTGATCTGGTCTCACCAGAACCAGAAAGGTTTCAATCCTGGTTATGATGGTCCTTTTTATCCCCCATCACTACAAGCTGATTTAGCTTTGCCAGGATGTGATGGTTTTGTTCCCACAGTCTGACATTGACAGTGGTGACAGAAGAGTATCCAGAAAGTTTAAAACCAGAATGGACTCTCTGAGGGGAGGCATCACTAGTGGTGTATCTGCCATTGGGAGGCAGCACAAGGCATCCACATTTGCCACTTGGCCTCCTGGATTGTGTTCCAATTTGTAATTGTTACATACCGAGAATAAGGGCCCATCACTGAAACTGAATAGAAACAATGGTGTCATGGCCTTGTCTTCTTTAAGTAGCCCTTGCAGGGGCTTGTGGTACATTACTATTACAAAGTTATTAGCACATCATTCAGATAAATAGCAACCTGGGGTAGATCTTGTAAAATGTTCTCCGTCATCTGCTGGAAAAGGGCACAGGCTGATGAAACCCCAATGGCAGTCTTGTATATTGGTACAAACCTTTATGGCTATTATTTGTGGCATACTCCTGAGACCCCTAATCTAGTCACAATTGTAGGTAGGCATGACTCATGTCCAGCTTCATAAAGGATAGACTCCTGTCAGTTATGCGTATAAGTCCTCTGTGAGGGTGACTGGAAATTTATCCAGCTGTGAGAAGTGGTAACTGTTTGTTTAAAATCCATACAAGTGTGAACTGAGTCATCAAGGTTCCTACTCGATATGAACTGCCTTGATAATCCTTTAAACTTCCAGCCTCCTGATTTTTGCCCCTACTACTGCCTGCAAATGGCACCGAGTGGGCCTTGCAGAATTGTGGAATTACTTCTGGGTCAACATGTAAACTGGCCTTAGCTCCTTTGATAGTTCCTAGACATTCCTTAAAGATTTCTTGGTATTCAACTAGGACTTCACTGAGGCAGCTATTTTCTAATTGAAACATGTTGAACCAATCAATGTGAACCTTTCTCATTCAATTCCACCCCAATAGGCTTGGGCCTGAGCCTCTCACTACAATCAGTGGTAACTGTAATAACTGCTTCTCATAGGAAACCAGAACCAAAGTCATACCCTTAATCTGTGGTTTTTCCCCAGTTCTCAGTATGGCTGAGGTCTTGTGCAAACTGAAGGGCTGGAATCCAGAACGAATCTTGTTAAAGATTGGTTCTGCAACCACATATACAGTTGTGCCATTATTGAGCTCCATGCGAACCAGGTGACCATTTAACTGGATATCTAAATTGGTTCTGATTTGGATGTTGCTAAGCAATTTAACTGTTCCAAACCAAATGTGGCTCTCCTGGATGTGGCTTACAAGCCTCACAGCACCAGGGACCCAGGTTCAATTCCAGCCTCGGGCGACTGTCTGTGTGGAGTTTGCACGTTCTCCCTGTGTCTGCGTGGGTTTCCTACGTGTCCTCCGGATTCCTCCCACAATCCAAAGACGTGTACGTCAGGTGGATTGCCCATAGTCAGAGGGAAAAAGGTCTGAGTGGGTTGCTCTTCAAAAGGGTCAGTGTCCCATCTCAAGTCCACATAGTGGCAGCAAGAACCATGGCTTGTCAGCTTGGATCCTGAAGAACATTTTAGTCATTTAGCCGAGGCTCAGCTTTGCTTTGTTGTAGGCTGGCCTAGGGTTCCTCTGCTCAGGATATGCTCTGTATAAGGCTCTATGATTGCCTACACTGAAGTGGTGTATACCAAGTCCAGTTGGATAGGTGACTGTATCCACTTCCATTGGGAGCCCCTGTAACTCACATGCTCCAGTTGCTGTTTTGCTAGTGACAAAACCAGTTGCAGTGCCTGTTTAAAGTCCAGTTGAGTTTCATCCAATAGGTGCTTTTGCAGGTGAATGTCATTAAACCAATTTACCACACGGTCTCTCAGGAACTCATTAAGGTTAACGTCATGCTTCTGCCAGTCGTCTTCACCTCATCAAAAATCCTTATATAGGTTTCATTAGTTCTCAAACAGCCAAATAACACCAATTGTGTCTCAAAATTGGAGGGGACTTGGGGTTATAATATTCCTTGACTAAATCTATCAACTCTTGAAAGGTTTAAGTTTCTGGTCTCTGAGGGAAAGTAGGCTCCTAATAACTAAAAGTGCTGTGGGTTCACAAGCAGTGAGAAGGATTGCTCATTGCTTTTCATTGAGCCCAATGGAATATGCATGGATAAAATAAAACATTCTTTCAGCATACTTAGCCCAGTCTTTGAAGGAAGAATCAAATGAATCAAGCTTCATAAATAAGAGAATAATACGAAAAATGCTTACTGCAACTCAAGAGACGACTGTTCTGAGCACGTTTTCTTCAGGAGCATCCTGTTTCCACTGAACTATCTGCACAGAGGCTGGTAACTCATCACCAAGTCACCCTATACTTATGTGTGCATGGAATCTGACCAGACAGCTCAGAGCCCGTACTTCGAATGAGGAGACTCTCTCAATCTCCTGGCTATTTTTTTTTTCTCTGGTTATATATTTTATTAATCTGTACGAATTACAAAAAAAAACAGTTAACATGAACAGCTGTATACAAGAAACAGCAATTTACAGGGGAAAGGGGCAGCAAAGCCAGACTCCAAACCCCACCATACAACCAGTTCACAGGGAAATGAGTTAACCTCGAATCCACTTTACATTATCAAAGAAGGAAAAAATGGATGCAATACATGCAGACAGTTTGATAAACCGAACAACAGAACTGTGCACATAACACAGACACCCTTGGCAACCCAGCAAACTACCCTACCCTCCCACCTATCTCCTGTTTTTTTTTTATTTTATTAAATGGTTAAAGTTACAAGCAAACAGTTAACATTAACAGAGTTGAGAGTGTGGTGCTGGAAAAGCACAGCAGGTCAGGCAGCATCTGAGGAGCAGGAGATTTGACGTTTCAGGCATAAGCTCTTCATCAGGAATGATGCTTGTGGGTTAGGGAGCTGAGAGATAAATTGGAGTGGGTGGGGACTTGGGGAAAGGTAGCTGAGAATGCAATAGGTAGATGAAGGTGGGGGAGAGGTGATAGGTCGGAGAGGAGGTTGGAGCAGGTAGATGGGAAAGACAAAGGACAGGTTAAGAGGAGAGTGCCGAGTTGGAGGCTTGGGACTGGTATAAGATGGGGGAGGGGAAATAAGGAAATATTTCCCTTCCCACCACTATCAAGGTTCCTGAAAGACCATTCCCTCCATGACTCCCCTGTCAGATCCACAGCCCCCACAAACCCACACCCCACTCCCAGCATCTTTCCCTGCCACCGCAGGAAGTGCAAAACCTGCACCCACACCTCCCCCTCCCCTTCACCAAGGCCCCAAAGGATTCTTCCACATCCAATAGAAATTTACCTGTACATTCACAAATGTCAACTATTATATCCGTGGTCTCTATATTGGGGATACAGGATGCCAACTTGCAGATCCTTTCAGAGAACATCTCTAGGACACCCACACCAACCCCACTGCTCCATGACCAAACACTAACTCCCCCTCCCACTCTGCCAAGGACATGCAGGTCCTGGGTCTCCTCATCGTCAAACCCTAACCACCTGGTGCCTGGAGGAATAACACCTCATCTTCCGCCTTGGGACCCTACAATAACACAGGATTAATGTGGATTTTACCAGTTTCCTCATTTCCCCTCCCCCACCTTTTCTCAGTCCCAAACCTCCAACTTGGCATCGCCCTCTTGACCAGTCCATCGTCTTTCCCATCCATCCGCTCCACCCACCTCTCTAACCTATCACCTTCATTACCATCATTTACCTATTCCATTCTCGGCTACCACCCCAAGTCCCAACCCCCCCCCCCCCCCCCCCCCCCCCACCATTCCCATTTATCTCTCAGCCCCCTGGCCCACAAGCCTCATTCCTGATGAAGGGCTTATACCTGAAACATTGATTCTCCTGCTCCTTGGATGCTGCCTGATCTGCTGTGCTTTTCCAGCACTACTCTTGACTCTGATCTCCAGCATTTGTAGTCCTCACTTTCTCCTGTTTAACATTAACAGCCGTATACAAGAAACAGCAAGAAAGGGGCGGCAAAGCCAGACCGCAAACCCCATCGTGCAACCAGTTCACAGGGAAATGAGGATAGATCTCGAATCTCACCTTAACGTTATCAAGAAGTAAATGCAATCACATACAGACAGTTTGATAAACCGAACAATAAACTGTGTATATAAACCAGACATCCCTAGCAACCCAGCAAACCACCCAACCCTCCCACCTCTCTCCTGGTTATATCTGTCAGTCAGTGCTCCCTAACTGGCCCACTTTAACAACCCAATCAAGGATCTCAGTCAATTAAATTTACCTGGCTCTCATTTTAGTCACTATACTCACCAAAGCTCAATGCTGTGATAAACGACTATAATTTGGAATGAGGTTTGAAAGAAGCACTTGATTCATGAAATAAGATTGTAAACACTGTGTGTGTATTCATGGTTTTATCACTAGACTATTAATCCTGAGACCCAGCTAATGTTCTGGGGATCTGGGTTCAAATTCCACCATGGCAGATGGTGTAGTTCGAATTTAATTTATAAATAGTCTAATGATGACCATGAAACAATTGCCAATTGTAGGAAAAAATAATCCATCTGGCTTACTAATGTGCTTTTGAGAAGGAAACTGCTATGTTACCTGGTCTGACCTATGTGACTCCAGACCCAGAGCAATATGGTATACTCTTAACAACCCTCTGGCCTATTAGGGATGGTCAATAAATGCTGATCAGCCAGCGATGCCAAGAATCCATGAACAATTTTTTTAAAAATCTGAATTTGTAAATGGAAAATTATGATTAGACATGATATAAAATAAGATTTCATTCTTGATTCATCTGGAAATATTGGTGAAAATCTCAATTGAAATTACTGTATGTCCTTTCTTAGATGAGATGCTCAAGTTTACATGCAAATTTACTTGCATTATCACAAATGTGAAATCTTCCATGAGCCAGTGCAACCAGACAACATAATGGGATGCTTATGTTTATTTACTTGTTTGGCATTTTAAAAAAAGATACATTTAATTGTAGTAATTGATGCAATTTTACTGATATCAGAGAAAATTGACTCATGACAATAAAAACAAGCACTTTCCAGAAGATTGACTAGTTTGCCACAAGTAAACAAACGCTCTTAAAACATTAAATATGATTTTAAAACAATACTAAACCATTTACGGACTCAATGGCTGCACACTAGGCTTTCCCTGTATAAATGAAATAGTCTTCATGACTAAAAACTTTCAATCATGCCAACTACTTCTGGAGCTCCTAAGTAAATGAATGTGATTTGAAGAGACTTCTTAAATGGTTGTAAATGGGCACAAGCAGAACCCACCATGTGTGTTATTTTGAGTGAGGTTGCGGCCAGGTTTCTGCATAAGGTGAGTTTCTACTGAAACATTTTTGAAATCAATGTTGAGGTTTTTAGAAACTTAGAAGCTAACTTTCACTTATGATTCATTCATCTTTTAAATTGGATTAGCTGATTTCTAAAACCAGTGCGAACTGGTGGAAGCTCTAAGTCATTTTCCATAACAAACAGGAGCACAGACATAAAATATTCACCTCATTAACTCCAATGATAACAGAATGCTAGACAAGTGGAATACCTAATGGTTACACACTTCGCAGACCACATGTAATGGGTAATTTAGATATTTTATATTATTATTCATAGCTTTCAGTTACAATTTATAAAATATTTTGGCCAGAGAGACATACTTCAGACACTGGATTACAGAAAGACAAAATACTTGACAAGAAAATAATATTTAAACTTCAAACTCAGTTGTGCCATTTAGAACAGCACAGTGGCTCTGTGGTTAGCACTGCTGCCTCACAATGCCAGGGACCTGGGTTTAATTCCACTCTCAGACAACTGAATGTGTGGAGTTTCCACATTCCCTCAGTGTCTGTGTGGGTTTCCTCTGGATGCTCCAGTTTCCTCCTACAGTCCAAAGATATGCAAGTTAGGTGGATTGGTCATGCTAAATTGCCCAGTGTCCAAGGAGGTACAGACTAGATGAATGGGAAATGCAGGGTTACAGGGATAGGGTGAGGGAGTGGGTCTGGTTGGGATGCTTTTCTGAAGGTCAGAGTAGACTTGATGGACTGAATGGCCTGCTTCCACTCTGTAGGGATTCTACATTTCTATTTTATGCTTATGCCATCTGTCTACCTAAATCATAAATTGGAAATTTCGAGAGGTAAAATTTAATTAAATTCTTGCATTTACTTTTGTTTTATTTTACAAAATGTTTTACAAAAATTCTCATAAAGGTGGCAATAAATCTATGTAACAAAAATGGCTTGGTTCCAGGGGTAATTAGACTTGCTTTCACACTTCCCACATGTTGGCCGTACATTCATTCTTTTGCTTTCACATAACTTGCCAACTGTTCCTTTAGAAACAATTAGAAAATCATTGTGGAGAAAGCAATGAAGTCACTCTTTACAGACACTTAATCTGAACATCTCACAACCTTTAGTCTTTAAAAAAAAAATAAATTTCATACAGTTTTAAAAGACACATCCCATCTGGAGTATCTCTGTTGTATTCTGAATAATAAAACATGCATCATTTACTTGTACTATCTAATGAGGTCGTTATATACGAAGGATTATGAGATTATAATCATATATGTAAATTCTGAGCAAATATATATACAGACAGTGTTTTTTTTGAAACAACAATTAACAGCATTAGTCTAGAATTTTGTATTGCTGTCTAATTTGTTACATTTCACTTGTTATGATTTCAAGCACCCTGCCACTATATTCTCCTTAGAACTGCCAATTCACCATGCTGAAACACTTACAGCAGATTTCCTCTACATAGATACAACAAATACTTTCTGACTGTTTGACAGAAAATGTCTCTCTCCAGGGCTTATGCCGATTTTGCTTCAAAGCTGCCACAGATCACAGGAAAAGAGGAACAGGAGGTGGCCATTCAACAGCTTGAACCTGTTCTGCAATTCAATTAGATCATGGCTAATGTGCACTCTAATTCCATTTTAGGACTTTAACTCTGAATGTGTTGCCTGATAGAAGTCTACAAACTCAGTTTTGGCATGATCAGTTGATCCCTAGTCTTAACAATTTATGAGATGGTCTTTGATATTTTCGGTATTCTTTATATGTAAGTGTTCCCTGAAATCTTCTTAGTGTCTAAGCTCAAATCTTAATGTTATGTCCCTTGTTTTGATTGCTTGGCTAGACAAATTAGTTCCCCTCTATCTACCCTATCATATTCTGTTTAAATGTTGTCAAACTAAATTTATTTTTCTTTCCTTGCATTGTGTCTGAGCATTTCCAGCATTTTCTGTCTTTCTAGAAAATCCTTTAATCACCTTAAACAGCTCAATTTTCTTAAACAACCAGGAATTAGGAAGGATCTACAGACATTTACCTCAATGTATTGAAAATAATCTATGCTGCCCTTCTTGCAAAAGATTCTATTTGTTGCAAGAAAATGTCTAATCACTGCTACAAATTTCTGGGAGAAGCATTGTTGTAAAATTGTGGGCGGCACGGTGTCACAGTGGTTAGCACTGCTGCCTCACAGCGCCAGAGACCCGGGTTCAATTCCCGCCTCAGGAGACTGACTGTGTGGAGTTTGCACGTTCTCCCCGTGTCTGCGTGGGTTTCCCCCGGGTGCTCCGGTTTCCTCCTGGATGTGCAGGGTCAGGTGAATTGGCCATGCTAAATTGCTCTTAGTGTTAGGTAAGGGGTAAATGTAGGGGTATGGGTATGGGTGGGTTGCACTTCGGCGGGGCGGTGTGGACTTGTTGGGCTGAAGGGCCTGTTTCCACACTGTAAGTAATCTAATCTAATCTAATCTAATCTAATCTAATCTAATCAAAAATCTGTATGGGGCCAGCCTTTGAATCAATTTCACATCACCCTCAGTGACAAAGATTTCCTCAACACAGAGTCATAATCATATCTACTTCATTGGCCAAGAGGATGATAGGTTGTTGACTGCCATCATGTAATAGGTAGACTGAGCACAAAAGCAATCTCCTCTGTTAACAATGTCAAGCCAACATATGATAATTGATGGAATATCATTATATACTATATAAAACCCTATTTTTTACAATGTCATAAACAGTTCTAGTGCTCTGAGACTTAACAAAACTCCCACCATCTAAAGGTATTATTGACACTGAGGTTAAGAGACAATTTTAAATCATATGCCTTATGTTCCAGGCACAACTGAGAAAAAAGAAGATATTTATGAAACCAGTTTATGAACAATTTGAGAAATGATGTGCTTTTTTTCCCACCTTTCTCTTTAACAATTCAAATTGTGCTATCTGGATTTTAGTAAACATTGCGCTGCAGCACTCATCTCTTCCTGTTCTTTTTCTTTGTGATGAAAACAACAAAGGACTTAACTGTATTTGAATCTTCTGCAATTAACATGTTATGTATTAGCATTGGGTGCACATGGTCCAAAACCTCAATGAGGCCATGATACATGTGACATCTCCTTAAGTTTATCATCCTGTTTCTCACAATAGTCAATGGAGTCCAGTTTTTAAAAATAAAATTCTTGCATTGACTCTAATCCAATTTTTTAAAAATCTTAGAGTCATAGAGATGTACAGCATGGAAACACACCCTTCGGTCCAACCCGTCCACGCTGACCAGATATCCCAACCCAATCTAGTCCCACCAGCCAGCACCCGGCCCATATCCCTCCAACCCTTTCTATTCATATACCCATCCAGATGCCTCTTAAATGTTGCAATTGTACAGCCTCCACCACTTCCTCTGGCAGTTCATTCCATACCCGTACCACCCTCTGTTTGAAAGAGTTGCCCCTTAGGTCTCTTTTATATCTTTCCCCTCTCGTATTACATTGCAAATTGAATGGAATCAAATGTCCCAAGATTCTTCAGTGGAACTGAACAGAGGCAGAACAAATTTTCCAGAAGCCTGTCTTCATGTTCAAAACGTTTATTGATTATGATTGAGTCACTATAGAGTGATATATTTTAGTGCAAATAAATTGTGTGCTCATTTAAAGTGGAATTGATGAGTAATAATTTTTAATCAGCCTGTTATAATTTTAAACTAACAGTTACGATCCTAGGCAGCTGAAAACCCAAATGCTTGAGCAGTGCTACCACTACAAGTGGCCATTGCTGTCTGTGTTGCAGTGTACCCATAGGTCCAGATGGGTTGGGTTTGGGAGCACAAGGGTCAGTCAGGCAGGTCCATAAAAGGTGGTATAGGTTAGTCTTTGGTGAGGGCAACATTGTTGCTGCTGGTAAAGCTCCTGACTCCATTCTGATTGCCAAAGCAAACAGGACCTCCATATTTGCTGAAACCTGTTGGGTTGGCACTAGCATTTACCTAGTGTGTTCTCACGTGATGGAAAGTTATTGCCTTCACTCCACACCCCCAACCACTGCTAAGAACTGGTATGGGATTGGGAGCATGCATTTAATTTGTCACTTAACTGGCTCAGTTGGAATCTAAGTGAGCAGCCATCTGAAAGTTTTCCCATCATTGGTATATCAACCAATTTCTTTGTGGACTATTTTAGTCTGGGAATTTAAAATAGACAAGCAGAAAGCTGGAAGAACACAGCAAGCCAAGCAGCATCAGGAAATGGAGAAATCAGCTTCTTGGTTTTAACCCTTCTTCTGACTGAGGTTGGGAGTGAGGGGGGCTGCAAAAAAAGGAGGTGGGGTGGGGGATGCTGGAGGGGGTTGGGGAGGTTTTGGGTGGGGAGGAGAGTGAGGTAGTAAGGTGGTGATAGGTGAATACAGGTAGAGGGTACGGCCTGATTTGTTGATGAGAGAAATGAATCTGGTTGGTGGCTGGAAGGAATGGTTGGAAAGTGGAATGGAAGGGAGGAGAGAGAGCTGAAAATGGAGCCAGGGGATGGGAAGGGAGGTTATTTATAATTGGAGAACTCAGTGTTGATAGCAACTGACCAGAAGCTGAGGCTTGTACACTGAATGGAGGTATTCAGTCAAGTAATTATCCAGTTTCCAATGGTGTCTTCCATTTACAGAAAATCTGGTGAGTAACAAAGTACAATGTGTTACATTTAAATAGTGCTGTTTCCATGAGAAGAAGTTTTTGGGGCTCTGCTGGTTGGGAAGAGATGAGCCAAAAGGGCAAATGAGAACCTGAAATGGGAAATGTCAATGGGGCAATGAAGATACAGATGAGAGTGTTGTGGATAGATTTGTCCCTATCGAGTACAGAAAGAGGAAGAGAGGGAAAGATGTCCTTAGTGGTGCTATCAGATGGCAGAACGATGGATGATCCATTGAATATGAAGGCTAGTGGAGGTGCATGCCATGGACAACACAATCTTCTTGTGACTTTTGAAAAGGAGAGAATGGGGGAGGTACAAATTTGTAAGAAAAGGGCTGGACATGTTCTTGGGTTTTGAAAATCATGTGGGAGTATATGTTGACAAAAAGAGAACCATTTGAGAAACATTGACCAGATGGTGACATTGTCAGTATAGATGTGATGAAGGCAGAAAAAAATAAACTTGTTAAAAGAGTCCACAAGCACCACTGGTGTTTAGTGACAGTAGTGTATGCCATCTTCGAGATGTGCTATAGTGACTCAATTCAGGCTTAGTTACAAGCCAAACCCATGACTTTTTTCTCCAAGAAAGAAAAGGGCAGCAGATGCATGGGAACACTATCATCTTTAAGTTACCAACAAGTAAAGCATTGTCCGGTTTGGAACTATATTTCAGTTTCTTCTCTGTTTCTTGGGCAAATGCCTGGTAATCTGTGGAGGTCCCTCCACTACATGGAATACAGCTGTTAAGAAGACAGCTCATCACCAAATTCTCAAAGGGATATTTTATTTTATGTCACTATCTAACAGTCCAAATAATTTGATGCACAGACATCATACCGTATGGTGCATGTTTAGTAGTGAGTTTGCCCTTGGTCATTCTGCAATTGCAAGCATAGTAAGTGCCATAATACTTCTCATGTAAAGTGATATTTAGTCACTTTCTTTTAGAAGCATGTGCCCTTTTGAGAGTGGTAATGTTCAATGGAAATTTTATTACCATGTTACAATGTATTGGCACAGCACAGACAGACTCCTCTCCCCCAGTGATGCAAAGGGGAGTCAGGGATAGGTGTGATTTAAATAAATATGTCAATGAATTTTGGTTTTTAAGAGTTTGGATCTTGAACTAATGGCATGTGAGTTTTGGTTTAGGTATATGAAGAAACTTGACATTAGCTGTGTCAGTTTTTCTGATTTTAAACGAGTACATGTCAAAAGACCTGGCTGGAACACTGTTGGGGTAATAATGGAGTTTGTTTGAATTATGAGAGGTTTTTTTGATCAGACAGAGTGAACATTGAAATGTGTTAGCTTGCTTTTAGTTGGAAGAATTGAGAATTGATTATTTTGCTGAAGAAAGACCCATAGATTAGAAAGCTTTAGGATTTACTTGTGGAAGGCTTTGCTGGTATAAAGCAGCAGAATAGTTTCTCCTGGACAAAGCAGTTAGGCCAGAACAGTTAAGTCAGAGCTTCCCTCAATGTATAAATTTTAGTCTGAAAATTCCAGACTAGAAACCTGAAGGGAGATGTCAATGGGGCATCTGAAGGGGTTAGTTGAGGTTGAGAAAATTTTAAACTTCCTTACATTGCTTAGGCCATTTTTGGAATATTGTATGCAATTCTGGTCTCCTTCCTATTGGAAGGATGTCATGAAACTTGAAAGGGTTCAGAAAAGATTTACAACAATGTTGCCAGGGTTGGAGGATTTGAGCTATGGGGAGAGGCTGAACAGGCTGGGGCTGTTTTCCCTGGCAGATCGGAGGCTGAGGAGTGACCTTATAGAGGTTTATAAAATCATGAGGAGCATGGATAGGGTAAATAGACAAGGTCTTTTCCCTGGGTGGGGAGTCCAGAACTAGAGGACATAGGTTTAGGGTGAGAGGGGAAAGATATAAAAAGAGACCTACGGGGCAACTTTTTCAAGCAGAGGGTGGTACATGTTTGGAATGAGCTGCCAGAGGAAGTGGTGGAGGCTGGTACAATTGCAACATTTAAAAGGCATCTGGATGGGTATATGAATAGGAAAGGTTTGGAGAGATATGGGCCAGGTGCTGGCAGCTGGGATTAGTTTGGATTGGGATATCTAGTCAGCATAGATGATTTGGACTGAAGGGTCTGCTTCTGCTCTGTACATCTGTATGACTATAAATTATTAGGAATGCATATCTTTTTCCTCAAGCATTTATTACATTTTCATAATTTTGACATATATACTATCAAAATAATAATGATTATAATCTTTTCAAATATTTGGGGCAATCCTGAAACAGTTCTTCTCAGATTCTCAATCTGTGAAACAGGATTTATCTATGCTACTTGAATGTTTGCTTATGTTTTAGAAAGTCTGGTTATTAATGTTTATTTTGTGTGTCATTTTTTGAATAGATACATGATGAAAGGGAACAATATCAGACAACAGCAGTATTAAATCTTATGTAAAAGATAAAGTCATCATACTTCCAGACAAAAAGACTGCTCTCTCATTAGAGAAACATTAGACAGATGGTGATTTAACCTGAGGGTCACCACACCTCAGGCAAGAGGAATGGCCGAGAAGGAGAGTTCTTCATGTTAATCTTAGCCAATGTGGAAATTGAACCCACACTTCTCACTTCTGCATCACAAACCAGCCATCAAACCAACTGAACCTCTTCCTATTTTTATAGTTGTTTTAACACACAAAAACATCTCAAGGCATTTCACAGAGACATCATTTCAAACATAGATGATGGTGCTCAACCAGTGCCTTTTGCTATTTGTCATAGTTATGACCACTGGAACTATCGAGGAAGCCTTGGGAAGATTCAATACCATCTATTCTTTCTCTTGTGTTAATCTAGGTAACTGATACAAAGCAGGGAAGGAGCAATGCCAAAGCCTTCTGAAGAAGTCAGGTTTAGCCTTGATAAACATAATAAGTTTATTATATTGTCCTCAGTATCTATTTACATTATAGTTAGATATGTTATAGTCCCTGCTAAAATCTTAAGCTAGATACTCTCCACCCACCCCTTGCAAGAATTGCTATTTTGAAACTACAACAGGACAAAGAAATCCTTCCCTTGAACAGAAGTTTCCTCCAGAGGGGAGGGGCGGACATCGGCCTGAGGCTTATTTGATAGGCCACACCCCATGGGGCCAGTGTGAATTGTGTCTATTTGTTATGCTGAGGTTTGATTTCCTCTGGAACCCCCTGGAATTTTAAGGGTCTCTGGTTAACTGAGTCCTGACGGATTGTGGCTCTGTCATTTTAAAGCAAGTTTGAAGCCTGGGGTTAAAGTTATGGGCGGCACGGTGGCACAGTGGTTAGCACTGCTGCCTCACAGCGCCAGAGACCCGGGTTCAATTCCCGCCTCAGGCGACTGACTGTGTGGAGTTTGCACGTTCTCCCCGTGTCTGCGTGGGTTTCCTCCGGGTGCTCCGGTTTCCTCCCACAGTCCAAAGATGTGCAGGTCAGGTGAATTGGCCATGCTAAATTGCCCGTAGTGTTAGGTAAGGGGTAAATGTAGGGGTATGAGTGGGTTACGCTTCGGCGGGTCGGTGTGGACTTGTTGGGCCGAAGGGCCTGTTTCCACACTGTAAAGTAATCTAATCTAATCTAATCTAATCTAATCTAACCAGAACCTTGGGATTTGACACAAACATTTTAAGTGTCTGACACACAGGATTCCCCACAGAGGAAATTAAAAACCAAAATGTGAAACTCTCCTTAAAGATTTGCTATAATGTCAGAATAATGTGTGATGTGTGGGGCAGGATGGAAGAGACACGGATAAAGACAGAGAGGGAGAGATGATTCGGAGATGCCGGAGAGGGAGAGAGAGAGAGAGTTATAGCTGGGAGTCACACTGACAGCAGGAAAATAGACAGAGTGATGTGTGTGTGTGTGTGTGTAGAGAGAGAGAGGGATAGGCAGAGAGAGATGTTTGAGATTAGTTGGTTTCTAGAGCAACAGTTAACACCGAAACAGGATCACAGAGGAGAAGGGAATCAGATTCCCGGCCGGCTGCTGCTGTAGCACTGGGCTGGGATCGATGTCAGCTGGGTTGTGTCTTTGAGTGAAGTGCACATTATCGCTAATCTTATGAGGGAAGGATATGCTTCCAGTGGAGAGATCAATATAAAAGTATTTCTTCAGATGAAGTGCTCGTTTCTGACAGTAACATTGCACATAAAACCCTAATCCCTCATTTAAAAAGAGTAGAGTTTATTTAATTAAACACACACACACACTGCATTGTTGGATGCTGAATAAATGTCTCACCTCGAGGAGAGTCTGGAACCAGCCACGAGAATGTGGTCATCAAATGGGTCCGAAGCAAAGAGGCATTTGGATGGGTATATGAATAGGAAAAGTTTGGAGGGATATGGGCCGGGTACTGGCAGGTGGGACTAGATTGGGTTGAGATATCTGGTCGGCATAGACGGGTTGGACCGAAGGATCTGTTTCCATGCTGTACATCTCTATGACTCTATGACTCTATTAGAGTATGTACACAATACTGGTGCAGAAACTTTCTGATATACAACTTGGAGACAGCTAAACAAATGGTTAGCTACTTCAAGAACCATTCCGTAATAGGTATTTTCTAAACAAATTGTTCAGAGATGTTATTACATACTTCTGGAAGAGATGGGACTAGAACATGGGCCTCCTGGATCATAAATAGGAACACAAATACTGCACCACAATTGTTCTTTATGTACTAATGGGCAGAGCCAAGCTGGTTATGTCAGTTGAACATTTACAGTATTTCATGAAATGAATGTTTTACATCTTCCCAAAAGTGTATAAGTGAAATTAAACCAAGGAACATCAGACCAGATATATAATGGGCACCAACACATTGACCTTTACACATCATTGTCTGAAATTAAAATTATCCTTTGGGACAATGGAATAGCCTCACTAGCACTGGTGTAGCTGAGTCTGCTGTGATATTTACATGGTTATGAGTTTTGACTGTAGCTGGACTGAGGTAGGGCTGAAGCCAGAATTATGTCACTAAAGTAAAAGCATGTTTTATTTGTGCTAGAAAGCATAAGGGAGTTGGAAGTTCATCTCAGCATTTATTTGAATGCCAGTGCTATAAACAGTCTTACCCCAACCTGAGACAGAACCAAAGGTGAAGGAGTGCAAATTATTGATAAAGATATGGAAATGTTGAGAGGGTTTAGACAAAAGACAGTTTTTTCTCTTCTTTATTTTTAACTAGGGGGCAGAGTGAGGATGTACAGGAAATAAGGACAACCTTCAGGCAAAATTGTGAAATACCTCCTTCAGAGATCAAGCAAACATTATAATTAGGCAAGAGACTTTCATGGTGTTGACTGTCTATGACTGTGCTGTACAGCTTCATTTCAAGCAGCGAGGTTTCCACTAAACAACCACCAATTGATAGCCAAGTTGATAAAAAATGGCACTGTTGCTAACTACACTCCAATCTGATTGAAGACACTTTCCACATTGTGCAGATTGCTCAGGGTAACAGTTGGGCTAATATTTCATTGGAGATGTAATTGACAGAATAAGGCTGTTGATGAGACCTTACTCCAGACCTTTTATAGAGTCTCTCTAAAACTTGTGGTTTTCAGTTGAACCCAAGATCCTTGGTAATTATATTGATCTTAAATGAAACTTGGTAACAAAGAAACCAATACTCTGCAAAACCAGAAACTGTTTATTTTGCCAGAATGAAAGTCTGCCTTTAGTCCATGTGTGTAACTGTCAAAAAGCAGTTTGAAGCAGTGATAAATTTCAAACAATAAGTCAATTGTAAATTACCCTTCCATGAAATCCAATTGCTCATTTGATATTATTTCTTTAAGTGACTGAAGTTGAGCAAGTCAAACATATGAAAGAAATTTTTCAACACAAACAGGAGAGTTATTAGTTACTGTCATACTTAGTACTTGGGCTTTTTTCTTCATGGAAAGAGATATTGATCAAAGAAAACTCCTTGTTTAAGTTTTGCGTTCTGGGAAATAGCCAACACAATTGAAAGGAAGTGAAAGTTATCTTACAGTGCGGTAATGCTCTGGCTATTGTTGATTAGTGTTACCAAGTGGAAAAAATCTCAATGAATCAGTCAACTGAAGTGAGATATTGCTTGAGGATGGTCTGGTGACCAGCTCACTTTCTGCCATTGGTTAGGAGGAAAATGAGGCAAAAAATGGAGTTACAGCTAACATTATTTATCTGAGAATATCTTTTATTATTAAGTATTATCACTGTGCTAGTACCGGTAGATCAAAAGGTGACAACAATAGCTGAGTAGTCTGTGAGTCAATCGTCAATCAAGTTCATGATAATAAAGAGGAGAAAGTGAGGTCTGCAGATGCTGGAGATCAGAGCTGAAAATGTGTTGCTGGAAAAGCGCAGCAGGTCAGGCAGTATCCAGGGAACAGGAGAATCGACGTTTCGGGCATAAGCCCTTCTTCAGGAAAGGGCTTATGCCCGAAACGTCGATTCTCCTGTTCCCTGGATGCTGCCTGACCTGCTGCGCTTTTCCAGCAACACATTTTCAGTTCATGATAATAAAATTGTCCAGAATGAAGTCTTGATTATGACTGAATGGACATTCTGGGGAGTAGTGCAAAGGGAGATGGATGTTGCTATCTGTTAGATGAATTTGAGGGGGCACTTATGGACGGAGTGTAAGAAGGCCTCCAAAAAAGGAGAATGGGGATTTTGGGATTAGTTATTATCGAGATAGTGCAACAATTGCTGTGATGGTCCATTCTGAGAATGCTGCAAAAGATGTGGAATGTAACTATGCACTAATCCAAGAGGATTTCAAACCTTGGCATTAGAGGTAGGACAGTAGCAATTTTTATGAAGTTGGAGTGGAAATTGGAGGGACAGATACCTGAACTGAATCAATAAATTGCATCAACTGGCTGACAAAAATGGAGAAAACAATGAGAAAGCGGAGTTGGGAGAGATCAAGAAAGCAGAAGGAAGATAAGTAACAGGCTATGATACAGGGTAGTAGCCAAAATGCATTGTAATCCGAATCCTGGTTGTCCAAAGGTGTAATAAGGATGTGTGCCTTTCATGAACAGAAGACAAGGAGATAAAAAATGCACAAAAGACCAAAGTTAAATCTGTAGTAGAATGATGATACCTTCTTGAGAATGTGGAATCATTTCAGTGGAGCAACAACATCATTTCCAAATATGGACAAGGTTAAAGCAAGAATTGAACCATTAAACTATTTGCAGTGTGGAATTTCAGTGAACATTTTATTAAGGCTATTCGGTGAATTGATTGCTGACTGGGAGACATTATTCAATTATAATTCATCTGAGATTGATCCAGGGATCCAATGGAATCTACTAGTAGTCTCTGGTCTTATCAGCTAAACAAAAGTACAACCAGAGGCAATGTGACAGTAGTCAACATGACATGACATTAGATCTTCTCTTTTGGCATTAAGATTAACAACACCACTACCAATTGAACTGACGAAAAAGTATTTCTCTGCAAATAAATTAGACCAACCATATCATGATTAAACCAACCAGGGAATGTTTTGCAGGAGAGTATTTTCCTGCAAACAAATGAAGTATTTATTGGTAAAAAGATTAATTATATTTTATCATTTGTTGTTTTAGAGGTTTTCTGGTTTCTAGCTCATTTAGTCAATAATAACTGTTCGGAAAGTATTGCAAGGCTTCCAGCTCTTTGAAACCATAGGTGATGGAGAGTCTTGATCTTTAGGAAAAAAAAGATGAAACATATTGATATTGTGATGCATACGTTGTATTTTATACTTCTACTAAAAGTTTCCCCATGGAGAAACACGATTGCATGCTTTATGAAGGACACATGAAGTGTTCACTGGAAAACTACATTGATTAGATTCCCTACAGTATGGAAACAGGCCCTTTGGCCCAACAAGTCCACACTGACCCTCCTAAGATAACCCACTCAGACCAATTCCCCTACCTTATATTTACCCCTGACTAATGCACCTAACACTACGGGCAAGTTAGCATGGCCAATTCACTTAACCTGCACATCTTTGGATTGTAGGAGGAAACCTGAGCACCCGGAGGAAACCTACACAGGCACGAGGAGAATGTGCAAACTCCACACAGACAGTCGTCCGAGGCAGGAATTAAACCCGGGTCCCTGGCGCTGTGAGGCTGCAGTGCTAACCATTGAGACACTGTGTCACCCTCAGACTAGACCTTTCAGTGCAGTGAGATCATCTAGCACCTATATCTTGGATGTAACATACCAAACAAGCCATTGGCATGCTGAACATGTACTGCATGCCCTTGGAGACTGATCTGGACGTACACTTCTCGTGGGTGACCAGAATGGTCATTAAGTTCTGCGCTATGGCTGACATTGTCCAGCAGAGGGAGATTGATTGCACGAAGTGTAAGGTGCAACGCAATATTCTAGGGAGAAGGAAGAATACAAAGGCAATGAGGAGGAAACTGATGAGCTGAATCATGTTAATAACCTCTTCATTCTGGGTTAGTCAGTGAATTTGGTTAATTTAATTTTTGATTAATCTATAATGATTTAACACAGACATAGTCTTTGAGAATCCCACGTACATACTCAGTATTCTTTCAACGTTGCTTCCAATTCCAAGACACTCGACCCTTTAAATTGTCACATTTAGATCATGCTCTGTCTGCATTCATTGAAAATGCTGCAATGCAATTGACACCAAACCCACCAAGTAATATGTTTAAAAGCCACTGACAGTTGTATTGTACTTATTTTTGAATGTTCACATAACGTTGGAACCATGCTCTCAATGTGTCACTCAATATCAGAACCACAGAGTCAAAATCAGGAGACATATGTGAGAATATCGAATTGAATAGAACTTTTTTTTCATAATGTGAAAAAAATATTCAGTTCCATTTTAAAATCTCTAACAATATTTAAAATATAATGGTTTCAGGGCGAAAACTTGCAAAATTAAAATTCAAGTAACAGAAATATTGTTTAGTAAAAATTATAACTTACCATGTTGTTAAAAAAAATCATTCACATATGAATCTCAAATTCTAACCAATTCTTCATGTTTAGTTGGGATCTATTGGGTACACACTGTGACGTGGCACCTTCCATTTGGTTTGATGTTAAGTCCCCAGGTGAGGTATTGGGTACACACTGTGATGTGGCACCTTCCATTTGATTTGATGTTAAGTCCCCAGGTATTGGGTACATACTGTGACGTGACACCTTTCATTTGGTTTGATGCTCAGTCCCAGGTGAAATTTTGGGACACCTTTCATTTGGTTTGATGCTGAGTCCCTAAGTGAGGTATTGGGTACACAGTGTGATGTGGCACCTTTCATTTGGTTTGATGCTGATTTCCCCAGGTGAGGTATAGGTGTTGCAAAGCTTTTAGAGGAGCAGAGAAAATCAGACAAAAACTTCCAGATTTCTGCCTTTAACTGCACAAATAGAAACTTGATGTCTTGTTTATTGTTTAATAATTGCAGGTGTTGATTACCTCTTTATTGTTCTTATCAGTAGTCAGGGCCATCAATGCATAACAGTTATTGACTTGCTAAAAGGTTCCCTCCATTTATTTATGCAGGAAAGGGAAAATAAAGGTCAGTCAATGATATTCTACACATTATGGACGTTATATCAATTCTGAACAGCAAAAGTTGACATGAACTTGACTTTCATTGTGCCTAAAATAAAGATGAAAGCTAGCTTGCTTCTGTCATTCCATTTTATAAATGTTCTCACCAGAAATTCATTTACTGTATTAATTTAAAACCAAAAGAGAAAATGCTAGAAAATCTCAGCAGGTCTGGCAGCATCTGTAAGGAGAGAAAAGAGCTGACGTTTCGAGTCTAACTGACCCTTTTATACTGTATTAATTTGATTAATATAAAACAACCAATTTAATAAATACTGTAGAGCATACACGTGCATTTCATAGAATTGAATTGTAACAATATTTTTGTATCAAATATCATTGAGATCAATCTCAGCCATTGTTATGGGGTTGTGTAACTCTGTGGTGGGATGAAAACGTCAGTTGCTTTATAATCAGGCCCAACTATTTCTTGTTCATTAGTGCACTTTTGCTATTTACCCTTCAGCATTTGAGCATCCAAATTTTGTTGATTGCTTGATGAACTCTCATTGCAAATATTTATTCCATGTTATTGACCTACAGGCACAATTGAGAGCACACTGCCTTACTTCCTCCTACCAATGCCTTTCAGTGTTTAATTTAATTTATTTGCCGTCATTAAATCCATAAAAGATCCTATTTGCTATTATTTTAAATAAGTGTGACATGACAACTTCAATAACTGTTAACAATGTGACTTCCAATGTGTAATTTAAAATGTGTCTGCTTTACAATAATTACCGAAAGTATTCAGAAGAACTGTTTTAAAGTTTTTAATGGAGCTGTCATATTTTGTAATTTATTTCACAAATACAATTTGACAGTTGACCTTTAGAAAGGTCATTAAGTCAGAAACTATGAATTGATTTCACCTTTGCAATTTTACTTTAGCTTACAAATATGTCAGTCCACTGATGATTACACATTTCCAGTATAAGTTGGTTCAAGTTCAAAGGTGATACACCATGTTTCCACAGAGGAATATATAATTCTTGATATTTTTTAATAATGCACTCTAATTTACTTCATCTGTTAGATGTGAATTATCTCTTAATTTTGCTTTTAATTGTTATGAAATAGCCCTATTAATTTTTTTTGTTTGCCCTTCCCTCACACAACACCCCCAGTAACATGAGTGTGGGAAGATGATTTAACAGCTGATGCTGATATTCCATTACATTTCTTGTTTGACAAATAGAGCATGTTTGGTAGGAAAAAGAACACAAAGCTTTTTTTCAGCTTTAAAACATATCAAGGCTTAAAGCAGATTATTGAATACTGATGCACTCAGCTCTTCAAATTTAAATTTTGTTACATACATCGGAAATTACAATTTATAAATTAACCAAAACTAATGATAGTTTTATTTTAGCAAAGATTTGATTGCTGAAATCACAAAATATGAAATCTACTGTTAAGACTTCACCTTTCTTTGTTGGATTCAGTAGCTGAATCACGTTCATCCTTCCATCACCATGGGGCTTGACTTCTGCAATTCCTCCTCACCTATACTTTTGGCACAGAGCCTAGTTGTCTTTAAGCCATATCTGATGGTTTATTAATTGATGTATTCCAATTCCCCTAACTCTTCTGGATCTCTGTGTTCCAAAATGGTTAATTTCCAAATTTTCACCCTAACATTTCCCTCAATTTACCTTGGTTATCTTCTCTTGCCTTCTGCATACCAAAGATTACACTAACACACTTCAGAAGAGCATTATCAGACAAAATTTAATACCAAGCTACATAACTCCATGTGTCACTCCACAGTTACTATTTAGAAACTAACGTCTACCTATAATTTTGGATACCTGCATAAATATTTCTTCAGTATTGATAAAATCATGTTGACAAGGGCCTTGTGCATAAAATTGCTGTGTAAAAACCCTGGAACTCCTTCCCTTACTGCATTGTGGGTTTACCCATATCAAATGGGTAGTAGCTGTTCAAGAAGGGAGTGCACTGCTACTTTCTCAGTGGCAACTGAGGATGGGCAATAAATGCTGGTCCAGTCAACAACTCCCACATTTCATGAATGAGTAAAACCTGCTCAAACTAGCCAGCACCACTCAACAGCTGATATTCCCAACTTTCTAGCCTTTGATCACTAAGGTGCTTCAAGTACATAAGGTACTTTGAATTGTGAGGGTTACAAAAAACTTTAATGGAATCAACCTCATGATTTGTATATTGTTACATACCTGGAAGGCATGCATGTACCATGGCTTTTTGCTAGGATCATATTTCCATCCAATAGAGCCATAGAATTCAGAGTAAGAAGTCATTAAATCCCTCCTGTCTATGTTAATGCTGGTTTTTCAATTATGAAATAATTAGTCACATTTCTGTTATAATTTTTACAAGTGTTTTTTTCTTTCCAAAAATTCCTTTTCAAAGACCTATCTAATTCCCTTTCCAATTATTATAGATTTACTGCTTGTTTGGCCAGCTGTAAACAATCAGTTATGACTCCATTTTTAAAAATATTCTAATTAGACTCAAGTCTACATTGCTTGCTACAACTTTGCCAAATGTTTGAAACCATAAGATGTAAGAGTAGAAGTAGGTCATTTAGCCCAGTCTGTTCCATCATTCGGTGAGTTCATGATTGATCTCATAATCCACAACTCTGCTTTTCTACCTTTTCCTCATTACTTGATTCTCTTATTGATTAAAAATCTGTATGTGTCAGTCTTGAATATACCTCTGATTTGAAGATGCCAGTGTTGTACTGGGAGTGTACAAAGTTAAAATTCACACAACACCAGGTTATAGTCCAACAGGTTTCATGGAAGCACTAGGTTTCGGAGCACCGCTCCTTTATCAGGTGGTTGGTGCGGTGCTCCGAAAACCAGTGCTTGCAGTTAAACCTGTTGGACTATAACCTGGTATTGTCTGATTTTTAACTTTGAATATACTTAGCAACCTCACATTTACACCCTTCTGCATTAAAGAATTCCAGAAATTTACTACCTTCAAAGAGTAGAAATTCTTCCTTGACTGTACCAAAATGTGCAACCTTTTGCTCTGGGATTATGCTGTCTGGCCCTAAACTCTCCAACAAACATAAGAACTAGGAGCAGGAGTAGGCTGTTTGGCCATTTGAGCCTGCTCCTCCTTTCAATAAGATCATGGCTGATCTTTTCATGGCCTTAGCTCCACCTCCCCATCTTCTCACCATAACCCTTAATTCCTTTACTGTTCAAAAAATTCTCTTTGCTTTAAAAACATTTACTGAGGAAGTCTCAACCACTTCACTGGGCAGGAAATTCCATAGATTCACAACCCTCTGGGTGAAGAAGTTCCTTCTCAATTCAGTCCTAAATCTTCTCCTTCTAATTTTGAGACTATGCCCTTTTGTCTGAGCTTCACCCACCAGTGGAAACATCCTCTCTACAGCAATCTTATCTATTCCCTTCATAATTTTATATGTTTCTATAAGATGACCCCTCATTCCTCTAAATTCCAATGAACATAATCCCAGTTGATTCAGTTTCTCCTCATACCGTCAACTCTGAAATCAGCCTAGTGAACCTCCTCTGCACCCCATCTAGTGCCAATATGCCCTTTCTCAAATAAGGAGACCAAAACTGTATGCACTACTCCACGTGTGGCCTCACCAGCACCCAATACAGCTGCAACATAACCACCCTGCTTTTAAACTCAATCCCTTTAGCAATGAAGGACAAACTTTCATTTGCTTTCTTAATTACTGTTGCACCTACAGACCAATCTTCTGTGATTCATGCACAAGGACACCCAGGTCCCTCTGCATAGCAGCATGCTGCAATTTTTAACCATTCAAATAATCATCCTTTTTACTGTTATTACTGCCAAAATGGATGACTTCACATTTATTAACATTGTAACCATCTGCCCATCCACTGAAACTATGTCCCTTTGCAAAGTTTCACAGTCCTTTGCACACTTTGCTCTCCCACCCTTCTTAGTGTCATCAGCAAACTTTGACGCACTACACATGGTCCCCAATTCCAAATCATCTATATAAATTGGAAATAGTTGTAAACTGATCCCTGAGGCACACCACTAGTCACTGACTGCCAATCAGAAAGCATTCATTTATCCCCACCCTTTGTTTCCTGCTATTCACAAGGTGAAGAAACCTTTTAGTTTCTATCCTGTTTAGCCCCCTAAAAATTGTATCTGTCTCAATAAGATTGCCTCTCATTCTTCAACTTACTTAATCTCTCCTGATAGGAAAATGTCTCCATACCCAGGATCAATCTAATGTATCTTCTTTGGACTGTCTCCAATGTCAATATATCTGCCTTAAATAAGGAGACAATAACTGTTCTCAATATTCTAGGCATGATCAAAATAATGGCTCATATCATTTTAGCAAGATTTCCTTATTTTTATTCTCCATTTCCTTTGAACTGAAAGCTAATATTAATTTGTCTTGCTTATTGCCTGCTGAATATGTATGCTTTATTATATGATTCATGCATGAGCACCACTAAATTTCTCTGTGCTGCAGTGATCTGCAGTTTTTTTCTACTTACATAATATATACCTCCTCTATTCCTGCATTATATTCCATATGCCAAGATTTTGACCACTCATTTAACCTGTCCATATTCCTCTCCTGATTCTTGGTGTCATTGTCACTATTTGCCTTTACACAAAGTTATGAATCATCTGCAAATTTCTTTATAGTATATTCACTTGTGTCATCCAAGTCATTGTTATACATAATAGATAATTATGGCCCCAGTACTGATCTCTGTGGTGCACTTCTAGTTACAGGTTGCCATTCTTAAAATGCTCTGCCATCCTTAAAATGCTACCATTATTGCAATTCGCTGTCTTCTACTAGTTAGCCAATTATCTTTCCATGCTGAAGTAATTTCTGTCACGTTGGAGTTTATCAAGTTTTTTTTTATTCCTTCAAGGCATTTTAAGTTCCCAGGATGTAACTACATGCAGGAACTCAAAAAACATACACGGAAAGTTGCTAGAACACACCATCTTTTATATTTAACCAGACTGCATTTCTGAGCTTTAGGGAAATCTCTGTGGAATGGCCATGACTGTCATTAACATTTTACTCCCACATGTATCTGCCAACCATATGTCTTTACCAGGTTCAATTGGTTTTCTGACTCCATCTCCACTTCATTGCTGGAGGAACTTTGGAGATCTTCAAAGGTGCTTGGCAGCTTAGGTGACACTTTTGAAGTCTGCCTGTTTCATGTTAAATTTTCTTCGCCTGCATGGGGAATAAGCAGAGAGCTCTACATGCCATAATGGCCTGAGCCCAGGGAAGAAAAGGATGTAGCATTAGGGATTGACAGGATTGCTATATGGAACTATGTAGAAAGCACCTTTTATAAGGTTGATTTAAGACTGACATACTTGGAGGGGGGAATATCATGGCTTCAGCACTCAGAGACTTAAAATCTATGTATAGTTCCTTTGTAAATAATAAACCAGTTATTGTTCAAACAAAACAGCAGCTCAGTTATTTTCCCAAGGTAAGAATAACTGACAAAGTGGCTGCTGTGACAGAAGAAAAAGTACTGGAAATTCAACCTGAAAGAAGCTTAACTGGCAGACCTGAAACATGTCAACTAAACTGAAAAATGCAAGAGATGTTTGAAAAACTCTAACTTTATTCCAGAGTGAAGTGAAGGCATAGAGAATTAGAAAAACAATTTTCACAGTGATTTAAGGCTTCATCCAAACACTGTGAAGCTCTGTGAAGAAATTCCCAATCCAAACATCGCAGGCTTCTAATTAGACAATCAAGCGGAGATTGTGGATCTGGTGAACAATTCTTAAAAAGATTAAACATTGACTTTAATGATCCATGAGGTAGGGAGAACAAACAAAACCTGATCCCTCTCAAGGGATCTGTTTAAATTACTCTCCCTGAACTCCTCGTTCAAGGTTGTAACTATTACATGTGCTGATTATGAGGTAGCACAAAAACAAAGGTACAAGACGTGGCATGAATACTCCATACTCTGGGGAAAGAAAGTGAATAGATTATTAAACCAACTTACAGCAAAGTTGTTTTCAGTCATTTCACTCCATTCCAGAAGTAAATACAAAGTCTAGATGAGAGACTCCCCATTGACTCTGACCACACTTGGAGTCAGTGAGAAGCTGATCAGCCTGGGAAAATTTCAATTATTGGATGGAAACTGTAAACACAGCAATTTTGGGGGAAAAAATCTTGTTGTACTGAATTGTTTCAGGATTAGACAATAAGTATGAAGCTGAACAAATCATTACTCCATAGGAAAAGTAGTCTTTGATGTTAATATAAGCTAGAACATTAATGAAACAGCACATAAATTTGAAGAAGTCTTATAAGCCTTCGACGCCACTTTGAAACACTGCAACAATGAGTTTCTGGAAAGGGCCAAATTCAACAAAATGATCCAGAAGAAAGGAAAACCTCCAACACTTTTCTTAATGACTTTGACAGGCCAGTTGAAGAATGCGAGTATAGAGATCTAAAAACAGAATTAATACAAAATTACACTGTCGTCAGTCTTCCCAATGAATCAATTTCAGATTAATCACAGTCCAAAGAAGACCCCACTTTAGGAAAAATAATAAAACTAATGAGACCAGATCGAACAACACTGGAGAGGTAAAGCAACATCTTGGATCAGGATATCTCCAGTGATTATACAGCACCTTAACAATAGGAATGTAAAAGAAGCAACAGGCAAGCAGGGAGAGAAAATGCGAGATGCCATAAAGTTGTGCCAACAGCGTGATGTTAAAAAGACCCACAGATGAGAGAAGTGTCCTGCAAACATTACAGAATGCATTCTCGAAAGAAAAGAAATGCTGATCTTGAAAGGATGTTCCATAATAAAACCTTTACATTAACAGGTTTGAAAGAAAATGACATCAGATATCATAACAAAATTGAATAGTTCCTCCCAAAGGAGGGACAAAGAATTTCTCTTGATGAGGTCACTGACCTCAATTATGTATTTTTAAATGTAGATATAAATGTCAGCAAACGTATCACCAACTATAAATTTGATACTTGAGTGAATCAAATAATATTTTTTGAAAATGAACTGTGAAAGCCAACAGTCAATGCAAGATAACCTGAGCCATTAGCAAATTCCCAAAATGATTTTTGTCCCAAGTCCTCAATAATCCCTTGTAAATGAAAAGTGAGACCTGAATTTTCAAAGCACTGTTTCAGAAGAACAAGTATTTTTCAATTAACTTCCTAAATTACAAGTCTACTTCAATGTAATGTCAGCACCTTTAGACCTCTTTATGGGAAGCAAGCTCTGAACACAGCTTGCCATCTTACTCCAAAAAAAAATTGAAGGATGAAAAGTCCAGGCTCATAAAAGAAATTTAGGAATGATGGCTGACAATTATAATGGAAGGGACCTTACCAGGAAATTATCCAGGCTAACATAACAAGAAAAGTGATGGGTAAAAGAAAAAAGGTGAGGGATTATAATAAACAGAGATCTTATTTAGTACATACTTAAGCAAGTACTATAAGTAGAAACTGGAGGAATCTTAGCTTATGTCAGTCATATGTTTGAAGGAACCTGACATTGGGTCAGAAATTAATAGAGAAACAAATACAACCAATCTCAGTAAGTGCCATTGAGGTTGAGAAAAAAAAAGATTTCAGGGAGAGACAGCTAATCTTCCAAGCTATACAAGAACATGATCAGGAAGAGTTGCAAATCCTTCTGACATATTGAATCTGTGGTATCAGAAACTTAGAGAGAGAGATTTTACAAGGATTAATATGTGGGACTGCATAAATGTAGGACAGTATTTCCAATAATGTGATGGTGGCGCAGGGCTTCTGAGCCCAGGTCTCATCTGCTACAGCATTTCTTTTCATTTCTTTTCTTTTTATTTGACTTACCTCTTAGTGAAGAGCTCATTAACAGCAATGGCATCAGCAGTGATAAATGTGACCAGCAGCACTGACACATGGCAACAGCAATAGAGGAGAGTTTGGGTACCCAGCGGTCTCTGCACTGTGAAGGCCTGTCAATGCCAACTCAGCCCTACTGCTGAACAAGATGTGGCGACTTTCCAGCAGTAGCGGCATGGTAAGGGGGACTCATGCCTGGCCACCAGGACTATGGCCTATGGAGGAGAACTTAACAGGAAGAACTGTGAAGTGGATATTTTCTTTATTTTGTTGTTTTTCTTCCTTTTATATTCTGTTTTGCTTCATTTTTCTGTGTTTTAAGATGGCACCAGAGAGTGGCAAAACTATACAACCCTGTGTTTTGTAACAGGATACACATGACAATATATAAATTAAGTCAAAAAGCACATCTTATAATGAAGATATAAGAAAACACAGAACTGAGGGAATTGAAGTGAGAATGTTCATGGCTTCAACATTGTAAGACCTAGTCATCTTTTTTTAGTCATCTGGTATATAACATATCCATTGTTTTTTGAACGTCAACAACTCATTGATTTTTTTGTAAGTTTGATTAACCAGTATCAACAAAGGACACAATTTGTAGATGTGACCATGAGGGAATGATTGTAAGAGCCAGCAAGCTGAATATGGCTCTGGTTGCTGGCTGTTCAGATGGGATTGTGAAGTGGGAGTGCAATGAGCATTGGAGGAAGAGTGTCCTGCGTCTTGCTGTACAGGAGAATGCTGAACCTTTCAGAGAATGGGGTTTGGAACCTGAAGATGCTATGCTAATTACCTGTCATGCTGTCCTAGATTATCTTGATACATGGTGTCCAAATTGATGGGGACTCTGTTGCTTCAAACCGTCTCGGCCAATTCCACCTTTGCCTGCTTGATCGGAAAGGCAGTCTTCTTCTTCCAATATTTGGGAGAAATTACCTCCCTGTAAGTACCTCTACTCTCTTAAATATGACTTGCAAGACAGAGTGGGAAATCTGCGGGTGCTTCAACATAAATAAAGCAGCTGCTGCTGAACTTCAAGTAAGAATAAGTTCTTTCGTAAAATGGCAACTTTATTCCTCCCAAATTGATTGGAATCCTAGAGGTGGGTTCTTAAGTGGTTGCCTTCAGGAAAGAACATCAAGAAGTGTTGTTACTCACTTGCTTTGGGTTTCTGATCCAAAATTAGTTCCCACAATTAAGAAGACAAGTTTCTGCATCTAGTTTCTCATTTTTGGTATCATTCCAATGAACCTTCATTTCACTCTTTCCATCTGTCTAATTTTACTCACATAATGAATTTTCAGAACTGTGCAGCACTACAACTTATCCTTACTAATGCTTTATATAAATTCAATAACATTGTTGTAATTTTATGATTAATTCTCCTTGTGAGAAAGGTCCCTTTTTTAGTTATGAATTTTTCTGCTTGCACTGCCACCTGAAACTTCAAGTCTCTAAACTTCTAACTTCCTTTGTTTAGAATCCTCTTTTTTTTGGAGTATCCTATTGCTCTCTTTTCTCCCCACAATATTGTGCTTGTTAGTTCTCTGTACGCAAAATTGATCTGCCATCTGTCCAATCAAATAACCAATCCTGTCTTTTTTCTCACAATTTCTCAAGCCACTGATCTGATGTCTATAGTTAACTATGACATCACTCATTTTGTGATGATTTTCAAGTAATTTATGTCAATGGAAAACGGATTGGAAAGAAGATCTTGAGCAAAGTTAAGGCAACAGCAAAAATCTATAATGAGGAGGATGATGAAATTATGGAGATATAACTGGAGGGTATGTTATAGTTGCACTTTGAAACTGAATCAATTAGTAACAATTCTATGTAACACAAGTTAATCGACAAAACAAATGACTTGTATTTACATACCACTTTTAAATGAATAAAACATTCAAGGCATTTCACAACAATATTGTTAATAAATTTCACACTGAGCTATGAATGAAGATAATTGGGTAGATGACCAAAATCTTGGCTAAAGATGTATTCAAATTGTGATAATGCGTATTTATAAGAAAGAATTGATTTACTAGACTGAAAATAAGCTACTTGTTAAGTCTGCAGTGAATCTACCAATTTAAAACTGGCTCAGTTTAGTGTAATGAAGTTAATTATTTGATTTGAACAGAAAGGTTCAACTGACTAAAAGTTAATTAAATATTCATTACTGAATTATTTCTGAAGTGATGATGTATCTAGAAGGTAAGGAGCTAAAAAAAATTCAGGAAAATGTTGAAAAAAAAGAGAATACCTATCAGTTGTTAATTTGATGAAGGATGCGTTTTTAAACAAGATGAAAATTATCTTGCCTGAAAGATATTGTTGTCTAACCCTTATTCATTTATATCAGGTCCTGTAGGATTTCCTGCAGAGTCACTACACATAAATTGTGGTTGACAGGGATAATGCTTTGTGATATAACATTTTGTGGCTTGAAAGTATCTCACATCATTAGGCAATAAATGTAGTGATTGGTTTGAAATGAGGACTTGGCTATTAAATTACAAGTCAAATGTTTGATTCGGCACAACCATGAATAAGTCGAAAAGTCTTTTAATTCTATCAGGAAGTATCTATCAAGAATAAGTAAGTTTATCAAATTTTCTACCTAATTTCTTCTGCAGCTTTGCTTCTTTACTTAGTTCAGTGTACATAGCGAAAACTTACATTTGGAGTTATAGAGTCACAGAGTTCATAAGAAATTATATCCACCATGAAATTTTATTGCATTTCTCCCACTCTGACATCACTACATTATTAAGAACGAAGTAAACATCCCACTTAAATGTGACCTCTGCTGCACTTCTGGTAAAATAAGGGCAGCAGAGCAGAAGCAGGGCTGAGAGCTGTCCTACCTTGGCCCTGAAAAGAAAATGATTAACTTTCTTTTAAAAGAACTTATTAATTTTAGGGATGGCCGTAAGAAGTTTCCCCTATAAAGTCCGGTGTTTCAAATGCAAATCATCATGAGTAAGTCTGAAACTTGTTTTGGATATGTCACCCATTTGGAATGTTCAGTTGCTGTTGACTAATTTTAAAAGTGTGCTTGTATCAGCTCTGGTGATATCACAAATTGAATGGTAGGTTATGGACAAGCTGCCACTAACTCATGAGATACCTCTTATCCATTTTCCACTATGGATAGTCTGATCTAATAGGCAACAACAGATGACTGATGGTTTACAATACAGACCGAAAACACTTTTTGTAACATAGGTGTACAAGATGGGCTAAAATTGATGAGTCCCATTAAACGTTCCTGTATGTGCCAAAGATGGCACAATTAAACTTACTTTTTGTACTTGTGGCTCATTAAACTGTATAAAAGAGAGAGTTTTGTTCTAAATTGTGGAGCTTCACCTTGGACCAGGATCATGAATGGTGCCAGGAATGAATCTAAGCCTCTAGACCAGCCACCAATTAACGGATCCCCGACCAACAGAAGGGAATGTAGCTTTTTTTTCCCTTTCTTTTCCATTTTATTATTATTATTACTTAATAAACATTCATATTTTAGTAAGTTGCTGTTGCCAAGTCTTCTTTTAATACATTTAACTGAATATGAAGAACTCATTGAATATGCTCTGTAATCCAAGACATGTTTGGCGTTGAGAATGTAAGTCAGGAAAATGATTGAGAGAAGGGAAAGGCAATCTGATGCTCCAAAGACCGTCAGTATTCCAGGATGGATTGCAGCAGACTCTACCATCTGGTCCATAGCTGATTTGTTAGAATAATTAGGACCCTTGCAAGAATGGTGGATGGTTATAGCCAGAAAAAGAGAGAAAGGAGGGTTATTCATACAGGCTGCTGTACATGAGTGCTTGCTGGAAGGGTGCTTTCCCTGAAGCAAGGGCAGTGTAACGCAAATGGCATGGTTAGTGTTAACAACTTTGTGGTCTACATGTAGAGAATCAGAAGGGTGCCCGGCCAAAAACAAGCAGCTTGAGGCTGCATTGATGGTGGAACAGCATAACGTCACCCTAACAGAAGCCGTAAAGACAGTGCAAGACAGAGCTGAGAAGGCAGAGGAGGAACAGAACCAGGTAGTAATGCCATCTGGCAACGGTACAACAGAAAAACAGAGCAACACGGCAAGTTTTGGAAAGTTGACCCAGTCAAAATGTGCACATTATTGACATCACATGAGACCCCATTCATTAGGATGGAGACATTTGGTATTCATCTGATTCAAAGAATGAATAGATGGACAGGGAAGAGGATGCCCCACTTTTGGAACCATCTCCAGAAAAGGGACTAATAGGGACCCTTAATAACAAATAAGGCAAAACAAATAGGACGACAAAACCCACAAAATTCAGGAGTGGTGACAGATTACTCTACGTCCCAATTGCAGGATTTAGGGTTGCACTTTAAGCAGAAGTTGGATGAGCCCTTGTCTTCTTTGCTGACACAGTCATTGGACCAGGGTGCTGCCCTTATCATAATGCGTGCCACAGAGCGAAAGAATCTAGGAACATTAAGTGTTGATCCATATGTAAATATGTTTTAGAAACATCAGGCAAACAGGATCATTGTGGAATGCACTGACGCTAGCAGTAGGAAACAAGTACTCTTCCCCGATAGATTGGGAATGTGATGTTGATAGATAGGAGGGCATACCAGAATGTATAAAATGAGAGATTTGGTTACATAAGCAGTTATGTACTCTCAGCAGTTTCAGGGTTCAGACCAGGAAGCTTTCACAGCCGGAATGAGTAGCCAGCTAATGCACAGTGGTCCGGGCTGGATGAGAGGTGCCCTAATAGGGCCAGCCCAGGGACAAGCAGTGGGACAAAAGTGTGTTTGTTGTTGAGACAGTTAGAGGATGGGAGGCCCGCCCGAGCAAGTGACAAACAGGAATGAGAAGGTGGAGATTAGGTGGGTTCACAGGTAAAAAATAACCAGAAGAGAAATGTTTGTGGCATTATAAAAAGCAGGAATAGAGAAGAGTAAGATACATGGAATACCTACACATACCATGTACAATATGTGGAGGATGCACTGCTCCCCAAAGGGTAAGGAAGTAAGAGAGACTAAATCAGATGTGGAAAGAGGAAAGAAAACAACATTGACTGTGTCGCCCACAACATCACCATGCCCCAGCCTGGAGGAGATCCAGCAGTTGTGGTGAGCCAGTCAGCCAATGGATCAGGGGTGGGGCCAGGACTCTGGGGTCTTTATAACGGTGTTTGGTGGGACAACCAGAGACCTGAGGCCTCATGTCCCCATCATCATTTTTTGTAGGGAAAGCAATATACAATGAGATATACATTACTAGACACTGGGGCAGAAATTTCTGTTATACATGGCAATCCGTATAGATATGTAGAGCTTAAAATGACTATTAAGGGACTTGGTGGGATGATAACATGGGAATTTGAACAAATATTAGAATGGCCTTGGGGAATGGATCCCCAAGAGTAGTCCCAGTATTGATATCTAAAATACCAGAAAATATTATCAGCCTTATTATGAGATTCCCCTTGCAAAGCCCATTGGACACATTCTCTTTTGGTATACAAGCTATGATGGTTACTGTTAGATTAGATTAGATTCCCTACAGTATGGAAACAGGCCCTTCAGCCCAATAAGTCCACACCAACCCTCTGATGAGTAACCCACCCAGAACCATTCCTCTACCCTATATTTACCCCTGACTAATACACCTAACTCTATGGGCAATTTAGCACAGGCAACTCACCTGACCTGCACATCTTTGGAATGCAGGAGGAAACCACACAGACACAGGGAGAATGTGCAAACTCCACACAGACAGTCGCCCAAAGCGGGAATTGAACTCAGGTCCCTGGTGCTGTGAGGCAGCAGTGCTAACCACTGAGCCACTGTGTGGCCCACTGTTGCCAAGGCAAAGTGGGAACTCTATTATTTCTCTGCCCACACAGATCGTTTTGATGAAATAATACTGTATTCCTGGAGCCATGATGTGGAGATGCCAGTGTTGGACTGGGATGGACAAAGTCAGAAGTCACTCAACAACAGGTTATAGTCCAACAGGTTTATTTGAAATCACAAGCTTTTGGAGCACAGCCCCTTTGTCAGGCTCACCACAACTGCCCGACCTCCTCCAGGCTGGGATATGGTGATGTTGTGAGAGACATGTCAGTGTTATTTCTTTTCCTGCCTCCACATCTGATTTAGTCTCTCTTACTTCCTTACCCTTTGGGTAGCAATGTGTCCTTCATATATTGTACATGGCATCCATAGGTATTCTGTCTAATTTACTCCTCTCTATTCCTGCTTTGAATAATACTGATAACATTTCTCTTCTGGTTATCTTTTGCTTCACCTTTTATTGGATTCACTTCCCAAACTTTGTCTCGCATTGTTGCATCAGTGTGGCTAGAGCTACTGCCATCGTGGTTTCCTTTGGTCCACAGATCAAAGGAAACCCAGCCCATCTCCACCTTGTTGCCTCTGTTTCTTGCTTGCTCAATCTTCACTTACTAGCCTCCCATCCTCTACCTGTCCCAACAACAAACATACCTGTCCCACTGCCTGTCCCTGGGTTGGCCCTGATAAGGCACCTATCTCCAGCCCTGCCCTGTATGGTCTATAAAGATGCCTGATGGAAGTTGGTGAATGGCAGTTGATTACCATCAACTCAATAAATATGTTCCCCCACTGTCACTGGCCATGTCTGATGTGGCCAATGTAACAGAAAGTTTGTCACAGTGGTCAGATGCCTAGTATGCCATTATTGATCTAGCAAATGCCTTTTTCTCAATACTGATAGCCCCAAAATCACAAGCTCAGTTTGCTTTTACGTGGGAAGGTCAATGGACCTTTTGTCGGCTACCACAAGGTTACCGATACAGCCCAACCTTATGCCACTAGCTAGTAGTAAGGGACCTTGATGTGTGTCCACTGCCACTAAACATTCATGTAGCACATTATGTTGATGACATCTTGATCTGTGGACCAAAGGAAACCACGATAGCAGTAGCTCTAGCCACACTGATGCAACAATGCAAGACAAAGTTTGGGAAGTGAATCCAAAAAATGATAGAGGGACCAATACAATTGGTGCAGTTTTTGGGCATTCAGTGGACAAATGGAGATAGAGTCATCCCTGATAAAGTAACAAATAAAATACAAAAAATGGCTGTTCCAACTAACAAGACTGAGGCACAGAAATTTATATGTCTGTGCTAATATCTGAGCAGACCTATAACTCACTTGACCACGTTACTAAGACTTCTATATGCCATTATTCAAAATAAATTATTTATTTGGTGCAGCATGGTGGCTAAGTGGTTAGCATTGCTGCCTCACAGTGGCGGGGTCCCAGGTTCAATTCCAGCCTCAGGCGACTGTCTGTGTGGAGTTTGCACATTTTCCCCGTGTCCGCGTGGGTTTCTTCCGGGTGCTCTGGTTTCCTCCCACAATCCAAAGATGTGCAAGTCAGGTGAATTGGCCATGCTAAATTGCCCATAGTGTCAGGTGCATTAGTGAGAGGGAATTGGGTCTGGGTGGGTTTCTCTTTGAAGTGTCGGTGTGGACTGGTTGGGGTGAAGGCCTGCTTCCACACTGTAGGGAATCTAATCTAAAGCTCAGTTTGAATGGGACAATGAACAGCAGAAAACATTTATGTCTGCTATAGAGGCCATAGCACTAGTACTGCCCCTCGCTCCTCGGATACCTGGTTTACACTTTGAATTACAAGTATCTGTAGTACATGATGTCGTCCCATGGGGCTTATGGTAGAGACAAAGGGGAAAAACAATGCCTTTGGACTTCTAATTCAGAAAACTGACCAAGGCAGCTATGCGTTACACACCATTTGAAAAGCAACTTCTGGCCTGCTACTGGGCCCTCGTAGAAACTGAAGGGCACACAGGCAGAACCAAGTGCTCCTTAGACCTGAATTACCAATTTCAACGTGGGTGTTATCTGACATTGCAACCCACAATGTCAGTAGAGCCCAACAAAGCTCTATTGTAAAACGGAAATGGTACAAATCGACCAGATTTGAGCAGGCTGGTCTCCTTGTTTGATTTGTGCCACTTGCCTTCTTGGCAGTGATACATGTTTTACCTTTAGACATATTTCACACCTGCCAATGACTTCTTTCACCAGATCAGTGGATAGGTGTAAACCTCAATCTCTTGCCCATTGCACAGTGCCGTGATATCCTAAATGTCCTGACTTTTCATGATCCTATTTCCCAGTGTGATAATCTTTGGATGCATCTTCCAATGTTTTTGCAAGGTTTGTGAAGGTTTGTAACTCAGGTTGAGGTTTAGGGTGTAGGTTTGCTCGCTGAGCTGTAAGTTTGATATCCATGGATATCCATGGATATCAAACCTACAGCTCAGGAGCAAACCTACAGCCTAATCTTTCAATGTTCTGGCTTTTACTTTTCTGTCTATAGTATTGTTATGATCAGTAGATTCCAAACCATTCTTTGTCTGGGCATCAACACGGTACGCAGTGATTTTATGTGCTGTGCCTATGCCCATATTTGTTTCCAACAGGGGCTTCCCAGCAATCTTCCAGTTACATGACTACCAGGTCAGCATCCATGCAGCCATTCCATTGATCACTGCTCACAGTCAGTATGAAGGTGCAAACACTGACTCTCCACATCCAGTGCTGGGACCATTACTGCGAATTCGGCATACTAGTTCAATCTCCCATCCCCTTTACAACGGATAATCATCTGTATGGAGGGATTCGAGTTAAGAAGGGAAAAGAAGGCGTTACCAAACTCCATGAACAAATAGCCGAATACCCACCAGGTGAACAAACTCCGAGTTCTAACTAAACCATACTTGCATCTCCCGTTCAATGGAGTGTTCTGTTTGAAAAGTTGCCTGAAGATACTCATCACTGTGTTTGGTTCACTGATGGATCACCCACCTGGAAAAATGGCTGAATGTGGGGACGAGTGGCTGCATTTAGTCCCTCCACACTAAATGGAGGGATTATCCCTAGTGAAGGAGACGATTATCCCTAGTGAAGGAGATGGGAGATTGAATCAGTATTAGATTCCCTATGGGGGGGGGGGGCACAGTGGCTCAGTGGTTAGCACCACAGCCTCATAGCACTAGAGACCCAGGTTCGATTCCAGCCTCAGCCAACTGTCTGTGTGGAGTCTGCACATTCTCCGCGTGTCTGCATGGGTTTCCTCCCACAATCCAAAGATGTGCAGGTCAGGTGGATTGGCCATGCTAAATCGCCCACAGTGAAAGGTGCATGAGGCAGAGGGAAATGGGTCTAAGTAGATTACTAAGTAGGTTACAGTCCAAAGATGTGCAGGTCAGGTGAATTGGCCATGCTAAATTGCCCATAGTGTTAGGTGAAGATGTAAATGTAGGGGAATGGGACTGGGTGGGTTGCGCTTCGGCGGGTCGGTGTGGACTTGTTGGGCCGAAGGGCCTGTTTCCACACTGTAATCTAATCTAATCTAATCTAATCTAATCTACTCTTCGCAGGGTCGGTGTGGACTTGTTGGGCCGAAGGGCTTGTATCCCCACTGTAGGGAATCTAATCTAATCTAATCAATGCCAAATTAACAGCTATGTTCCTGGCACTGGAAGAGGAGAGCCAGTGCCTGCACATTTGTATTGACTGTGAGTAGTGATCAATGGAATGGCATGTATGGATGCTGACCTGGTAGTCACGTAACTGGAAGATTGCTGGGAAGCCTCTGTTGGAAACAAAGCCCATAAAGATTACTGTGTACCTTGTTTATGCCCATACGAAGAATCTTTTGGAATCTACTGATCACAACAATACTGTAGACAGAATAGTAAAAGCCAGAACACTTGAAAATGCATCCAAAGAATATTGCACTGGAAAAAGGGCTCATGAAAAGTCAGGACATTTAGGATATCACAGCACTGTGCAATTGTCAAGAGATTGAGGTTTACACTTATCCACTGATCTGGTGAAAAAAGTCATTGGCAAGTGTGAAATATATATTACTGCCGAGTAAGCAAGTGACACAAATCAAACAAGGAGACCAGCCTGCTCAAATCTGGCAGATTGACTACGCTGGCCCATTTCTGTTACAACATTGATATCAGTATCTGTTAACCATGGTGGATACTTACTCTGGGCTAGTGCTAGCTTTCCTGACAACCAAAGCAAATCACGGTAACGTTGTTAAGGGCTTAGAACAGTTGATATCCTACTATGATGAACTGTCAGAAATACAATCAATACTTTTGTAGGTCAACAGGTGTAGCAATGGGCTGCAGACAATGGGATACAATGGATATTCCACATTCCTTATTACCCTCAAGCAGCTGGCCTTGTAGAATGAATGAATGGGTTATTAAAACTACACATTAAATTATTGTCTCCTAATCATACATTACACGGGCTCAAAGTGTTACCGTGGGCAATGAACAATCTAAATAATCTGAACACCTGAATGGAATGTTTAAAGTAGATGACCAGTCACATCCTCCCAATAAATCTACAAAATCAAATGATCTTTTTACAGGGGGGAAAGTGTGCGTACATCACCCACACAACCCACCTATACCTGATGAGATACTTGGCCATGGACAAGGTGATACTTATTGGGTATTGATAATGGGGCAGGATGTACCAGGGTGTACAGAGAAAGGAAAATTAATTCTCGTGCAGCTAACGCAGATTTTGGTCTGCATTTGCACTTGTAACATCTGCTGTCAAATGTCATCTGGGTGGATTGTGCAGGACGGGTAAAATTGATTATGATATTCGATACCTGTATGACCTTGAATGAGTCCTGTGAACATTCGTATAAGTACCAAAGACAGCACAATCAAACTTCTTGTTATTTGAGTGGGTGTGTTCTAGACCCTAGGTCCTACAAAGTAGGGCCTCCCTCCCACACTCCTCCTTTAACCTAACTTTAAAGTCCACAGACTTGCCCCAAAACGAGAGTCCAGGGAAGTTCCTGTTGAGAGAAGAGAGAGTCTTTAGCTCAGGAGTCTTTGACAAGGAGGTTGAGTGAAATGATTACGCTACAGTTGAAGAGGGTGAAGACATGACTGCCCAGCTGGTTCAGTGTGCTACATGCATGATGTGGCAGGTCAACGACTCTGGTGTATCTGGCTCGTATATCTGTGGAAAGTGTGTGCATGTTCAGCTACAGACAGAACAAATCGCAGCACTGAAGAAAGAACTCGAGGACCTTAGGCTCATCCGAGAGAACGAGATCTTTCTGGACAGGACCTTCAGTGAGGTTATTACACCAACCATACCAGAAGAGAGCAGAAGAGAGAAGACGATGAGGAAGGCAGAGAGGAGACAGGTGCAAGATACCGCAGGGGAAGTACCTGTCAGGAACAAGTTGAATCTTTTGGAAACAGTAGAGACAGATGACACTGCCAGTCTGTGAGGCGGTCAGGTCTGTCAATCAAAGGTTGGTGTGGAGGCAGAGCCGAGGAGTCAGACATCGCACAGAGCCGTGGTAATACGGACTCCATAGTGAGAGGAACTGAACAAGGTTTCTGTGGCAACAGGCGGGATTTAAGGATGGTGTGTTGCCTTCCTGGTGCCAGGCTTAAGGACATCACTGACAGAGTGCAGGAAATCTCAAGGGCGAAGGTGAAGAGCCAGAGGTCGTGGTACATGTCGGCACAAATGATGTCGGGAAGAAGAGGAGGAACATACTACAGCGGGACTTCGGAGAACTAGGAAGAAGGCTGAAAAGCAAGACGTCCAGAGTGGTTATCTCTGGTTTGCTTCCAGTTCCTCGGGCTGGAGAGGCCAGGAACAGGGAGAGAATGGACTTGAATGTGTGGCTGGGGAGCTGGTGCAGGAAGCAAGGATTTAAATTCTTGGATCACTGGGATATGTTTTGTGGTAAGCATAAATTATACAAAAGAGACGGTTTGCACCTTAATAGGTTGGGGACCAGCATTCTAGCAGGCAGGTTTGCTACTGCAACACAGCTGCATTTAAGCTAAATAGTGAGTGGGAGGGGACAAACTGGAAGTTTAAGAAGGAAATTGAAGGAAAAGTTAGAACAAGGGAAGTCAAGAAAGACAACTGTATCAATGAAGCAGAAAACACAAAAAGGGATCCTGCCGTAAGGTTGAGTGAAATAGGGGTTGATAGGAAGGGTGAGGGCAGTAACAAATTAAAAATACTATATATGAATGCACGAAGTATTAGAAATAAGATGGATGAGCTTGAGGCTCTTTTGGAAATTTGCAGCTATGATATTGTGGGGATAACTGAGACTTGGCTTCGAGTGGACAGGGCCTGGGAAATGAATATTCAAGGCTATACATGCTATCATAAGGACAGACTGACGGGCAGAGGGGGTGGTGTGAGCTTGTTGGTAAGGGATGATATTCAGTCCCTTGCGTGGGGGGACCTAGAATCAGGGGATGTAGAGTCAGTATGGATAGAGCTGAGAAATTCTAAGGGTAGAAAGACCCTCTTGGGAGTTAGCGACAGGCCCCCAAACCTGTAGTGTGGATGTAGGGTGTAAGTTGAATAAGGAGCTGAAATTAGCCTGTCACAAAGATGTTACTACAGTTGTTATGGGGGATTTCAACATGCAGGTAGACTGGGAGAATCAGGATGGTATTGGACCTCAAGAAAGAGACTTTGTGGAGTGCCTCCGAGATGGATTCTTAGAATAGCTGGTGTTGGAGCCTACCAGGGAGAAGGCAATTCTGGATCTGGTATTATGTAACGAACCAGAATTGATCAGGGACCTCGAAGTGAAGGAACCATTAGGAGGTAGTGACCATAATACAATAAGCTTCAATCTGCAATGTGAAAGGGAGAGGGTACAATCAGTAGTGACAATATTTCAGTTGAATAAAGGGAACTATGGAGCTATGAGGGAGGAGCTGGCCAAAATTCAATGGTGCAATACCTTAGCAGGGATGACAGTGGAGGAACAATGGCAAATATTTCTGGGTATAATGCAGAAGATGCAGGATCAGTTCATTCCAAAAAGGAATAAAGATCCTATGAGGAGGCAGGGGTGGCCATGGCTGACGAGGGAAGTTAAGAAACATATAAAGTCAAAAGAGAAAAAGTATAACATACAAAAGATGAGTGGGAAAATGGAGGACTGGGAAGCTTTTAAAGAACAACAGAGGATTACTAAGAAGGAAATACGCAGAGAAAAAATGAGGTACGAAGGTAAACTGGCTAAAAATATAAAGGAGGATAGTAAAAGCTTTTTTAGGTATGTAAAAGGGAAAAAAATGGTTAAGCCTGAAATTGGACCCTTGAAGACAGAAACAGGGAAATATATTACGGGGCACAAAGAAATAGCAGAAGAGTTGAATTGGTACTTCAGATCTGTGTTCACTGGGGAAGACACAAGCAATCTCCCAGAGGTAACAGTGGCTGAAGGACCTGAACTGAAGGGAATTTATATTTGCCAGGAATTGATGTTGGAGAGACTGTTCGGACTGAAGGCTGATAAGTCCCCGGGGCCTGATGGTCTACATTCCAGAGTAGTGAAGGAAGTGGCTCTAGAAATTGTGGATGCGTTGGTGATTATTTTCCAGAGTTCGATAGATTCAGGATCAGTTCCTGTGGATTAGAGGGTGGCTAATGTTGTATCACATTTTAAGAAAGGAGCGAGAGAGAAAGCAGAAAATTATAGACCAGTTAGTCTGACCTCAGTGGTGGGAAAGATGCTGGAGTCAATTATAAAGGATTAAATTACGACACATCTGGATAGCAGTAACAGGATAGGTCAGAGTCAGCATGGATTTATAAAGGGGAAATCATGCTTGACTAATCTTCTGGAATTTTTTGAGGATGTAACTCTGAAGATGGACAAGGGAGATCCAGTGGATATAGTGTACCTGGACTTTCATAAAGCCTTTGATAAAGTCCCACATAGGACGTTAGTGAGCAAAATTAGGGCACATGGTATTGAGGGCAAAATACTGACTTGGATTGAAAATTGGTTGGCTGATAGGAAACAAAGAGTAGTGATAAACGGCTCCCTTTCGGAATGGCAGGCGGTGACCAGTGGGGTACTGCAGGGATCAGTGCTGGGACCGCAGCTTTTTACAATATATATTAATGATATAGAAGATGGTATCAATAGTAATATTAGCAAATTTGCTGATGATACAAAGCTGGGTGGCAGAGTGAAATGTGAGGAGGATGTTAGGAGATTACAAGGTGACCTGGACAGGTTAGGTGAGTGGACAGATGCATGGCAGATGCAGTTTAATGTGGATAAATGTATGGTTATCCACTTTGGTGGCAAGAACTGGAAGGCACATTACTACCTAAATGGAGTCAAGTTAGGTAAAGGGACAGTACAAAGAGATCTGGATGTTCTTGTACACCAGTCAATGAAGGCAAGCATGTAGGTACAGCAGGTAGTGAAGAAAGCTAATAGCATGCTGGCCTTCATAACAAGAGGGATTGAGTATAGAAGCAAAGAGGTTCTTCTGCAGCTGTACAGGGCCCTGGTGAGACCGCACCTGGAATATTGTGTGCAGTTCTGGTCTCCAAATTTGAGGAAAGACATTCTGGTTATTGAGGGAGTGCAGCATAGGTTCACGAGGTCAATTCCTGGAATGGTGGGACTATCTTATGTTGAAAGATTGGAGCGGCTGGCCTTGTATACCCTTGAGTTTAGAAGTCTGAGACGTATAAGATTATGAAAGGATTGGACACTCTGGCGACAGGAAACATGTTTCTGCTGATGGGTGAGTCCCGAACCAGAGGACATAGCTTAAAAATAAGGGGTAGGCCATTTAGGACAGAGATGAGGAGAAACTTCTTCACTCAGAGAGTGGTGGGTATGTGGAATGCTCTGCCCCAGAAGGCAGTGGAGGCCCAGTCTCTGGATTCGTTTAAGAAAGAGTTGGATAGAGCTCTCAAGGATAATGGAATCAAGGGTTATGGAGATAAGGCAGGAACAGGATACTGATTGAGGATGATCAGCCATGATCATAATGAATGGTGATGCAGGCTCGAAGGGCAGAATGGCCTACTCCTGCACCTATTGTCTATTGTCTACTTGTGGCTCATCAAGAAAGAGTGTTTTGTTCGGAATCATGGGGCTTCAGTTTGGACCGGGATCATGAGCAGTGCTAGGAATGAACTAAAGCCTCCAGAGCAACTATCGATTGAGGGGTGACTGATGGATAGAAGAGCGTGAGAATTATTGTTTTTCTTTCCCCTTGCTTTCTCATTTTATTATTATTATTACTTAATAACTGATCATATTTAAGCAATTTGGTGTTGTGGAGTCTTCTCTTAACCAAATCCAAAGAACCTTTTGGAAACACTGTGATCCAAGACAATAGGATAACATCATATCGTAAGAGATTCCCAATAGTGATATTGGTCAAGAGGAAAATGCCATCTGAGACAATTTTCTGCACTTACTTTTGAATTGTAATAAGGATGATTAGTATCTATTAGAGTCGGGAGATAAAAAAAACTTATCCTAATATTTCTAATGTCACATTGAACAATAAGGGAATACCTCCAAATTAGATAAACTGTCAATTTAGCAAGCTTACATCTTGGGTGGGAGTCTGAACACAATCTACAGATGCAAGTTCAGATATATCCACTCAGCTGTGCTGACTTGTTTTTAAATAATGATGTATATTTACTTTGTTAAGCAATAGGTCATATGAACTCTTATTAATCAACAATTTTCAATTTGTGAATTCCTTCCTCACCAACTATGAAAGTCACAACACAATTGACCTGAATGTGACCAACAGATTTGATTTTTAGGCTTAGGGAAATATGGGCCAAATGCAGGGAAATGTTTGGTCAGCATCTGTGGATTGGACCAAAAGGTCTATTTCTGTGTAGAATGACTCTCTGACTCGATAACTTGCAATAACAGATGATAAATTAAAATGTAAACAAGCTTTGTGACACTATGAAGCAACAACATGAATCCTTATGACACTGATATATGGATATATTTATTTTTTTAAATTGCTCTATTTCCCGATAACTACCAGTGAGTAATTGTGCTACAAGAACAAAATAAGCCATGGACTTGCTTCCCACTTTCTAACTCATCTCATTTCAATGGAACAATAGAATAAAAACTTATGGAGCAGTAGGATCAACTAAGGAAGAACAGGGGTAATTAGTAAGGGATCCATTGGGAAAGATTGATCATAATATGGAAGAATTTTGCATTGATTTACAAAGTGTCACAATTATTAAACTTCAGTAATGAACTTAAAGCCAATTACTTGGGTGTGAGGACAGAATTGATTTAGGTTAATTGGGAAATCATCTTACGATATGTCTACAAATGAACTAAGGTAAATATTTAAATAAATAATTATGAACCCTTAAATCCATATTCAATTGATAAATATGAGCTTCGCAAGAAAATTTGTAAAGAATACTACCAAGGAAATTGGTTTATAATATTATCAAGCAGAGTAGCAAGCCTAAGGATTGGGAATGTTCAGAAACTAGCAAAAGATAACTGAAATAAAAGCAGGACAATATAGAATATAAGTTTGAACAAGCAAGAAATATAAACACAGGTTATATGAGCCTCTGATGCTAGTCTATGGGATTGGTTCTATTCAGGCATCTGGTCAGGATGTTCTCCGTCATGGTTTCTTTGATTCAGCAGACTAGGGAGTTGGTTACAATCAATCCCATGGCTCCATAGTATTAATCCAAGATGGAGGGCTGACAGCTGGGGAATTGAACAGCCAAATCAGTCAGGGAACTGGGCATTCCTCATCCAGGCTGTCTGGTTAGATCAGTCAAGGGGGTAGGCCACAGTCAATCCATTGGGCCACCAAATAAACAGTAGGAAATGATGGGCTGTTGCTATGGGAACAACTCCTATGGACAGACATGTCGGCATGAACAGACTCATGTACTGTACAGAATACAAATCCATGGACTCCCTAATCACTGATAATGCAGTTGTATTGCCTCCCTACATACTGCGCATTTTCTTGACCCACAATTTTGACTGTTCTATTCACACCAAGTTAAAAATCACACAACACCAGGTTATAGTCCAACAAGTTTAATTGAAAGCACACTAGCTTTCGGAGCACCGCTCCTTCATCAGAGACTCAAATAAGCAGGTATGTGTCAAAGTTGATAACATTAATGCAAATGTATACTTTTTTAATACAGTGCAGTCATGCCATAATGAACTCTCAACATATCTACTCTTTCATTTCATCCCATTATGTCTCAGTGTTGTCCAAGGTTTTGGAGCTGGTCTGAAGGGATCCCAATGGTCTTGAAGGTTTGGTCTAGCAATCCCAGGGACATTTGTATCTGGATCTCAGACATGCTGAGGGTCTCCTTGCCAAAGGCAAGTGGATCTTTCTGGGCTTGAATGTTCAAGGATTGGAAGGGTCAGGCAAGGCAGAGATATATGGTCTGGCCACCTCTAGGTGAAATGGCTGCTACTGGGGAGTGGTCCAACCTTCCAGGCCCTAACGGGAATGAGAGAAAGAGAGAGATAGAGAGAGACGAAAGTGGGTGGCATGGCTGTTGGTTCTTGTGCATGTGGGGGAGAGAGGGGAGATGCCTCTGGTGAGTGAACAGATAGTTTAGCAGCCATGTAGAGTTTGCGGCTTGTGAGGTGTAAAACTGGGGGGAAATGATGGGGGAATATCTGGTTGTGGAGGTTAGATCACTGCAAGTGTTTAAGAATGAAGTATAGATTTTTGAAATATCGGAGTTGAGGTCTTTTGAGGAGCTGGCATGAAGGAGAAGTTGAGGCCTTGGCTGATCAGCCATAATCTTGTAGAATGAATGGCCTACTTCTGTGCAGATTTCTTAAGTTAGAATCATAGAATCACTATAGTGTGGAAGCAAGCCATTTGGCCTATCAAATCATACCAACCAGCTAGACCATCCCACCCAGACTCATTTCCATCTCTGTAATGTGACATTTACCATGACTAATCCATCCAGCCTGCACATCCCATACACAATGGCCAAATTAGCGTGACAAATCCACCTAACCTATACATCTTTGGACTGTGGGAGGAAACAAGACCATCTGGAGGAAATCCACGCAGACACTGGGAGAATATGTAATCTCCAAACAGACAGTTGTCCAACAGTGGAATCAAACCTGGATCCCTGGTACTGTGGAGCAGCAGTACTAACCACTGAGCCACCATACTGCCCAAGTTCTGATGTAAATACAAGTTACACTGATCTGAGAGATATTGTAACAGAAACTGAGAGGCAGAACTCGATGGAAGGTCTTAATCCTTCCAGGTCCATGTGTTCTCCCGCCATAAGACATCACCATAGTGGGTGGCGCTTAAAGCACTCCTGAGCATTAACTATTGCATAACGATATGATCGGGTTTTTGTCAAATTTAACAAAGCACCAGAGAATGATAACTGTGAGCTAAAACTGAAGGAAAATATTTGAAATGCAAAAACAGCAAATTTCTTCTGAATGTCCTGTGAACCTAATATTGCCACTCTCCTTGCGGTCAAATGATTGTTTTGTGCTTTGAAGTGTAGCTTAATTTCCTCTGACAACATGTAAATAAAAAAGATACAGGTCGATCTTTAATTAGTGGTAAAAACTGTAGGTGTATTTTTTTTGTCTTACATAGACAACTGAATTAAGTTAAAATGTTCATGTTCATATTTTTGCTTATATTGTGGGTTTTTTTCTATCATTCTAAGCTTCTGTGCTACTAAAATTACCTCAATAGTAATATTGGCATTTCTTTTGTGCAATAATAAATTTGAGGTGAATTACATTTAAGCAGTACTTAATAGGTGATAATTTGTTCATAGATTATTTCCCAGAAAACCTGACTTCCATTTCCATTAATGGAAATGGATATCATTCACAATCTAAAATGAACTGTAGATTAGCTGTTGTCCATTTTGTGTTGTTTTGCAGGAACATTTTCCCCAGCATTTATTTTTGCTAAGATAGAGTTTGTTTATAACAAAAAAAAGGGTTAATCTTAATGCCAATTGTACCAATAATGTTAGGCAAGTTAAAATCATTTGTTTTCACTCATCAGTGCAGTAAACTCCTGTCTGAATTATTCATATAATGTATTCTACAGTCTTGTTGCCGTAACAATGACTTTTATCAAGTGAGATAACAGATGGTAGGTGAGGACATCTCAGCAACTCTACACACTTGTGTTCCAATTCCATGTAAACTGACAACAAAACAATACGGTTCCTTACTCACATGATTAGTAACAATGTCACAAAGTTGGTCCTTTTTTCTAAAAGCTGTTCCTTTTCTCAAGGATACTGTGTCCTTGGTTTCTTTCAGCAGGGTCGTAAACAGGTCAGGCTCCGAAACAGCTGGGTTTGGCCCAGAGATGAAAGGCATTTTTGTTTATACATAAACAAATGAGTCCTTAATCCAAAGCTTTTATGTTTTTAGAAGCAACCTGTATAAGTCAAGGGGACATGGCCAGCTCTCTAGCTGAGCAGTTCAGACCAGTCCAGAACTAGTTAGGGAGTTCAGCTGTCGAGCTGTGTGGAAACAGTCTGCTAGACTCTCTCTCCTTCTGAAGAAGGGCTTATGCCCGAAACATCGATTCTCCTGTTCCCTGGATGCTGCCTGACCTGCTGCTCTTTTCCAGCAACACATTTTCAGCTCTCTCTCCTTCTGCCCTTCTAACATTGATCTGTAAGCCTTTGTTTCATTTTTGCTGTATTTAAGGGTTTTGTTTATTGGGACTGCTGTGTATATTTGGAACAGCATAAGTAAGTGTAGTTTGGACAGATTGAGTTCTGTAGGGGTTCTTTATTCTGTTCTTTGTGTTTCATTGTGTAATTTTGTGAATAATTTTTTGTCTGTTTTAAACCCAGTAGCCAACCTAGCTAACTTTTTCTTAGTAATTTTCACTGAACACTTACCGAAACAAATTTCAAATTTATGGTCTGGAGCTGCCTTCTTAAGAATATTTTGACTTGTCTGACCTAGTCCATAACAACCATTATTATAATGAGGGGTGGGTTAACCCTTTGATTCAGAATTAATTCAAGCCTGTTGCACTCTGGAAGTATTTTATTTTTGCCAACTTTGAAGTGTCCCTCTCCCGTGGGCAGCAAGGTGGCACAGTGGTTAGCACTGCTGCCTCACAGTACCAGAGACCTGGGTTCAATTCCCGCCTCAGGCAACTGTCTGTGTGGAGTTTGCACATTCTCCCCGTGTCTGCGTGGGTTTCCTCCGGGTGCTACGGTTTCCTCCCACAGTCCAAAGATGTGCAGGCCAGGTGAATTGGCCATGCTAAATTGTCCGTAGTGTTAGGTAAGGGGTAAATGTAGGGGTGTGGGTGGTTTGCGAGTCAGTGTAGACTTGTTGGGCTGAAGGGCCTGTTCCCACACTGTAAAGTAATTTAATCTAATCCACTCATTTGCTCTAATATCATTTTGTTGGTTTTGGGCATAAGACCAAGCATTTAAATCAGTTTGGGCCTTTCAGATTGGTAGCACGTTTTGTTCTTCTTTGTCAGATCACTGAATTCCCTTAGTTTTAATTCATGGGAAGTTGGCACCATTGGCTACAGTCCTACCTTCACAACCTCAGCCCTGACCTCAAGTGACCTTCAGGTTAAACCATTACTGGTCATCTCTCTCTAATGAGGGGACAGTTCTATGGTCGTCTGGGAGTATGGCAATTTTGCTATCACTAGTTTATGGATGGAACCTTGAAAGTACAATCTTAAGTTGTTTTCCACTTGAATCAGGTTTTTAATAACTCAAGATCTGCCATCGAACTAACGAGTGCGAAAGAAAGGTATCATGAACTTTAGTTTGAAATTTAGTGATTGTCAACTTTTACATGAAGTCTTAATGTAATCATGCCTGGATGATAGATCACTTTATCTAGTTTGGAAGGTGGAAGGATAGTTTTCAAGCCCCACTGTTCCATTTTGTCTGTGGATAGTTTTTTTCTAAGTTTCATAGAGATAGGCAAATCACACATTAAAAAAAAGTTATGGCCTTCCGCAAACATCTTTGTAAAGAAATATCAGGTGATTGCAATATGCAGGTCACTAAGAGCAGATTCTTCCCAGATCCTGAACTGTCTTGAATTATGAGGTATGGCGAGGACTTTGAGAAAATCAGTTGAGATGTCAGATGAGATTGTTCTTGACATTGAGATGGAAAAGTCGCATTTTCCAACTAATACCTTGGCATTGAGGTGGGATTATCACTATTGAGAAGTGAGAGGCCTATTAACAAACATTATCAATCATTATAACCTTCACTTTTCCATAATCTTGCTTCATAAATATGTAGGCTCTATTCCCCAACAGCCAGGTCAAAATTAGACACCAGAGGTTCCTGACTCCTGCTCACCATTTGCTCTTCACCTTGGAAATCTGAAACTGTTCCAGGATACACTCCATGGACAGCACCTGCACATAACCCCAGGTCCATGAACTTTGACATCCGACATATATCAACCTCATCACATCATCATGACACATGCTGATACGGGGGGGTGTTTTTGCTTCCTCATTTCAATGTTTGGCTCTGGAGCACACCAGCACCTTTCATTGCAATGTTGCTGCAAAGATTTCACTCACTGGAACAGGGTCCCATCACACAGACAGAACCAGGATGCTTCTCAGGGCTGCTCATTCACTCTCTTAGCACCCACACATTTTGCGTTTACCTGGATACTTGCAACACATCTGCCTTGCCTTCCTCTTTAGTTTAGACAGAAAGCCAGGCAGCTTGTCTGGTTGTCAGCAGTCTTTAATCAAGAGACAGATAATTTGCTGGATGGCACCACCCTATTTCAATGTCACACACACAACAATATGCTTGCAGCTTACACAGAAAAAACACTGCATGTGCTTCACCAAATAGCTGTGTCTCAGAGTTGATGGCGAATAGTCCTGCGTCATGTCCAGGGAAGCTATTGTCATTCTGAAGATTCTGTACAGTCTGATATCAGTCCAGTGCATGGTCAATGATCCACTCAGAGCAGTCCAGGTCAAGATCCTCTCTCATAGTTTGTGAGGAATGAACATCACCCCATCACCAGTTTTGGATTTCTGTTCTTCTATGGGCTTTTTTATATTGGAATGAGGCAGGGGAATTTTTGGATGATATGAAAGTGGGTGGTAAAGCTGTTAAATTTGGGGAAAGTGGTGATACCTCAGGAATGAATGAGCCGGAAGCACGTGTAGGGAGGGTGAAAACAAGTGAAGATACATGTTACATGTGACAGTGAGAGTGGTAAAGCATAAGTTGTGGTGGAATGCACTAGCAGAGATAGAATGAGTGTGAGTTAACAGAACAAGAATGGCATTTACTCTGGTGGAATGGAGGAGATCATTGACTTTGTTTCTACACCTCAAGACATTTTGCAAAATGGTTGAGGCTGCACTGATCTTGTGGTAACCTCGGACCAGGCTGACAGTGTCTGGTGCTGTGTTTGCCATAAGAGGTCCTGAAGGAAGAGGAAGTCTTTCCCCTCCACACCCAGCATCCACCAGAACCTCCAAGCACCTGTCTGAAATGTCAGGTTCCGATTTCCCTGTACGTCCAATGTTTGGGGCAAATGTAATGAAGCTTGCAGGCCAACCCTGGAATGACAGTGCTTGACCTGGTGCACAACAGCCTTGTAATCATGATCCAGACATACTCTGGCAATGGCAAATAGTTCTGGCTATGGCTAGTGAGCAAATAAGCTACCAAACAAAACAATTATTGGAGTTGCTGGGATGAGTGGAGGCGGTAAGTCATTAATGAGGAGAGTTTAGGATCATCACACGAGAATACTAATTCGCCTCACAGAGAAAACCCTCCATGAAATTACACTTAATGATTTCTATTAAGATTCATTCCTAAGGTTTTCATTCACAACAGGCTCTCCAAGTGTTGATTGCTTCCTATATGTGTTAGAAAGGTGCAGCCAGAGATTTGATCAGGGTCACGAATACTTTCCAACTCTGATCAGATTAAACATTATCAGCTTACCTTCACATGTCTTTGAGCTGATAATTTTTGAACAGGGCATTCTGCTATGAACCTGTCCAGGAATCCACAAATCCAGAATGAAGATGATCATCATAGGGGCAGTCATCATGGGGTCAGCTGTTTTCTTTGCTCTAAATGTCCCAGTAACACAGCCAGCCACCTAAATTTCCCTGTTTAAGGCTAAGTCTGGTGGGGCGAATCATGAGGCCACAAGGAGGAGGGGAGGTTTAGCGAGGGGGAATTAAGCTGGTATAAGAAAGGGTGGCTTGAGTACTGAGAGTTTATCCCTACTGTGGTGATTGCAGGGTGTACTGCTTCAGTTCAGAGGGTTGTTGGAACTGATGGGGTGGGGAGAGTGTCTATGACATGATCCAACAGATGCAAAGGTTGTTGGGTCTCAGGTAGAGGGAGGGGGGTATTAGAGTGATGACAGGGATGAGTGTTCAGGTTCATGGGTGACCAGTCTGCCCATTTAAGACAAAGCTGAGGAGGAATTTTTTCTCTTCGTGGGCAGAAAATTTACGAAATTCTTTACCATAGAAGGCTGTTGAGGCTGGGTTGTTAATTATATTCCAGGCTGAGGTAGACAGATTTATAACTAATAAAGGAATCAAATTTTGAGGGGGGAAAGACAGGAACGTCGTGTTGAGGATTATCATATGACCCACAATCTCATGATGGAGCAGACTCAATGGATTGAGTGTTCTACTTCAGCTCCTACATCTATGGCCTTACAGGGTTGAATAATAGGTAGGGGAAGGGGGGAGCTGTAATCAGTGGAGTCTACAATTCCAGGTTGGGATGAAAGATGTCAAGGATTCAGGTAGTTTCAGGGGTCAGGGAAGGTATAGATGTGGGAATGGTCTATAGTGAGTTGGAGGGAGTTAGTTATTCAGGATTGTTCAGACATAATTCAAAAATAATTGTCATACCTCCCCTAACAATTAAGCTAACAATTTAAGCTAACAATTGTTGGAACCCTCTGAAGTTTCCAAACTTTAAGGAGTTCTATTGGTGGGTTCCAGATATCGAGGAATTGCCCATCAGGAATTTCAATTTCCCAGGTAATTCAGAGTCTTCTGCATCAGGGATTCTGCATGGTCTCAATTTGTATCTCCAGTCTGAGCTACTGCAATGAGTGTCACTAATGCATTGAATAAACCAGCTCTTTCTGTTCTTAGAGTTATAGACTATAGAGTCATACAGTGCATGGAGTCTGTTTTGACTACTTACACAAATCCCACTTTCCAGAACTTGGCTCAGAGCCTTGAATTTTATGACATTACAAGTACTCATCTATGTATCTTTTGGAGGTTGTGAGGTTTCATGCATCAGTTCCCCTCCCAGGCTGGGCATTTCAGACTCCAACCACCCTCTACGTGAAAGAATGTTTCCTCAATTGCCCTGTAAGTCACTTGCCCTTCAATGTAAAACTTTGCCTGTTTGTATTAAACCCTTCAAGGTGAAGAGTTGTTTCTTATCCATCCTGTCCATGTCCCATATATCATCTGCATGCATTCCATATGCAGATATCAGTATGAGATAAAGTCTGGCAATTATTGTGTGTGATGTTAATGCATGAACATTAATCCATGTCAATCATGTCTTTAAGATCACGGTGGCTCAATGATTAGCACTGCTACCTCACATCACTAGGGTCCCAGGTTCGATTCCAGCCCAGGGTGACTGTCTGTGGGGAGTTTGCATATTCTCCCCGTGTCTACATGGGTTTGCTCCGGTTTCCTCCCACAGTCCTAAGATGTGCAGGTCAGGTGAATTGGACATGCTATATTGCCCATAGTGTTAAGTGCATTAGTCGGAGGGAAATGAGACTGGGTGGGTTATGCTTCAGAAGGTCGGTTTGGGCTGAAGGGCCTGTTTCCACACTGTAGGGGATCTAATCTATCGAATTCCTCCTAGAGCACAGAGACATACCTTTTAGCTCAAACTGGTCCATGTCAGCCAAAATGTTCATCCACAGTAACCCAATTTCCCTGCACTTGACCCTGTCCTTCTAATTCTTTCCTATCCATGTATTTGTCCAAATGCCTTTTAAATGTTGTTAATGTACCCGCCTCAATCACTCCGCTGGCAGGTCATTCCATATGCGTACCATCTTCTATGTAAAAACGTTGCCTCTCATATTGCCTCCCCTTATATTCTTTCCCCTCTAACCTTGAAGTGATGCCCTCTCATTCTCGATTCCCCAACACTAGGAAAAAGACTGAGTGCACTCACCCTATCCATGCCTCTCATGAACTTATATACCCCTATGAGGTTTCTCGTCAGTCTCCATGCTGTAAAGGAAAAGGTCCGAGCTTGTCCAGCGTCTCCCTATAACTCAGACCATTGGGTCCTGGCAATATTCTTGTAAATTTCTTCTGCACTCTTTCCAGTTTAATAACATCCTTCCTATAGCAAGGTGAACAAAACTAAACACATTACTCCAAGTGCGGCTTCGCCAACGTCCTGTATAATTGCAAAATATCTTCCCAACTTCTACATTCAATGCCCTGAATGATGAGGCCAGTGTGTCAAAAGCCTTCTTCGCTGGCCTATCTACCTATGATCCTTCTGTTCCATTACACTCCTTAAGGCCTTACCATTCACCATAAAACCTTGATCGGACTTTCTAAAATGCAAGACCTCACACATATCTATATTGAACTCCATTTGCCATTTCTCGGCCTGCTTCCCCATGATTGGGAACATTCCTCACTGTCCACGATACCGCCTATTTTAGTGTCATCAGCAAACTTACTAATCATGCCTAATACATTCTCATCCAAATCATTGAAGTAGATAGCAAACAGTAATGGGCTCAGCACCAACCCCTGAGGCACTTCACTCGTCAAAGGTCTCCAGTCCAACAAGCATCCTTCCATGATTACTGTCTGTTTCCTACAATCAAGTCAATTTGCCAGCTTGCCCTGAATTCCATGTAATCTAACCTTCCAGAGTAGCCTTCCATGTGGATCCTTATCAAAGGCCTCACTGAAGTCCACATAGATTATGTTTACTGCCCTGCCCTCATCAATCTTCCTGGTCACTTCAAAGAACTCTAACCAATTTGTGAGGCATGATCTCCCACTCACAAAGCCATGCTGACTATTTGTAATCCAACCCTGTCTTTCCAAATGCATGTATATATGATCTCTCAGACTCTTCTCAAGTATCTTACCTATCTGAGATGTTAAGCTTACTTATAATTGCCAAGCTTTTCTTTGCAACCCTTCTTGAGTAATAATACAATATTTGCTACCCTCCAGTCTTCCAGGACTTCACCTGTGGCTAACAATGATGCAAACATTTCGGCCAGGGCCCCTGCAATTTCTTCTCTAGCCTCCTGTATCGTTCTTGGATATGTCTGGTCAGGACCAGGATATTTAACCACCTTCACATTGTAATACATCCAACGCCTCCTCTACTGTGATATGGACTGTCCCCAAGATATCACCAAGATATCCTTTAGATCCCAAGTCTTCATGTCTTTCACCACAATAAACACAAAGAAGAAATATTCACTGAGAAACTTGTTAGCCGTGAACTTTAATTTTAATAGAGGCATTAGTTAATTTAAAATAAATGACTTGTATTAGACTAGTGGAGAGAAATTTAACACAAATGTATGGAAAGTTCATGTGAAAATATAAATCAGTAATAATATTCAGATTCTATGTGCATTTCACATGGTATCATCTACTGTATCGTGTGATTCAATGAAAACTAAATACTGTGGATATAGGCTGTTGGCCTAAAGAGGTAAGATTAGTTCATGTTTTAGATGGGACTCTTGATTTGTAAAAGAATGGTCAGTTGCAATCTTTAATGGTGGAAAGCACCATAATTACATTATTGTAGAATGGTTAACCCATCAGTCAGTCATCCATATCCTGTTGATATGTCAATGCTTGACTGTTGAAATTAATTGACTAACCCAAAAGACTGCAACCAGACTAAGTGCCAGAATAATTACTAGGTGCATTAGAATTACTTGAGTTGCAATGGTAAAAAGTTACAGGATGAGATTCCCACAACCATTTCAGCTTAACTGTAGAAGTAGCTATTAACATTTGCTGCCTGAAGAGATAATTATTTGTCAAACTATGAATGACGAAATCCATTTATCATGTCACTTAAACGCAGGTAAATCCAGCTCAGCAACCTAAGACAAGGGGAACATGCGTCCTGATTATGCATTACCTTGAAGGGGACATGCCTTACTCTGCTCAGCTTTCCTATGTGTGTGAACACATTGGCTATATCAACTAGAAAAGACTGATTAATTATTTTATTTGATTCATATGTTGCTGTTAAGTTAAAAACAATGCAAGTGACACTTAAGAAATGCTTAGAAGTTTCAGATGGTTTTCTGAGAAGAGAATAGTGAATTGGTGTGAAAGGATTAAGAAAACAAATGCACATTGAATGATTCAAGAGCGAATGTTCAGAGAAACCCAATGTGATCGGGTTCCTGTGCTTACCTCCACAAGTGCACATAATAGTGTTGACCTTGCAGCTGCTCCTGAGATTGCAAACTTATTTTATAAGGAGTGGCTGGATAGGCTGGGACTATTTTTTGCTGGAGCATAGGAGGTTGAGGAGTGACTTTATAGAAGTTTATAAAATAACGAGAGATATTGATAAGGTGAATGGCAGATGTCTTTTCCCTGGGGTGGGGAATGTTAAGACTAGGGGGCATATTTTTAAGGTGAGAGGAGAAACATTTAAAAAAGACATGAGGGACAACTCTTTTTTTGATACAGAGTGATTCATGTGTGGAATAAATGTCCAGGGAAAGTGATGGATAAGAGTACAATTACAGGTAGTTCTTGGATAACACATGTTTTGGCAGCGTGATTTTCATATAACATCACTGAAGGAATTAAGGAATAGGAGTTTCAATAATATTTATCTCTGTTTGCAATAGCATGATTCCAGTGTTGATCGTTTCACGCGCTTCATTCTGCAGGTGTACTGACGTCCATGCCAAAGTCTCCACACCTTTATGCACGTGCGCCGATGTCAGCTGCTGACACAGCAGCTTTCTGTGAGAAGTACTCGACTCCAAGATTAACCATTTTCTTGAAAAAAATGGAGGAGCATGATGACAAGAATGTTAGCAAGAAGCATCTTTGTTTTAAAATTGCAGATGGTGAACGCAAAAGAAAGGCTATAACACTGGAAGAGAAGTTAAATATTAAGAAGCATTTTGAATGCAAGGAGAGAATATGTGATATCGGTCACTTAACAGGAATGAGGAAGTCTGCCTTACACCGCATGATGAACATCTGTCCGTGCATTAACAATTTTTTTAATGTACTGTTTTAAATTTACTTTTGTTTCATTGATAAATATGATTTATAGATGGAAATGTGTTGCTGGAAAAGCGCAGCAGGTCAGGCAGCATGAAGGGAACAGGAGAATCGACGTTTCGGGCATTAGCCCTTCTTCAGGAATGAGGACAGTTTGTCCAGCAGGCTAAGATAAAAGATAGGGAGGAGGGACTTGGGGGAGGGGCGTCGGAAATGTGATAGGTGGAAAGAGGTCAAGGTGAGGGTGATAGGTCAGACTGGGGTAGGGGCGGAGAGGTCGGGAAGAAGATTGCAGGTTAGGAAGGCGGTGCTGAATTTGATGGATTTGACTGAGACAGGCTGGGGGGAGGGGAAATGAGAAAACTGGTGAAATCCGAGTTCATCCCTTGTGGTTGGAGGGTTCCTAGCCGGAAGATGAGGCGTTCTTCCTCCAACCGTCGTTTTGCTGTGGTCTGACGATGAAGGAGTCCAAAGACCTGCATATCCTTTGTGGAGTGGGAGGGGGAATTGAAATGTTGAGCTACAGGGTGGTTGGGTTGGTTGGTCCGGGTGTCCCAGAGGTGTTCTCTGAAACGCTCCGCAAGTAGGCGGCCTGTCTCCCCAATATAGAGGAGGCCACATCGGGTGCAGAGGATGCAATAGATGATATGTGTGGAGGTACAGGTGAATCTGTGGCGGATATGGAAGTTTCCTTTGGGGCCTTGGAGGGAGGTGAGGGGGGAGGTATGGGCGCAAGTCTTGCACCTCCTGCGGTTGCAGGGGAAGGTGCCGGGAGTGTTGTAGGTACTGGTTGTCCTGGTTGGGTCCAAGTTTTGTTGGTCGGAACGTAGTCCGGAGTCCGTGCGGGATAAGTCGGTTCCGTAGGCAGGTGCTGAGGAAGGAGATGTGGCTGTGGTAGCGAGTCTGTTTGAGAATGTGGCTGAAGAGCTTCTGTGCAGAGGAGATGACCTGGGGGGTGCCTGAAGGTATAAATATGATTTATACCTTCATTCAGGCTGTGTTAAATTTTGTGTTGGATGTTTGGGTGATTTTTAAGTGGTTGTGGGTGATTTTCTTTTACTAGTCTGCCCCAACCCACTTTTCCCGTAGGCCCCATTGTTTCTATGAAGCGGTTTTCTATTAAACGAAGTTTCGCTGGAATGCAACTACAGCATTATAGGAGAACCATCTGTACAATGTTGAAAAGACATTGAAATAAGTACATCAATAAGGAATGGTTGAAGGGATATGGGCCAAGCAGGTGGGACAGGTTTAGTTGGGATTATGGTTGGCATGGATTGGTTGGACCGAAGAGTCTGTTTCTGTGCTGTATAACTCTATGGACCCATAACCCTACATTTTAAAGAGAGATATAATCATTCATAAGTTTCTAGGCACCACAATGCATACTTGTTCAGAGTGTTTTTCAATTACTTTTCTTGTTTTTTTAACTCTTTGGCTCCCTGCAAAGCCATTGCAATTACACAACTTATTTAACCTCCTCTAGTTAATTATCTGACTCCAGTCAAGATCATCAGGCTGCAAAAGCACTAAAATCAGTTCTTATTGAGTCTAAATTCAAAAGCCCCTTCAAAAGCAGAAAGGGAGGAATCTTCTGGCATAATGTGTCCTCAGCATGCCTTCTTAACATGTAGAAATGGGCATCTGATTTACTCAAAGTAGGTGGCAGTGGCTGTAACTGGCTTTAAATGGAACTGCAACTTAATTAATTATCTCATTACAGTCTTCTGCTGTAAGCCCTGTAATGTCTTTAAACATGATAATTTCTAAATCATTGCTGAGTTATGCAGGATAGCAATTTAAGATCATGGTGGCTCAGTGGTTAGCACTGCTGCCTCACAGTACTAGGGTCCCAGGTTCGATTCCAGCCCAGGGTGACTGTCTGTGTGGAGTTTGCACATTCTCCCCGTGTCTACGTGGGTTTCCTCCGGGTGCTCCGGCTTCCTCCCACAGTCCAAAGATGTGCAGGTCAGGTGAATTGACCATGCTAAATTGCCCGTAGTGTTAAGTGCATTAGTCGGAGGGAAATGGGTCTGGGTGGGTTACGCTTCGGAGGGTTGGTGTGGACTGATTGGGCTGAAAGGTGTTTCCACACTGTAGGGAATGTAATCTAATATAATCACCAATCAGGCTTACAGTGTAAGTGGTAAGAGTCATGTTCTTTGCAGGCAAAAGGAAAATGTCTACGTTGTACCTTTTTACCGAAGCAAGTGTTACAGAGGTAGCAAATCCTTGCTGCTTCTATATGGCAAAACTCTGACTAATCAGAGTCGACTTGAATTTAATCAGTTAATGAACACTGTTAACACTTTCTGCTGCATGTCCACATTAATTATAGTCCAAATGATTGGTACCATCTTCTCATGTTTTAGAAGTTGCTATTCATTTTCTGAAGTTGGTTTCCTTTTGTTTTAGTATTTATAATTGCAAGACAAAAAGCTTTGCCTTCAAGCATCTTTCCTGTAATGATTTCTAAGCATTAAGAATGTTAAGGAAAAGTTTTTTTCCTTAAAAAAGAATAGTGGCAGAATAGCAGGGTCGCTGAGCCCAGGGCTTGTCTGTTCCTGTCTGCTTTCTTTTTTCTCTTTTCCTTTTGTTCTTTCTTTCTCTCTTTGTTTTTTTTTTTCGCTTTTCTTTACTTTATAGCTTTTTGTGGCAGATTAATTGGTGGCTTTGGCACAGCAGCCAGTTTGCCTTTATTGGTTAGTGCATTGAGCATAAATATTGGAGCATCATGTTGCAGCTGTGTGGAACATTGGTTCGGTCACTTTTGCAATACCGCATGAAATTCTGGTCTCCCTGCTATAGGAAAGGCTGTTGTGAAGCTTGAAAGGGTTCGGAAAAGATTTACAAGGCGGTTGCTAGGGTTGGAGGGCTTGAGCTATAGGCAGAGGCTGAATAGACTGGGGTTGTTTTCCTGGAGCATTGCAGGCTGAGGGGTGACCTTATAGAAGTTTATAAAATCATGAGGGACCTGGATAGGATAACTTGCCAAGGTCTTTTCCCCAGGGTGGGTGAGTCTAAAACTAGAGGGCATAGGTTCAAGGTGAGAAGGGAACGATTTAACAGTGACCTAAGGGCAACATTTTCACAAAGGAGGGTGATGTATATGGAATAAGCTGCTAGAGGAAGTGGTGGAGGCTGGTACAATTACAGCATTTAAAAGGTATCTTAATGGGTATGTGAATAGGAAGGGTTTAGAGGGATATGGGCCAATTGCTGGCAAATGGGACTAGATTTATTTAGGATATCTGATCGAAATGGCTGAGTTGCACCGAAGAGTCTGTTTCCAAGCTGTACATCTCTGACTCTAAACTGTTTACAGAATGGCGGCAACCTCCTGGGGGTCAGAGGCGGTGGCAAGAATATGGCTCCTCCTGACGATCGATTCAAGATTCTCAGGCAGACCAAGACTGCTGGCTGTGGCCATAACTAGGTGCCTGAATCAGTGGTTCCAAACACCTTTATGGAGATAAAACTTAGGCTTTAAAATCTGGATATTTTTCTTACCTTTTGGCTTTCTTTCACTTCTGTTGCTTATTTTTTTAAATTCTGGCTTCATAACCAAGGTGGCACCTGAGAATGTGACTTTGTACGTGTTTCACTGTACTCATGTATTCCTGTATTGAAGTACACATAACAAGAAAATTTAATTCTAAATTTTGCAATGAAAAACATTTGACCAATTCCAGTGGCACAAACACCAAGTATAACAACACAGTCATGATAACGAGGAACATGCTACAAATCTTTCAAAATGGAGCCAGCCTGTCCATCGAGTTGCATCATGCTTTGAATAAAAATGCCTTAATAATGAGGCAGAGCAGTGATTAAGAAGGAAAGCAAAGGAAGCAAACACTGCTCTGTAGATCTCACTCCTACACATTTACGTCCAAAGAATTAGTCTGTTCAGTTACAAGATAATCTGTGAAGACATCACCATGAATGGAGGAACTGTCGTTGATTGTAATAATAATGACCTTGTGGTTAGCACTTGGTAGATATAAATTCATTTCGGTGTTCCAGGTCACCTTGAACTTTACGACAATATCGGTCAGGGATATTCACTCTCCCAAGGCAAAATTCTCACAAGTCCAGTGGAATCCCCACTTATGGCTGTGAATAGACTTTTTTCCCCAAGCAAATGAAGGAAATACACGACCACATTTACTTGTTCCTTAAGATGTCTTGCCCATTCAACATAACACAGAACCATACCTGAATCTTAATTAATCTGTCCATATTTCATATAACTCTTATCCTTGTTTAGAAGAAATTGTGTTATGCCTTTGCACTGTTCTTGTCAAGATCTTGTCATGCCACTTAACTTTTTCTGAGATTGTGAATGCAAATGCATTTGACCATTTGGGTACATTTATTTTAATTTAAGCAATTTCTGGAATCTGACAGCACATTCATAGAAATTTGTGGTCTTAAAATATCATTACATTACACTATAGAGTACAGATGATGAAGGATGAAGTACACTTTTGCATTTGGCTATGTACTTCTAATATAAAAATGTCTAATGAAACAGAATAGTTATTTAATCAATGAATTTCATTACTTCTGTATCTGTGGAAATAATGGAAACTTGTTAGATTGTGAAGAATTTTGATTCCCTTATACTTCTGCTGGATTAAATGAGGCTGAGGCCATTTTCTGCTGGAACGCCCTATATATCTTTCTGTGCATACTTTGTCTGTAATATTTCAATTATTAAACATAATTCTGCTGTGCATTGGACAGGTACTGAATTAATCCAGTAATATCGCCTCTCAACTCTATTTTAAGGCCACTAAAAAAAAAATCAGTGGTCCTTTTGTGAGTGGAGACTGAATATACAATGTCCCAATGCATCAGCTTGAAAGGTCACAGTGGCACTATATGATCCGCTGTTTGTCTTAATTGCTATTTTATAAAATCTCCTGTCCTTGCAGAAGCCATCTGTATTCAACAAAAGATGTCACAAGCAAGTCAAAACAACACATGAATAGCTTGCTATTCCGATAACTTGCTATTTTGTATACGCTTATCAGCAAACTTTGCAAGGAAATGAAGAATGAAACAAATATCCTTTGTGCACCATGCAACATTAACCCCTAGGCCTGACTCCAGTCTTAATCAGGATCTCACAAAACAGTTCCAGGCATCCAGAGAAATGTTTCCATTAACAGGAGTAAGCGTAAATGATTATTCATCATCAGCAAAATGTCATTTTGTACTATGTTGGACAGTGTAGTCATTAATATATCAAAAGGAGTCAGTGTCCCCATTACAATGCTGGACAGCTTTTTGCTTGCAAACAGGCTGAAAATAGAAAAGGATGAAAGGAAGTTGCTGGAGGCTTGCATTTCGAAGCTTATTGCATTGATCATTACTGAATGTTGCATGACAATGCTGCCTAATACTGTTGTGTAGGCTGGGTACATTGACTGACGCTGTTCAGCAGAATGACTCCGAGCAATTTTAGATTTACAATGATAGTTTATTGATGCTAATAAATGATGTCTTGAAAAAAGTATCCAAAGTTGTGGCATCTGCTGATGAAAAAGGAAAAAACAATAATACACACAGCATGAATCATAGTGCCTGACTAATGCCTTTCCATAAAAAAACACACAAACAGCTTTCTTGGTGTCTTGCACCACTCTTCAGTCTCCTTTGGCCACGATTGTGAAATGGTCTAAATTTTAAGTTACTGTTTGTTCAACCTTTGACCCACCTTAACAGTAGTAGATAGAAGACAAACTGTGTGAGGAGTTGTATGTTGTAACTGCCACACAATGCTTCATTGGCATAATTGAGAACTGGTGAATTTTAGCTGTGAAAATTGTTAAATTCAAATATAAAAAAAATATTTTCCACTTGGGGACATTGCAGTCTTCAGGACACAATTTTGAGCTCAACAGTTTTAGCGCTGAACACCTTCTCCTATGTTCTTACCCTAACCCTCACACACCAGACCTTGTCATCACAAAGGCTGCTTCTACAAATAACCCATTGTCAGCCACCTGATGAAGGAGCGTTGCTCCAAAAGCTAGTGCTTCCAATTAAACCTGTTGGACTATAACCTGGTGTTGTGTGATTTTTAACTTTGTACACCCCAGTCCAACACCGGCATCTCCATATCATTGTCAGCCACTAATGGTTCTCTTTAACAGTTATTGATTTTCTCAGGCTGATGTTTACCCATTCCTTTGTCTGTTCAATTGTTTCTCTCTCTCTTTGGGCTCCATCTCCACCTTTCATTGTGTCATGCAGCATGGAATGAGACCCTTTGGTACAACTCGTCCTGCCAACCAAGTTTCCAAAACAAAAATTAGTCTCATTTTTCCCATATGGCATTTGGTCCATATCCCTCTAAATCTCTCCCATTCATGTACCTGTCCAAATGTTTTTCAAATGTTGTAATTACACCTGCATCTGATACTTAGTCTGGAAGTTCTTTCCACCTAGAAACCACCCTCTTTTTGAAAATGTTGTCCCTCAGCTATTGTTTACTCCTCTCCCTCCTGCCTTCCCTCATCCAATTTTTAGCATATATACCAAACTTTTCCTTGATAAAATCAATTTGAAAGAAGGGTCACTGGATCTAAAACATTAACTCTGCTTTCTCTGAACAGATACTGCCAAACTTGCTGAGTTTTTCCATCAATTTCTTCTTTTTTCTAAATTCAAATACCCACTAGAGATTCTTCTATCTGACTCATGCATTTGCAGGTTACAAATCATGCCAGTTGCAATGCTTGGACTCTCTGTGCCTCAACAAAAGAGCCATTTCTGATATTTAAGCTTGTGATGATAATTATGGACAAATGCAGAATTTCACTGTTGGAACTCAAATTTAAACTTTTCTACCTCCACAATTGTGAGGTGAATAATCCAGTGAGCAACTAAGTCAGACAGGTTTTTGAATCATGAGTCTTAACCAGTCTCAGTCAGGTCAGCAGTTAAGATGTTCACATATGCTTCCACTGAACCTGCATTTAAGAAATGGGAAAAACTTAACTGAAGCATTTGTTTTTAACCATTTGGTATTCGTTCACAATACTTAGGATATACAGCATGGTAAAAGGCCTTTGGTATCAATATAATAAAATTGGAAAGGATGCAGAAAAGTGAAATAACTCCATGAAAGCTGGTATCCCATCACCAAGTCACCCTTTATTTACATGTGCATATTAACCCAGCTAGCACAGAGCTGGTTCCTCGAGTGAGCAGAACACCGGAACTCCTATTTTTTTTTAGTGCTTATTTTTTTCCCAGCACTCAAATCTCCTTTTTTTGTTTCTTTTTAAACCCCCACACTACCGCCTAACTGCGGTAATGCTTATTTTTTCCACAGCACCCATGTGTGTGTGTGAGAATCTTTATTCAAATTTCCACCACCAGGAAGAAAGGAAACACCCGACTGGCCAGTGACAAGTAGTGCCCTTTACATTAAAGGGCAATGCTGTGTGATCAAACAGTGAAGGAGAGGGCAGGGATTAAATCAAAATAGAATTGGAGGGGGAAATAATGTACTCCACTCCCTGCGGTGCCCACCTCTCCCTGAACAACTCCAGGGTGTTGGTGGACACTGCGTGCTCCTTCTCCAAGGACACCCGGGCTCTGGAACTCCTGTTTATATCTGGCATCCAGGGCTCCCTAATTGGAGCAGGTTAACAGCCCCAATCAGGGAACACATAATCTATGAGATCCACCTGGCTGACCTTGCCACTCCAAAAATATTTACAATGCTGTTATTGGGAATGGAGGTTTCATGCTAAAATTAGAGGCTGGATAGGCTGGGACTTTTTCACTGTAGCGTAGAAGTTTGAGGGTTGACACTATTGAGGTTTATAAAATCATGAGAGGGATAGATAAGGTGAATAGCAAAGATCTTTTCCCCAGCGTTGGTGCATTCAAGATAGAGGGATATTGGAATTTGAGAGGAGAAACTTTACAAGGGACCTGAGGGGCAACTTTTTCAAACAGAGGGTGGTTCATGTGTGGAATGAACTGCCAGAGGAAGTGGTGGATGCAAGTATAGTTACAACATTTAAAATACATTTGGACAGGTATATGAATAGGAAAGCTTTAGAGAGATATGGGACATATGCAGGCAAATGGGACAAGTATAGTTTGGGATACTTGTTCAGCATGGACAAATTGGACTGCAGGGTCTGCTTCAGTGATCTGTGCCTCTATGAGTCTATAACTACTCCAAACAAATGTTTGTATTCCCCTCAAGCTTCTAATCATTTTTTTTCTTTTTGCAATGTCCCCTTCTCTCTTAAATTAAGATTAGCTTCTCTTTTAACAATGCTGCATGGTTTGATTAAACTATTCCCTGTAATAGCGAATTATACGTTCAAAACAGTGATGGGCAAAATGTTTTTTTTTCCTGAATTTCCTGTTAAAATTCTTCTTGACTACCTTATACTGAGGATCTCTAGTAAGGAAGGAAACATACTTTCACATATTCATTCTATCAAAACATTTCATAATTTTAAATACCTATATCAGATTACCCTTAATCTATGTAAACATCTGCATTGACTCTACATACTTTTTATAATATGGATTTCTGTGCTATATATATTTGAAAAACATTAATAGTAAGAAGTGCCATAGGCATGATGCACTATGGTGGACTGGTCGGCAAATTTAGCTAGGATTACAGAGGAGTGAGACTGATTGCCTGGTCCTCCTCAAAGTCTCTGGTGCCTATTAAATCAATGTAACCTGTAATTTGTTGTTAAGATGCAATAAACTATACCTTGTAAACTACATGATCATGTTTTTCCTGGATAGCCCTAAACCAAGGAAGTCCTATAGTTTAAGTGGATGGTGATAATAAGCCACATCATGAACAGCAACACATGAAGTACACAGTGAGTTGACATGCCTATGCAACATGGTAAGCAGTGGTGTGAATTTGGTTTGACTGATCAAATAACTCATTATGAGTAATGGTGTGAGATCTTCAGTTCAGCTTGTACGTACTCATATAGCACAACCAGCAGCTGGGAACAGCTGGAAATTTCAAAACTCTGCAGAATAAACCCTCACAGCAATCTTCACCAAGGAAGAATATTCTAGTGAATAGCAAAAACATTTCACACTTAAGAGATGCACCACAACAGGAGAGTTAGCAATTCGCTGAAGAAAACAAATATTTCAAAGCACATACAGGTTGCATTGCAAAGTAGTAGCCTGTGGACAAAGTCTTGAGTCTGAATTCATCTGTGACATTGGAGACACAGATTGGAGGCTCCACGAGTAGATCCTAAAACTGCTGGAGGGCTGGGGAAAGCTTTAGAATAGCACAGGCTAGAAGAATGAAGAGTTAAAAACTTACTTACAACTCAAATTGAGCATCACTGTCATAGCAAATGGACAGCACAAGGTACAACTACAGAAAAGGAAGTTGATCTAAGATCTAAGGGCGGCACGGTGGCACAGTGGTTAGCACTGCTGCCTCGCAGCGCCAGAGACCCGGGTTCAATTCCCGCCTCAGACTGTGTGGAGTTTGCACGTTCTCCCCGTGTCTGCGTGGGTTTCCTCCGGGTGCTCCGGTTTCCTCCCACAATCCAAAGATGTGCAGGTCAGGTGAATTGGCCATGCTAAATTGTCCATAGTGTTAGGTAAGGGGCAAATGTAGGGGTGTGGGTGGGTTGCGCTTCGGCGGGGCGGTGTGGACTTGTTGGGCTGAAGGGCCTGTTTCCACACTGTAATGTAATGTAATCTAATCTAATCATAAACCTGGAAGACGTTGTGAACCTGTAATTAAAGACATAATGTTGGGCAGATTACAAACCTCAGCATACTTTGTCTAACCAGGATAGAAAGTTTGGAAGATATCATTTATGTTAGGCCTCAAAAATGCAGGAGATCCATTGAGAATTAATATAAAGCTGGGAATCATTGATTTATGTCATAAGGACCATAAATCATTCAGTAAGATCATGATCAAGCAGGAATTATGTATTAAAGCTGCAACCAGCAAGATTCATTCAGTGAGGTATTCCTTAATTTTACCTGTTTATCATTAATATTGTCCATTTTAACCTGGAGCTGACAGAAATATCCATTTAAGCTGGACAACATGAGAAAATCTCTCTAATATGGCAGGAAAAAAACAGCAAAATTGCTATTATTGCAAGATAAAAATATTTTTAACAGGTAAAATAGATAATCACATTAAGATGTCATTGTAGCAGCAACAAGGTTGCCAGGAATACATAATTTTAGAGATGAAAAGGAATTGGACATCTTGATGGAAACAATTTCTGAAATACATGAATACTTTAAAAGTAGATTCTAACTCAGAAGCTGATAAAGTAAATACAATGCTATGCACAATTGGGAACATTGCAGATTATATTATAGCTCACCAAGAGGTAAAAGAAGCAATTGATATTCCTGAAGAGATATTGAAAACCTATGACAATTCCCTCAACCCTGGGACTAATAAAAATCTTGAAAAGGCAAGATTTAATAGTAGAGTTCAGAATCCAGGAGAATCCACACAACATTTTGGTGAATCTTTGACTATGTTGTTTTGCACACTGTTTTCCACTGCCTTCAACATTAGGGAGCACTCAGACTGCAAGAGCCAGCAGCACTTAAAAGTTAAAACAAGCAGTGAAATAGCTAATGGAGTGATTATCTCTCTTGAGTCATTGATTATCTCTCTTGAGTCATTGACAAATTTGCTGTAATTCAAAGTGCATCATGACTTGGTGAATAAATAGCTGGGATATCTAGATTCAGGTCTGATGTTAAATATTGAGGGGATTCAGAAGAAATAATTTAAGCAGAATATTAGACTTCTTTATATTCCTAGGAAGAACCCTCAATAACAGTCACAGAGATCATAATGAGCCAGAACCAATCTTCAACCAGCAGCACTGATACAGTGAATGCATTAGTTTCCTTGACAAAACAATTGCTGAGGGGGAAATTGGCAGGTTTAAATAAAACATTTTCATAACTCAGCACAAATATACAGTGAGATCGAGAATAAAATTCTGTTGATACATTGAAGATGTGATGCCTGTAACTCCATGAAAGCCACCACTGAAAAGACAAATGTTTTATGTTTCAAGATAATGCAAGGAAGAAAATAATTCTTTAACAGAGGTTTCAGAAATTGGTCTAAACGGTTTAATACTGTGGAGTGACCTGAGCATCACTTTCTATGATGATTTCATTTGGAGCTGTGGGCAACAGATTAGGTTCAAGAGAGAATGAACTGAATAATTGTTCATCCTCAAAGTTTGTATAGCAATATAGATCACTTCTAACTAGCTGCTAATATTCAATGGACTATGTTTTAGACCTTCCAATGAGGATGAAATGATTTGCTTACTTGTTCATGGAAATTCTATCTTTGTCTACTTTAAAATGTTCAAATACTCTGCTTCCATCACCATTCAAGGATTCATACAATCGTTGAATCATAACACAGATTGGTGTAGATAGATTCATATCTAGTCAAGAGGCAGGGAAGTGAACTGTTATTGAAAGAGAAAAAAAACCACAACCAACACAAATTACAACAGACATCACTGAGTCAATACTTTTGTTGTCTCTCTCTGAGATGCAAGTTACCTTTCAGTATTAAGAAGTCTTACTAGTTTAAATGCTTTTGATACCTGAATTGAAATTCAAACAGTAAGAGGTAAAGAATAAAGATGTGTCATAGGTAGAGATGAAATTGTGACTTAAATATTCATTGTCATTCCTTAAATGAGTTGTGTAAATAAAGTGTAAATTAGAACTGATTAGTTTGCATTACTGAAGCTTAATAAATTAAAAATCTATACAGACATCCACAATTCTCATTTAGAAATAGATAATGTAACCAACCAACACATATCCAGTGATTCATTTTCAGTCAAATCACTGCAAGAGATTGTTAAAACTATTACATTCTAATGGACAACATGTGAAAACACATTTATCTAGGTGCTGCTGCAGTTCACAAGACACTATAAGTTTGCTTTGGTAACATGCAATTTTATTTGCATGCTATAGTTTGGAGTTCTGAACTGTGATGTTAGAGGTTCTTATTTCCTATCTGTCACATGAATGACTAAGAATCTTTCCCATTATTAATGCCTGCTATTGACTTGTACTGGAAGGATTTGCAGGTTAATATTCAAATTATTTGATTACATTATGATTGTGCTTTCCTTGGTTATCAAGTCCAGAGGTGGGACTCAAATCCACAGTTTCTGACTCAGAGACAAGTAAACTATGCACTTTAAGAGTTGCACCATATATTTATATAGAATGCATTCTCCAAAAAAAAGAATTACTCAGTGTATAAATGAATAGAGATCATAAAGGAATTATTAAGACTGTGATTTGGAGTGTAGATCAAGTAAATTTGCAAGTTGTCTATTGTGGTTCTGAAAAGGGGTTGATCAGCTGGAGAGCATACTATAGTAATGAACAATTTCTTAGGTTGATAAAAGAAAAATGATTATTGAAGAACATCAAGGAAAGAAACAAGGCTAGATTAACCACATTTTAAGGCATGACAACTTACTGAAGGAGATGATTAAAGGAAGACCAGACAGAGAGAGGAAGCAAGAGAATAATGATTTTGGACAATTTGAAATTTAAAATATTAGGCTCCTACAAGCAACAAGACTGAGAGGTATGGAGAACTGAGCAGAGCATCTACCCTTAGACAGATCACATTACTATATATAATAAATACTACCACTTCTACCACACAGACGAAAAAGGTAATGAGGCAATACCTTATGAACACCGTATTACAAAGTTCCCACTAAATTGAATACCATCAAACCTGGCATAAATCACCATTTTTTCTTGATCACTAATTCAAAATCCTGGAAATCTCTCCTAGACAGTATTAAGGAGTATCTTCATCAAATAGTCTGCAGCAGTTCAAGAAGGCGTAACATCATTTTCTCAAAAACAACTTGGAATGAACAATACATGTGGCCTCAGCCAGTGATGCCCCACATTCTGAGAATTCATTGAAAAATATATACTCACAAATGTTCTAATAAATCAATCTTCAAATATGCAAGATTGTTACAGGCTTATTGAAGTCTGTTGTCTAACAGATAATTCTTACTTGCTTTGATAAGATTGCCAAACATATCCATGTTGTTATTGGCAACTATTTAATAAAAACCTGTACAAAAATGCTGCCATTTACTGAAAATATAGGTTCAACATTTCTGAATATTAACATTGTAGGTTAAAAGCTGGAGAAATATAAGAAAATAAAACTGGAGAAAGAATATTTTTGCTTGCAAACAAGTAGAAAATTACAGGCAGAACGTGGTGTATATAACCAATAATTATGTCAATAAGACATCTAATAGAATGCAATCTAGTTACAGCACATTGATCTATTTGGCAAATCACATAATATTTTGGGTTCTACCTTTAGAGGGTGATTACTATGCACAATAACTTGTGCAGCTTTCATTGATCTTTCAGATTGACGACAAATCCCTTAAGTACTGTTAATAGCACAGAGAAATTATGTCTAGAACCCAGCACTGACTGACATTCTGCATGAAGTAGTGTCATAGGCTAAGCTTTCTCAGGTTTTTGCTGGCACAGAATGCTCCACAGGGAAAACAACCATCTGATGGATCTATAAAGAATCTAACAGTATTTGTTGAGAATGCTGCGAAATGTCACCACTTCTCCTGTATTTACCAAGTTATGTTTAACAGACTATCCCCTTTGCACAGCTTGAATTGAATGACTTGTAATGAGAGGTGGTAGGAAATAAAATAAATCGGAACTGTGTTGAATAAACAAACTTTGTCAACTGCATTTTTATCCATTACTTTATAAGTACCAATACAGGATTTAAAAAAAAACAAAATGACTCATTGTTCTAATTACATTTGCCTTCTGTCAAACTAGCAGTTCCAGATATGGAAATGAAACTACAATCTTGCCAAATACTGAACGGCATTGTGTGTTTTTGATTCCACTGCACCTAGCTATTCATACCTGAGACTATTAGAAATAAAATCTATTTCAAAGATCTAGAAATTCAGTAAATGTAAATACATTTTACGGTAAGTACTCCACTAACTGATGTACAAATTGCAAAAGCCTTAAGATTTATGTCCTTAGTAAAGTGAAAGAATAACAGTAGTCCTACTTACTGGATTGAAATAAAAAAGTTATGTTTACTAGAGTGTATCATCTTGTTTTACACAGTCCCATGACTTTGTAAAGAATTAAGAACATTACTGCAATAAATATTCCTTCAAGACATTCATGCCTTTTAATCTGCAAAATCCAAAAATAACTTTAAAAAATGGATCATAGACCATTATGAATTTCATGTTTGCATTCTGCTTTCTTGCATCCACTACTTAACAACAAAAATTTACATTTACTGAGTTCCATTAAATAGCAAAAAATATACCAAGGTGTTTCAAACAAGTTATCAAACAAAATTTGACATGAGCAAGCAGAGGAGTGATGGATGAACAGGGCTGGTTGAAAATGAGTACACAGGTAGCAGAAGTTTAGACAAGTTCTTGTTTATGGAGGGCTTACGACGGTCAATTGAACAGGAGAACATTCAATTACTCCTATCTAAGAGTGATAAAGGCACAGATGAGGGAATACTGGGCTGGAAGTCACCTCCTCTGAAGGACAGGACTAATACACTGGACCAGAAGCCTCCATTGAAGAAGACTCATGTGCCTGGCTGAGACTACCACTCCTGGATGGATGGCCCGTCAGGACACTGAAGGCCACCTTGTCTCTGGGTCAGAAGAAGCCTTCCACCCAAGTTATTAAAAGCAGATGAGATGGATCTAGATATTAACTATAATAACTGGAAATATTTTTTACAAAGCAGAGAAAGAGAAAAGAAGTAAAAATAAATGGAGGCGACAAGCTCTGAGCTCCTGGGCTATGTTACTACTCTGCCACCAACTCCACCTCAATTTTGACATTGTTCACAAACAAAAATTAAAAGATGCTGCACTGCTACATTCAGCAGCTCATGCACCAACAGCTCATTGACCTCAAATCTAGAAGATACACACCTAATGACTTTCCACGAAATGTTTGCATGGGACGAGGACAGAGCCGAAACAGGTGACCTTCTGTATTTTAGCCCTTTTTGAGTTTAGCCTTGTTTACTTGCTCTGGCCATTTTTCTAGAGTTAGCCAGTATAGTTGCTGCTTATGGGAAGTCATATTACTCCTGTCATGCTTCTTCTCCCCCAACACTGTGAACAGTTAACAACAATATGCCAGAATGCATATGACTACGACACCTCTGAGGCTGATCAACATGAAGAAGCTTAAAGCCTAACTTTGTAAGGATTTGCACAAAGAAGTGACTTAGTTATCAAGGAGCCAAGTAACTGAAGAAGTTTGTATTTACCGGATATGTATTAACATAAACAGTTTGCTTATTATCACATTGTCGTTTGTGGGAGGATGTTGTTTGTGAGCAAGTTGGCTGTAAACATTTCCAATACAGCCGTGACTGTATTTGAGGAGTATTTCATAAACTGTAATGTGTTTTGAGATATTCTATGGTCATGAAAGTTCCAACCATATACAAGTCATTTTTTTCTTCTTTGCATGAGGGATGGTGGGCAGTGAGCAGGATGTGGTGTTAAATAGAGAAATTCAGACTCAGCTATCTATTGTGAAGAAACGTGGATGATACAATTGTCATTTTTTTCATGTATTAATTAATTTGCTCAAGAAATTTGCTTGCTGGTTGTCTGAAGCAAAGCTATTAACTCACAGCAAATTTCTTATGAAAACTGGCAAGTCATATTCAGTCCAGAATGAAATGCAGATGATTGTAATGGCAGGGCTTTTGTTCAAATTGCATTGACCATTCTAAGTAGCAAGGAATTAACTGAAACACCAACCTGTCCTGTACACCATCTACAGATAACATTGCTTCTTCTTCTCATTCAACAACAGTTATATAAATTTAAGCATTGTAGTTTGATTTTCACAACCTAATTCCCAGTCATTCCTTGTACAGCAGAATTGCAGTATTGTGACTTTGAATAGTTAGTTTGTCATATGTTTCCTGCATCTATCTGTATCAATCTGATTTTGTCAATGCTACTACCTTGGCATGCCTTAAGTTACTGCTTAAACCTACACCTTTCCTTGAGTCCTGACTTGAGAAGCAAGGAAGAGTCAACATTGTGTGCATGATGTTTGTGCATCATTAATCACTAACAAGATATTATGCTCCCAAACCCCATGGTTCAAGGCCATGCTTTCCAATTTTTTTTAATGTGTCTTTGGCAACTCTGGAAGACTACTCCTTTACAAGAGAAATATTGCAGCCAATATGATTGATGCATGGATAGTTTTTTTAAAATTAGACTTTCTTCCTGCAACGTTTGTCATGACACAAATTAGCTTTATTAGCCTGGAATTATTTTTTTTTGCCCTAGATGTAAAAAGCACAATCTGTCAGAATTCAGTTTGTTTTCTGATGTTTAATTCATTCTTTAGTCTCACTCATGCTGTTTGCCATGTCATTAAGTATTTTGTATACTGACAACAAACAGGCATTTAGTTCTTAACTATGTTGATTACCAGGTTCCATTTACGTCTGTAATAGATCAGGGCTTCCATGAAATGATACATACCATAAAAGACAGAAGGTAGTAGAGATAATGTATGATGCAGAAACAATCACATTTAAAATGAAATACACCTTAAGAAGAGCAGCATATGTTTCAAATCATGTTGAATGGTTTTAAACAGAGAGCAAAAATCTCTTTAAAGTTGACTACACACGATATGTCAAACTTAATTATATTCTGAGCATTAATTTGAAAACAAAGTCACATCTTTGAATATAAAATGATCCAGACATCATTCAGAAGGTTCGGTCGTGAATATTTATACTACATAGGGATACCTTTCATTCCAGTCCAGCACATCATGGATATGACAGACAATCACACATCACAGCATCATGATTAATCATTGCTGTCATACACTTAAAAACACATTTATTTTACTAAAGAATGTTGAGCTAAAACTGAAGGATTAGTTTCATATATGATTGTTCTTTCCTTTCTGCAGGAGCAACTTTGATCTGTGAGTGTTAAAACATAAATGGCAATGATCAATAGTGTCAGGAAGTGTCAGAGGAAGCACCAAAACTAACAGAGGTTCCTCCAAAATGACACTGATCTGGTCATATAGCTGCATTACAAAACTGGTGTAGAATGAGTTTAAAATGGACTTCATGCAGCTAAGTGAGAAAGTGGGCTCCATTAACTGACAGCGGTTGAAATGAAATAATTTAAAAGGAGGCAATATAAAGTGGGGACTTAGTGTATAACACCCAGCATTAGAACCAATTCAAACAAAAATTTTACTTAGGACACTAAAATTTGCAAAGACTATTACAAAACAGTTATGAAAATAGAATTCACACAATAGTAAGTTACATTAGACTCTCATAAGTGGAACTGAATATCATAGAACTTCGAACAGCACAGCATGGGAACGGGCCCTTTGGTTCACCATGTCTCTCTAAACTAATCCCATCTACCTGTACATGTTCTATATTCCAATATTCCTAATCTGTTCATGTGTTTGCCTAAATGCCTCTCTTAAATGTTGCCACTGTACCTGCTTCTATCACTTCCCCTGGCAGCTTGTTTTAGTCACCACTGGTCCTCTGTGTAAAATACTTACTTAATGGGGCAGCATGGTGGCTCAGTGATTAGCACTGCTGCCTCACAGGACTAGGAACCCGGTTTCAATTCCAACCCAGGTGTCTGTCTGAGTGAATTTTGCATGTTCTCCCTATGTTTGTGTGGGTCTCCTCCAGGTGCTCTGGTTTCCTTCCACAAATCCAAAGATGTACAGGTTGGGTGAATTGGCTGTGCTAAATTGCCCATAGTGTTCAGGGATGTGTAGGTTAGGTGCATTAGTCAGGGGTAAATGTGGGTAGGGTAGGGGAATGGGTCTGAGTGGGATACTCTTTGGAGAGTAGATATGGACTTGGGCCAAATGGCCTATTTCCACACTGTAGGGATTCTATGATCTCCTTTAAACTTTTGCCCTCTCATCTTAAGTCAATGCCCTCTAGTAAGTATCATTTACACCCTGGGATAAAGACTGACTATCCAAATTATCCTTGCCTTTCATAATTTTATGTACTTCAATCAGCTTGTCTCTCAGCCTTGGTTGTTGTAGTGAAAACAATCCAAGTTTACCCACCATCCAGGTAAAAACTCTTTTGCACTCTCTCTAATGGCTCCACATCCTTCCTATGCTGTGGTGACCAGAGCTGCATGCAATGATTCAACTGTAGCCTCAGTTTTAGGCAGTTGCAACAATACTTACCAACTTTTATAGTTGATGTTCCAACCAATGAAGACAAGCATGACATACGCCTTCTTTACCACTTTAACCACTTGTTTTGCCACTTTCAGCAAGCTTGCACATAAAGATTCTTCTGTATATCAATGGTCCAAAGGGTCCTCCTACTTACTGTATACGTTCATCTTACATTTGATCTCCCAAAATGCATCACCTTACACTTGTTCAGATTAAACTTCATCTGCCATTTATCTGCCCAACTTTTCAATTGTATACACCTTGCTGTATCCTTTGATAACCTTCCTCACTATTCACAACTATGCCAATTTTCATGTCATGTGCAAACTTGCTAATCAGACCACCTATATTTTCAACCAAATCATTTATATGTATTACAAACAACAGAAAAGCCAACAATGACCTTGTGGAACACCTCTGGTCATAGACTTCTAGTCAGAAAAACACCCCTCCACAGCTACCTCTGTCTTTTAGGGCTAAACCAATATAGAACCCAACTTGCCAACTCATTGTGGATCCCATGTAACTTAGTCTTTTGGACCAGCCAATCTTAAGGAGCCTTATCAATTGCATAATTAAAGTCTGTTGTTAACATCCACTGCTACTCTCATCAATCATCTTTCTTATTTCCTGGTCCATGTTAAGTCCCCCAGAATGCTGAAAGTGTTGGATTCAGCAACAATAATGCAGTTGGACATGATGGTGTGATGGTTAGATTCTCTCATGTTGGAGAAAGCCATTGCCTGACACTTGCCCATATGCTACTTGACACCTCTCAGCTTATCTTGTGTAAAGATGAATATCTCTCACCACATATTTCTCAACATTCTATTCCATATTAAGGAGAAAGCTTGCCTTTCTTTTCAATTTTCTATTCTGTCCAGTTTCCAACTTTTAATCTGTGCCTCACGATTTATCTCTTTCTGTTTCAATTTATTTGTCCATTCCATGATGAACTTTAGTCAGAGCACTACCAGCTATGAAATATCGGAAGGTATGTTCAGAGATTAATACCTAAAAGAAAATAAATAAAAACGAAGAAGGCCTCAGGGTGGAGATAATTGTAGGTTCTACAACTATGGAGAAATAATGGTGTCGAAACTAAAATAATCTGCTCACCCTGATGGTGAATGGTGGTCAAATTCAGTAATCATCCATTTGAAAGAAAATACTGACCACAACTCATAGTTTAAATATTTCACTTTTTAAAAAATAATCATGGTTGAAAAAATAATAAATTTAATTTTAATGATTGACACTTCACATGTCATTCCTGTTGGTTTCACTCATGGAAATGGAAGTCACACTGCTTTTGTATAGCGTGCTGGTGAGGCCACACCTGGAGTATTGTGTACAGTTGTGGTCCCCTCACTTGAGAAAGGATGTGAGGGATGGGATGCAGAGTTCTCAGTACCCTTTTGAATTAATAGTTATGAAGAAAGTGCTGCTGGGTCCTACAAAAATGTATAAATCTCTTGCCCCGCTCAAGCAATGGAAATTTTCAAGGAGTTGGTTGTTGGTAATTCACTTTTTCAAGAAAATGTTGCCGGCCTGGAGTCTCCTGATATATGTAAATGTGCTCTCACCTTTGTGGCTTTATTGTATATAATAGAAAATCCAATATCCAATAAGGCGATGCTAAATATTTACAAACAAAAGCCTCTCTTTAGAACTGTCAACAGTAAAATGAACCAAAACTTTGAGACTTGAAAACTGCTCTACAATATACTCTAATTTATTGACAAATGGGCTGCATTGCAGGCCAATAACAAATGATGCAGCTAAGAAACAAGATCATGAATTAAATAAAGGTTTTCTGTACTTAATGTATGAGTATTCCTGATTAAAAATTCAGAAGTGCTCAGAAAAGTGCAGCACCACATTTCATGGAGATTAAAAATGGTTAAAATGATAATGAGTGTATTGATCCGATATGGTGATTAACTGGGAGCTGACAACAGTATACATCATGGAAGATGCATCTGAGCTTCTGGTGCTGGATAAATTACTACAAAGTGGTACTACCACAGCATATTATATGTTTGTCTGGAGGTTTAAACTTGGAAGAGATGCAAAGCTCATTTTCAGTTTATAGCCCAATTTTATATCTCATTGAAATCAATGCAGCATCTGGCATAATAATTTTGAAATATAAGAAATAGGAGCAGGCCTGTTGCCTACCAAGCTAGTTGCATCATTCAATAAGATCTTAAGATGTGGGAGCTGAAATAGACCAATCCACCCATTGAATGGCAGAGCAGACTCAATGAGATCAAGACTGACCAGATAATTCTGAACTTCATTTTTTTGCCTTTACCCCATGACCCATGTTTTCCTTAATGATTTAAAAAAAAATCCACCTCAGCCTTGAATACATTTAATCTCCCAGCCTCAACAGTCCTCTGTGGTAAATACTTCAATTGTGCAAACTGTTTTTGTTCGACTATTTGTTTGCAGCCATTTTGGTCAGTCATGGCGTTGTTCTTGCCTGGCTTGGCCCCTTGCTCGAGATGGTCCTAGCCTGCTAGAACATTCTGTAACAATAACTTCTGCTTTTATTGCATAACTCATGAACTGTTTATCTCCGGAAAGTGCAATTCAGCCAAATGTTATCAGCGGTGAATGTAATATCTGGAGTGTGCATTGACTCTAGGCCTGAGAACAATGGTTCATTATGTAGTCCTGAGAAACTGTCGGCTTGGCATCTTTTGTACTACATAAATCCGTGACGATCTGGAGTGCTTTGAAGAGGCACCAGAACATACTAAGGGATGGTGTGCTCCCCATGATATCATGCAATATAGATTGCCAATGCTAAAGGTCTGAGTCTAGAAATTTCTTCAACAGATTCACCACCTTCAAAGAGAAAAAAAATCCTCCTCATTCTTGCCTTAAGTGTGTTACCTGAGACTTATTCTGAGACTATGCCCTCTGATTTTTGGCTTTTCCACAATGGAAATCAACTTTCCCACATCTACAGACTCCATCTATTCAACATTTCCTCACAGGTAATCTCTCCAAACATGATATTAGCCATGTAAACCTTTTTCTGGACTACCGCCAATGCCAGTATGCCTTTCTTTAGAGATGGGGCTCAAAGCTATTCACAGTATTCCAGTTGTGGTCTGATTAAACAAATGCCTTATTTAATGCTTGGAAATGCCAGCAGAGCTGATCTTCTGCTTTTATTCCATCTTTATGCCTGTTTCATACACTTAGTTCCATATGGTACTCAAGATCTGTCTTTTTCAATCTTGCACATACCCAATAATGGCATATGATAAATCCTCTAGTGTAGAGAATTGCAAATATTCACAGTGTTGAAGTGAAGAAATTCTTCTTCAACTTTGTCTGATATGGTTGACAGTTATGTAACGGTAATCTCACTGAGCTAGCAAAGTGAAGTCACAGATTAAGAATCTGGGGGCAGATGTTCAAGTCTCATCATGACAGCTGTGGAAACTTAAATTCAATTAACAAATCTGGAAAGAGAAGAACCTCTGTAACATTGGCCATAAAACTTGTTGATGATAGCAGAAATCATTTAGTTCAAATATACTTGAAATCTGCCATCTTTACTAGGTTTGCCCTATATGTGACTCCAGATACACAGCAATATGGTTAATGCAGCAAGCCACTCTGTTTTGTAAAACTGCTATAAAGTTGAAGTAATAGAATGAAACCAAATAGTCCAAACTAGCGTCAACTTAGGCACCAAAAACTACAACAGCAAAATTGGGAGAACTCTAGAAAATAAACTGCCTGACATAGTCATGTGCATGCCATCATATCTTGCACATGAATCACCTCCAATACATTTTCCTTTAAATCCAGATAATACACTTACCATCTTTAAGTATATTCTACTTACTGACAAGACATGGCAGAGTAGTGGTATACGGTCAGGGTGGAGTTTCCATGGCAGGCCTCAACATTGATTCTGGACCACATGAGCTCTCATGGCATCAGATCAAACATGGGCAGGGAAACCTCCTACTGCTTATCATGAACCATCCTCTCGCTGATAAATCAGTAGTCCTCCATGTCGAATAACAATTGAATGAAGCACCAAGGGTGACAGAATGTATTCTAGCTAGGAGAATTTGAAGTTGATTAACAAAAAGATCATCTCTGGAGCATTATTGCTGCCTATGCTAGCCAGGTTCTAAAGGATATAGCTGTTAGATTGGCTGGAAAGGGAACCAACAAAGAAAGAAATCTCCTTGACCTCATACTCACCAATCTACATTACATATATACAGCTTCCTATGCCAGTATCATTAGGAGTGACCATCATAAAGTCCTTTTGGAGAAAACTTCCATTTCACACTAAAGTCATCAATCATTGAGATATGTGGCAAAACTACTATACAAAACATATTAGGTCTTAAACAAATCAAGCATTTCAAGGCAGCTCATCCGTGAGGCTCTGTGAGCTACCAAAAGCTGCAGAATTGTACTCATCTACAATCTGTAACCTTATGGCTCAGTGTATCTCCCACTTACATTGTCATCAAGCCTGGGATCAAATTTGCTTTAATGAAGATTATAGGACTGTTTGCCAGGAGCAGCACCAGACATATTTAAAAACGAGGTGTCAACTTTGTTGAAGCCATAAAACAGACAAGTGCAATGCCAAATAGCATTAACAGCAAGTGATCAACAGGACGATGCCATTCTACAATGATTGGATCTGATCCGAGCTCTGCAGTCCTGCCACATCCTGTTATGAATGGTAGTGTGCAATAACATATCTCACTGGAGGAGGAAGTCCCACATTTCTGCATAGTAAAAGATGATCATTGTTGATGGAGGCCATTATCTCAGTCCTAGGACATCACTACATGAGCTCCTCAGGACAGTGATCTATGCCCAATCATCTTCATTTGTTTCATTAATGACCTTTGCTTAAGTTATAAAGTCAGAACTGAGGATGTTCACTAATGATTACACGATGTTCAAAACTATTTGCAATTGTTAAGATATTGAAGCTGCATGAGCTGATCTGCAGCAAGACATGAAAAACATCCAGGCTTTGGTTGATAAAAGACTGATAATAGTTTTGTTATAAAAGTGCCAGTTAATTGCCATCTCCAAAAAAAAAGAGAATACAACAATCTATCCTTGACATTTAAGAGCATTGTGATCACTGAATCACTGTTACAATGTCTTGAGGCTAGCATTGACCAGAAGCGGAATTGGTGACAGATCTTGATAAATTTCATCATTGGGTCTTAAAATAAGTGGCTGTTAAAACAGTCAATTCACTGGTTTTGATTTTCTAAAATTCCCTACATTCTAGAAAGGTGCAACAGATTGGAAAACAGCGAATGTGTGTACTTTTTGTCGCAAGGGGTGTTTATGGGGATTGTTACAAGTATTCGGAACAGCATCATTAAGTTGGTAGAATCTGTTGGGATTTCAGAGAGGTTAAGTTATTCTGTTCTCTTTTGTTCGTGTTTCATTCAGTAATCTTGTAAATAGATTCTGTTTTGTTTAAAACTAAGTGGGCTGACCAGCTGTATCACTCCTGGAATATCCTTGTTACACCTGTTTAAATCAACCATCAACATTTGGGTCTGGGATACTTCATTGAAATATTTTGAGGTGGTTTGGCCTGCTCCATAACAGCCCCCTATCAACTTTTGAAAGTTCTTGCCGATTACAGTCAAAGTTGGCCCTCTTCCAATTTAGAACTTTAACTTTTATATCTGGTCTATCCTTTTCCATCACTATTCTGAAATTGACAGAATTATGGTTGCTGACCCCAAAGTGCTCTCTAATTGACACCTCAATCTCTTACCCTGCCTTATTACCCAACAGTAGGTCAAAATTGTTCCTTCTCTAATATGTACATCCACATACTGAATCAGAAAATTTTCTTGTACACACTTAAATTCTTCTTCATTCAAGCCTTAACACTATGGCAATCCCAGTTTATGTCTGGAAAGTTCAAATCCCCCATCATATACACACTATTATTCCTACAGATAGCTGAGATCTCCTTACAAATTTGTTTCTCAATTTGCCATTGACTATTAGGGGGGTCTATCATACAACCGTAATAAGGTGATTATCTCTTTCTTTTTTCTCAGTTCCACCCAAATAACTTCCCTGGATATACTCCCAGGAATATCCTCTCTAAGTACAACCATGATGTTATCCCTAATCAAAAATGCCACTCCCCTCCCCTCTTCCCCCCCTTTCTGTCCTTCCTATAGAATCTATACCCTAGAATATTAAGCTGCCAGTCCTGTACATTCCTGAGCCACATTTCTGTAATTGATATGAAATTCCAGTCCCATGTTCCGAACCATGTCCTGAGTTCTTCTACCTTACCTGTCAGGTGTGTCGTATTGAAATAAATGCAGTTTAATTTATCAGTTCTATCTTGTTCTTTGCATTCTTCCTGCCTGATGAACTTGCTCTTTTTCCCAACTGTACCAGTCTCAGACTGATGTCTTTTCTCACCATCTTCCTGAGTCCTACCCTGCCCTGTTACTAGTTGAAACCATCCCGAGCAGCTGCAACTGCAGCAAATCTCCCTACCAGTATATTAATCCCCTTCCATTTCAGGTGCAATCTATCCTTCTTATACAGGTCACCTCTACCCCAGAAGAGATTCCAATGATCCAAAAACATAAATCCTTCTCCCCTGCACCAGCTCCTCAGCCATGATTCAGCTGCTTTATCCTCCTATTCATATCTTCACTAGTTCACTGCAGTGGGAGTAATCTAGATATGACTACCCTCGAGTACAGACTTTATAGCTTACAACCTAACTTCCTATATTCTCTCCTCAGAACCTTGTCCAATGATGTTAGTTTTAATGTTTACAATGACCTCCTGCTGGTCCCTCTCCCCTTTGAGTATATTTTGCACCCTCTCCAAGATATCCTTGATCCTGGCACCAGGGAGGCAACACACCATTCCGATGTTTCAATGCTGGCCGCAGAAATATATGTTTCTCCTACCACAATTGATCAGTTGGAACCTGACATACTCCTCATTACAGTAGAGTCAGTCTTGGTACCAGAAGTTTGACTGAGAATGCTACATTCCCCTGAGAGTCCATCACCCTCTACATTTTCCAAAATAGATAACTTGTTTGAGATGGGGATAGCCACAGGAGACTCCTGCACGATCTGCCCATCTCTCCCACTTTCCCTGGAGGTAACCTATCTACTTGACTGGAGCTGTGGTTTTTCTCACTTGCTGAAACTGCTATCCAACCTACCTACTTCCCCTCCTCTAAATTCCTCATTACTTCTAATTGCCGCTTTAACCAATCCGTGCAATCAGATAGGATTCGCAAACAAACACACTTTCTGCAGACATAATCATCAGGAACATTGAAATTCCACCTAATCTCCCACTTCTGACAGAAACAGCACATCATTCTCCTAAATGCCATATTTGCACCTTAACTTTCTACAGACCCAGAAGATAACGGTATTGCTGCTCTAAAAACACTGCTCTTAGATAATGTTGTATCTATGTTTTATATTTTAAAGTTTAATTAATAAACAGATCTCAATAAAACATATAATTAAAAAAAAAACACTCTACTTCACCCTTGTAGATTTACAAAAAAAAAACAGAGATTTCACTTTAAAAAATAAACTACTTAGCTGCTCCCCTGCCATGAGCTTCCCCACGCAGGTTTCTCTAAGGTCAGCTGTGAATTACATTGTTTGTTTATTTTTCTTAAAGCCAACTCCAATGTCCAGGGACATTTGTTACTAAACAACAGAGATAGTGAGTAGAGCAGGTTCAGACAGCTGTGCACATTTGCTTCTCGATTTCTCAGCTCCTATTTGATCTCTGATTTGTCTCTATTCCTCCTTTTCTAAAGTGCAGTTGTAGTGTTCTTTGTTTCCCCACAGTTCCAAAACAAAGCAACATTATACAACACTGCTCCAAAAATGAGAGGAAATCAGCTCCAATACTGAAAATACCTCAACAAAGAACACAACCACTATTTTTCCCCATCCTCCATCTTGGATTACCCAAAATCCTCTTTACCTCCTTAAAAATACATCACATCAATTATGGCTAGAAGGGAAGGAAACTGGGGATTTCACACATTGGTAACAAAACACTTTTTTTTTAATGTTACCCACTGTTTACTTGCCATCATAGCTTTTATTCAATCCTACTCAGCTGGCACTCTTTTCATACCAACGCAATTGGCTTTGTTTTAGCTTAAGATTCTTGCTTTGTACTCTATTATGTCATTTTCAATATTATTATGCCATTTAATTGTATCATGAGCACTTCTTCCCAGGAGATATTTTGCTATAAGTTTAATGATTAATATTCCCTCATTGCACAGTAATAGATCTAAAGCACCATAAATGCCTGTAATTGATTGCACAATGAGTTCTTCCAGAAAACTATTTTAAAAGCATTATAGAAACTCATCTTCCAATCTAATTTACTAATTTGTTCTGATCAGTTTACATGAAGTTTAAAGTCACAAGTAATAAAAATGTATGAACAATAACAAATGTTTCCTCATCTCTATTTTAAGAGGGGCACCACTTATTTTGAAACTATGATCCCGAGTTTTAGATTCTTCCACAAGGGGAAACATGTTATTAAAATCCACCAAGTCAAGTCTCCTCAGGATCTTTATATCTTTCAAATAAGTCAACCTGATTCTCCTCAACTCCACAGGACACAGGCCTAGCCTATCTAGAAGTTCCACAGAAGGCAATCTACTCCTTCAAGGTATTAGTCCAGAAATGTTTTCCAACACATTAGCAATCTCCAGAGCACAGTATACAGATGTTTGACCTCAAGTAGCAATGGTGCCACAGAAGCTATTTCTATGTTAATGCCTTGCCCATCGTACTTGCACCTGCTATGTCAGGTTCTCAACAGGGGCATTGATCCATTTCTGGATGCAAAGTCCGGCATCATGCTGCCACAGTTACGGTCAGGTTATGCAGAGACTCAAATAAGTGAACGTATTGCAAAGCTGTTAAACTTGATGAAAACTTGAGACTTCATATACAGTGAGATGTCACCTGTGGCACCAAAGTGCCCTCAAATGTGTCATTTCTTTCTTCCTCACTATTTCTCAGTGTTGGTCCAGATCCCACTGCAGGGAAGTAGGGAACTTGTTCAGCAGTAGACTTTGATGACCTTGAAGGTTTGGTCAGGAGATCCCCAGGGGCATTTGTGTCTGGATGATCCAGACATCTTGAGGGTCTTCTTGTCAAAGGCAAATGAACCTTCCACATCTTGAACTACCAAGGGTTGAAGAGACAGGCAGGAAGAGTTGAAATGGAGGACCCAGCCACTTCTGGAGTGTTCTGAGAGGATTCTTCTGAATAGATTGTGTGTCGTTCTTCCTGCAAGTGACAGTTGCCACTCCCCTCACCACCAGACTTTCAAACCTGGGGACGAATATCTGGGGCAGTGAAGTTTAGGTGAATGTGCCTCTCCAGCAGCCCTGAGGGTTCTGAGCATGCCTCCCCATAGGAGCCGCCCACATTTCTAAGGAAGCAGACAGACAATCACATATTTGAGGCAGCTGGGCCTCCACAACTTAGCTGCATTTCTGCAATCTCTTGGCTCTGAAGCCACTGCCTCCCATGTAATTGTCTGCTGGCTCTCTTCCTCCCTCCTGCCTGGCACTGACCAAATGTTCCATAGTCCTCCAAGTATCAGTGGTCTGGAACATTTCTTACTCAGTCAAGTGTACAGCTGTCACATTCAGATGCTCGCTAGCTTGTTCCCACAAACTTTCTAAACCTGATGTTCCTACTGAGGTGTTAGTGCCTGAGTAGGTTGGGGATGCAGGAAGCAATCTTGCCAATGATTCTTATGAAGCCTTTGAGTCCTCTTCCTCAGAAGTCGAGGAAGTTTCTTCCTGAAGAAATGGTCATTTCTCCCCATCCTACTGGTAACAGCAAAATACAAGTGAGAGAAAGGGCACAGCCAATGATATGTGTAATAAATGAGATTAAGAGTGAGATGGATGTGAGAGTTGTAGTGGAACAAAGTGTGGGACAGACCCCTGCAGAAGGACATGGATATTTCAACATTGCCACAGATACAGTCCTGGTTTTCTCCTGTGAGCATCAGGACGCTCTTCTCAGAGGAGAACATTATTCACCTTTCCATTCTTTCTGTCCTATTAAGGGCTGATTTCCACTGTAATGAGAGAAAGGGAGGTATTGAATGAAATGACAGTAGTTGGCACAGTAGTTAGTGTTGATGCAGGTGCAGGTGGTTGGAAGGCAGCAAAGCGACCTGGACAAGCATATTCCACCTTGACCTTAAATTTACCTGGACCATCTCTGACACCTCCCTCCCCTTCCTGGACCTCTTCATCTCCATTAATGATGACCGACTTGACACTGACATTTTTTACAAACCTACCGACTCCCACAGCTACCTGAATTACACCTCTTCCCACCCTACCTCTTGCAAAAATGCCATCCTGTATTCCCAATTCCTCCGCCTCCGCCGTATCTGCTCCCAAGAGGACCAGTTCCACCACAGAACACGCCAGATGGCCTTCTTCTTTAGAGACCGCAATTTCCCTTCCCAGGTGGTTAAAGATGCCCTCCAATGCATCTCGTCCACCTCCACCCTCAGACCCCACCCCTCCAACTGTAACAAGGACAGAACGCTCCTGGTGCTCACCTTCCACCCTACCAACCTTCGCATAAACCAAATCATCCATCGACATTTCCGCCACCTCCAGGGATATATTTCCCTCCCCACCCCTTTCCGCCTTCCGCGAAGACCGTTCCCTCCGTGACTACCTGGTCAGGTCCACGCCCCCCCCTATAACCCACCCTCCCATCCTGGCACCTTCCCCTGCCACCGCAGGAACTGCAAAACCTGCGCCCACACCTCCTCCCTCATCTCCATCCAAGGCCCTAAAGGAGCCTTCCACAACCATCAAAGTTTTACCTGCACATCCACTAATATCATTTATTGTATCCGTTGCTCCCGTTGTGGTCTCCTCTACATTGGGGAGACTGGACGACTCCTAGCAGAGCGCTTTAGGGAACATCTCCAGGACATCTGCACCAATCAACCACACCGCCATGTGGCCCAACATTTCAACTCCCCCTCCCACTCTGCCGAGGACATGGAGGTCCTGGGCCTCCTTCACCGCTGCTCCCTCACCACCCCGACGCCTGGAGGAAGAACGCCTCATCTTCTGCCTCGGAACACTTCAACCCCAGGGCATCAATGTGGACTTCAGCAGTTTCCTCATTTCCTCTTCCCCACCTCACCCTAGTTCCAAACTTCCAGCTTAGCACTGTCCCCATGACTTGTCCTACCTGCCTATCTTCTTTTCCACCTATCCACTCCACCCTCCTCCCTGATCTATCATCCCCTCCCCCACTCACCTATTGTACTCTATGCTACTTTCTCCCCACGCCCACCCTCCTCTAGCTTATCTCTCCACGCTTCAGGCTGTCTGCCTTTATTCCTGATGAAGGGCTTTTGCCCGAAATTTCGATTTTATTGCTCATTGGATGCTGCCTGAACTGCTGTGCTCTTCCAGAACCACTAATCCAAAATCTGGTTTCCAGCATCTGCAGTCATTGTTTTTACCCAAATGAGCAGATGGCAGAGAGACAGGTAAGATTTGTGGTGTGGGAGGTTTGTTGGGGGGTGAATTGAGAACAAGTGAGGGATGTTGTGAGCCTCGCAAAGCATGAGCATTGTTGGGTGGTGGGTGCACAGTGAATGCCAAGTAGCAGAGAGAAGAGTGTGGGACTTACCCTGACAGAGCCAAGAAGATAGTTGACCTTGTTGTGGCACTGCTGGCCATTCCTCTAGATTGTGAAGACTACACTGACTCGAGTGGTGATTTTAGACCTTGCTGCCAGGGTCTGCTGTGTGGCATCTGACATCCTCCCTGGACTACTGGATGTTGAGGGGTGAACTTTTAGAGTTTTACAAAATCATGAGGAGCATGGATAGGGTAAATAGACAAGGTTGTTTCCCTGGTGTGGGTGATTCCAGAACTAGAGGGTGTAGGTTTCGGGTGAGAGGGGAAAGATTTAGAAGGGACCCAAGAGGCAACTTTTTCATGCTCAGTGTGGTGCGTGTATGGAATGAGCTGTCAGAGGAAGTGGTGGAGGCTGGTACAATTACAACATCTAAAAGGCACCTGGATGTGTATATGAATAGGAAGCATTTAAAAGATACGGGCCAAGTCCTGGCAAATAGGATTAGGTTAATTTAGAATATCTAGTTGGCATGTACGAGTTGGACCAAAGGGTCTGTTTCCATGCTGTGCATTTCTGTGACTCTGCTGGTCCTCCAGAGAGGGGATACCCCATGTCTGAACCATTCTGTCCACCAGGTCCCTATTGGAGAACCATGGTGTCATTTTCTCCTTCTCAGACATAGTTGAAAAGATGGTCTTTTGATAAGCAGGGCAATTTTGGAATGTTGATTCTTGTCCAGATGCACAGTGACTTTCAGTTCTATTCCTAATTTATTTTTACACTCTGTATATCTTTTGAAATATTATGTCTCCTGAACATTTTGATCACTTTGTCACCATTGACTGTGTGTTGCCTGGGGGTATAGATCAATCACTCAAATTACTGGCAGTGATCTTGCCCCAGTCATGTTATGGAAAGCAGTAGGATGCCTGGGATTGCAACAGTCTCCAAGGAAGGCAAATGGCAGTGAAGGCCAGACTGTGAGATAGCCAGCCAGGCACTGCTGAGTGAGCTACCTGAGATGAGTCCAGGGTGTAGCAAGTCACAATGGTGGGGAGAACAGGCAAAGTGGACAGTTTTCACCTTAGAGAGGGCATTCAATGGATCCAGGATGGAATACAAGTATTGATAGACAATGAACACCACACCACAGTTACTCCACTTCCAATCTCCTGAAGAACCTTGTAATTCCCGCTTCTGTTTGTGTAGTGATATTTTGATTGAAACCATCAATCTCTAATTGTGTTATTAATTCATCTTCTTACAAATGTTTTGTACTCCCAAATAAAGGACCATTTTTAACTATGATTCTTTACATGGTTCTGATTTATAGATTCTGTATTCCATTAATTTTCTATCTCTTCTTGTATTTACTTAAATCACTACATTGCTCTGATTCCTCAAATCGAAATTTTCCTTCCCCTGATCTCTCACACCTCTTATTCTTTGATGGCCTTTCCACAGATTTATTGAGAGGACTCACATGAATGTTAACCCCAGCATAGTTTAAGTTGAGCCCATCTCAAAGTAACAGGTTCCTCTTTCCTGAATGCTGGTGTCAATATCCCAAGAGGTAATACTCCTTTGTCCCAATCCACTCTTTGAACTGTGCATTTAAATCTCTGAACTGCTTGATCCTTCACCCATGTGTGCACTCTTTTGGTAATCATTTAGAGATGATTACCCTTGAGGTGCTGCTTATCAATTTTGAAAATAATTACTGAAATCCTTGAATAAAATGTCATTCCTTGCTGTTGGTTCCAACTTTGTACATGATATTTGGTTCCTCACCTTCCCTCTCCATGTTCTTTTCCAGTTGCAAGTTTATTGTACTTAACTTGATCGCAGGGAGGGGTAATGATTAAACGTCATTGCAAGCAAAGATTACAGGCAGCCTGATGAAAATTGTTGAGAGGAATCTAGGTATTTGGGGCATTGTTACATAAATCATTACCTTCAAGTTTCACAATCCAATTGGAATGATTGCATCTGCAGTGTACTAATGATTTGTTATCCACAACATAACTCTTGTCTAATTAGATGATTGGAGTTGATCAATATGATGCTGATACCTCTCAAAATAGTAGGCTACATCTTCAGCCTAGGCCATTTTATTTAAAGACAATATGATGTGGGTTAGGGCTGACATGTGTTGTCTTTTAGAAGCGACTGTTATATATCTGTTATACTGGTACTATATGCAGAAACAGTACAGGATACATTCCCATATCGCTATTATAAATTCGAAGGCGAGGTTACACTTAAAGGTCTGGTTATTATTACTATTTGTTAAGTCAAATTACTGAGATGGCAGTGCGTATGAAATGTAGATATCAATTATAAAATATAACAAAATACCAAGGACTTTGCTGTAATTTGCCTTGATTTCGAACGCTAACCTCAGCAAGACTAGACTGAAGACCACCAAGGACTCCAAAGTGTTGTAACCATTATAATTTTAATTACATATGATAACTGTGGGTGTAAATGTCATCAGTTTCTCTGTGTGCCCTTTAGACTCATGTACTTGTTTAATGGTTAGGTCAGCTGTTATCATTTGTTGTGCAAGCCCTTTAACATATTTGTTTTTTATTATTATACTCTGGATATTTTATATGAGTTCTCATTAATTTTCTGTAGCTTTCAAAGTCTTAATCTCTTCTGTGAACATTCATAACACAACTTCCACTTAGAGTCATAGAGTCATAGAGATGTACAGCATGGAAACAGACCCTTCGGTCCAACCCGTCCATGCTGACCAGATATCCCAAACCAATCTAATCCCACCTGCCAGCACCCGGCCCATATCCCTCCAAACCCTTCCTTTTCATATACCCATCCAAATGCCTCTTAAATGTTGCAATTGTACTAGCCTCCACCACTTCCTCTGGCAGCTCATTCCATAAACGTACCACCCTCTGTGTAAAAAAGTTGCCCCTTAGATCTCTTTTATATCTTTCCCCTCTCACCCTAAATCTATGCCCTCTCGTTCAGGACTCCCCAACCCCAGAGAAAAAACTTTGTCTTTTTATCCTATCCATGTCCCTCATAATTTTGTAAACCTCTATAAATCACCCCTCAGCCTCCGATGCTCCAGGGTAAACAGCCCCTGCCTGTTCAGCCTTTCCCTATATCTCAAATCCTCCAACCTTGGCAACATCCTTGTAAACCTTTTCTGAACCCTCTCAAGTTTCACAACATCTTTCTGATACGAAGGAGACCAGAATTGTATGCAATATTCCAACAATTGCCTAACCAATGACCTGTACAGCTGCAACATGACCTCCCAGCTCCTGTACTCAATACTCTGACCAATAAAGGAAAGCATACCAAATGCCTTCTTTACTATCCTATCTACCTGTGACTCCACTTTCAAGGAGCTATGAACCTGCACTCCAAGATCTCTTTGTTCAGCAACACTCCCTTACCATTAAGTGTATAAGTCCTGATAAGATTTGCTTTCCCAAAATGCAGCACCTCACATTTATCTAAATTAAACTCCATCTGCCACCTCTCAGCCCATTGGCCCATCTGATCAAGATCCTGTTGTAATCTGAGGTAACCTTCTTTGCTGTTCACCACACCTCCAATTTTAGTGTCATCTGCAAACTTACTAACCATTCCTCTTATGCTCGCATTTAAATCATTTATATAAATGATAAAAAGTAGAGTATCCAGCACCGATCCTTGTGGCACTCCACTGGTCACAGGCCTCCAGTCTGAAAAACAACCCTCCACCACCACCCTCTGTCTTCTACCTTTGAGCCAGTTCTGTGTCCAAATGGCTAGTTCTCCCTTTATTCTGTGAGATCTAACCTTGCTAACCAATCTCCCATGGGGAACCTTGTCGAACGCTTTACTGAAGTCTATATAGATCACATCTACTGCTCTGTCCTCATCAATCCTCTTTGTTACTTCCTCAAAAAACTCAATCAAGTTTGCGAGACATGATTTCCCATGCACAAAGCCATGTTGACTATCCTGAATCAGTCCTTGCCTTTCCAAATACATGTACATCCTGTCCATCAGGATTCCCTCCAACAACTTGCCCACCACCATCATCAGGCTCACTGATCTATAGTTCCCTGGCTTGTCCTTACCACCCTTCTTAAACAGTGGCACCACGTTAGCCAACCTTCATTCTTCCGGCACCTCACCTGTGACTATTGATGATACAAATATCTCAGCAAGAGGCCCAGCAATCATTTCTCTAGCTTCCCACAGAGTTCTAGGGTGTACCTGATCAGGTCCTGGGGATTTATCCACCTTTATGTGTTTTAAAACATCCAGCACTTCCTCCTCTGTAATATGGACATTTTTCAAGGTGTCACCATCTATTTCCCTACATTGTATATCTTCCATATCCCTTTCCACAGTAAATACAGATGCAAACTACTTGTTTTGCATCTCCCCCATTTTCTGCTGCTCCAAACAAAGGCCGCCTTGCTGATCTTTGAGGGATTACTTCCTTGTATTCTCCCTGACAGCTTTATTATATACCCACTCTATTGTATGTGTCTTCTCTCAGACATCTAATGTGATCCTATTCTTACATTCTGGCTTGACCCTGTGGGGCCATTGTAGAATAAGACTTTAATATGCGGTATATGATGTACCATTCTGTCTTTAATAGGCTCATTTGCAGTTTGGATGAGAAGTATGAGAGTCAAAGAAATTACACTTGATGACTGAATTAAATATTAAATTTTATTATATCAGATATTCAAAGCAAAGTTCTTTTCTACTGCACACTGTATAGTTATAACATCAACAATAAAGTAGATTCAAAAATGTCTGCAAAGCTGACACCAACAAAATCATTTACACATGTGCACACACATACACACAAACTTTAAAGGGAACACCTGCCATTTTATGTAACTGACAATTCTGTAACTTGTTTTTATCTAAATATGAAAATACAATGTTCTTAGTATACGAATGGAAATAAAGATAGTACTGCAAGATAATGTCCAAATATGGTCATACAATAATGCCATGGGGTCAACCACAGAGGTCAAGATTGTAAATATCTTTGTGACACGAGATCAGGTTCCCTTAATTATTCTTGTGATAATACAGAGGGTGCCCTTTTAAACCATCTGGAGAAGATTCAAGTTTCCTCTTTGACTTACATTCTCCTTCCCCGTATTGGTATCTTTGTCCACCAACCTTCCCTGACCAGTCAAGTTGTCTTCTGATTCACCATACTTCTAATTTGGATTCCTGGATGGCAGCAAAACATTACTGAAATAGCTTCTTTCCTATTTTATTTTTTAATGGTGGACAGAGTGTTGCATTACGGAGTGTCACTGACATATAAATAACATCTTTAGATCATGATAACCAATGATAGAGCAGGCTGTTGCTTCAGTTTAAAACTTCCATGACAATACTCTTCTTAGACTTCTTTTGTGTAAATTATAACGTGTGAAACGTAGCAGTTGATTGGTTAAATAGACCAAATCCCAATGGTCTACCTGGCAAGCCTTCTGTAACAAAAACAGAAATTGCTGGAGTAACTCAGAAGATCTCAGAACCATTTATGGAAAGAAAGCAGAGTTAACATTTCAAGTCCATGACCTTCTTCACAACTGAACACAGCTACAAAAATGTGATACTTATGCTGATGGGTTAGGGAGAGTTGGGGTGGAGGAGGGGGGTGGGGGGGATTGTGTGTGGAGGAGAGTGAGTGGAGAGGTGAAGATGGAGCAGAGAGAGGCAGAAAGGAAGTTAGGCAAACAAAGGAAGAAGTAAAGCTGATCTTGGGGATCATGAGCAGTTGGAAATGGGTTGTTTGTGCTGAATGTAGCCCATGTCTTTACAGGGCCTTGGGTTTGGGGTGGGTAAAGGATAGGGAAGGAAGTGATCCTAACATTATTCCATCCTGAGTCCTGAAGGTTGCAGGCTTCCTATGCTGAAGATGAGATACTGTTCTTTTAGCTTGCATTAAGCCTTGCTGGAGCATTGTGTCTGCCCGAGACTGAGTTATTGGCCAGGGAGCACAGTGAAATGTTGAAGTAGCTGGCAACTGGGAGCTCAGACCATTTTTACAGACAGAACGTAAGTTAGCTGCAAAGCATTCACATTCTGATAAAGGTCGTTTATTGACAAGTGTCATTGAGTTTGTATACCTCCTTAACGTTACAATATGAGATAAACCACATGAATTATATTTCTGATAAGGCAGTGAAAGCATAGTCTTTGAATATTTTTTACAATAGAAATGGACAGATTCTTGGTAAACAAGGGGTGAATAGTTATGAGCGTAAGGGAGTATATGCATTTGAGATTACATTCAATCCATTCATCATCTTATGGAATGGCAGGCTAATCAACAGATTGAATAGTGCCAAACTTATATATTTCAGCCAGGGTAACAGCCAGTGATGGCTTATGCTTGGGATAAAGTCTTGTCACCAATCATCCTTCCTATGCTAGTCCTGGGAGCTGTTTAGGCATCTTGATAATTACAGTTTTTCTTTGCAATTGATTGTTCTTCAAAGTTGGTTTATGGTATTCATAAATACCGTTATAAATTAAATTTAAATGAATTATTAAAAATCTTACAAGTTTTATAGGTATTTTCTAATCCATAATTAATTCTTTACTGTTGATCTGTATCAAATCACCATAACAAAATTGCCTTTTGCAATAACTGGATATGTTTTACTACTACTGTAGTTGTGTTATGCAATGAATCTAAAAACTTAATCTATAAGGTGAAGTGAAGCTCTGCAATATCACACAACCATTGGATAGAGCCAATTAGGATCTTACATTGAGAGCAAATAGTTGATGGAAACAAACTCCCAATTGAACATGACAAAGATGTAATAAACTAGCTTCCATTAGCTAAGATAAAAATCTGTTCTCTTGAAATGCATTTTGGGTGATGTTAAAGGGAGACCACCAAGGTGAGAGAAATCTCAGAATTCTTCACCCCTAGATGACCTATAACTTGCAAATTGGTTTCTGTCACTACCTTTCAGAGGTGGTCAAAACAGGTAGTATTTACAGTCATTAATTGTGCTGCATACCTGGATAACTTGTGAACTGACGGTGACACCCAGAATGATCACTTGAAAAGTGGCTAGTGTCAGGATGTTCCACTGGAGTTGCCACTTATTTTCCTTTAAGCTAAACAGCATTCACATTGCAGGAACAGGGCAATAGAATTGCTGAGGGTATATCCTATGTGCAAATCCTCAGAATGCAGCAGGGTACTGCCAATGTACCAGCCAACTATGTGTTTGACTTGAAAGTGCAAACAGGGAAAATTAGCGTGCACCTCTTGTTATGGACCAGACCAAACCTTCTCAAAATATATTAAGACGATAGCCTAGACCCCAACGTTTTCTTATTTTTAAAGGCAAATGCAGTGTTGTGTTCCGGATACAAATCAATTGACGAAGCTACCAGTCTTGAAGCAAAACACACTTTACTCTTATGCTATAGTTAAAATACAATCAAAAGAAAGATGAATTGGAATACCTTACTCCATTTGAAAAACTTAACAGAATAATAGATTATTTAACTACTAAGCAGCAACATTTACAATATTGTAACATCCCATAAACACACCATTAGGAAAGGCAAACAAGTTCAGTGAAATAGATTATCTCATATGTAATTCTCTAGTCCAGGAGGAAAGAACATGAAGAGAATTATCTGAGAGAGAGAGGGAGAAAGAGAGGGAGAGAGAGAACACAAGTGTTTTGCTGTAGCAGGGTGAGATGCATATGGACAAGAAAAAAAAACAGCAAGCGAAGAGAGGGTAAATCAAATCCAGCAAAAGTAAAAGAGTGACAAATTCTGTGCTACGATTCACCAGGAGTGTGTTGAACATCGGTCAGATGAGTAGGTAGATGATAAGGTAGGTTCAATGAGTTGGCTGAGAACACAAATTTTGAGCACTAACAGTATAGCAAATTCATGGATGATTTACAAATGTATGAGAAAAACAACCACTTTGTTCACCATTCCTTTTATCAATTGTATTGGAAAAGATACATTATCAGGGCAACATACAGAACTCAGTCAGCGATGACCAGAGATCTCAAAAAAGATTGAAAATCTCAGAAGTCATTGTGAAATCTGTGATTATACAGGATTGACAAGTCTGGAAAATTCTCCTGTCAATCAATAAAGACTGTTCAGAGAATAAAACCCAGCAAAATGTGCTGGCAGAAACAAATACCCAGAACATGAATGAGCAGAACACCCCACTGGAGCTCATTTAGGGACCTTTCACTTATTTTCACACAGCAGAATAGTCTGATGAGCAAATTGATACAGCATCAAGGCCACTAGTTGTGAGAAAGATAGTGTTAAGTGAGCAGCAAGTTTCTTGGAACAAGTTAAGAGTGAAAATGCCTTCAACAGTCAAACAACCACGAAGCGTGACAACTCTCACCTGATCAACAATCTGAGAGCTCTAAGTTGTATATGGCATTATAGGAGCCAGACCAATATCCAAAGATGCAGGATATGGTCTGGAAGAAGGAATTACCTTGTCAAAGATCTCCAGATACAGCGATAAAGAGCTTTTCTCTTCTAATGAAAATGATATTGCCTGATTCGAATATCCAGGAAATGATTGTTCCAGGAATGTAACTGTGCTCCAGTGTTCAAAACAGCAAGATTAAATGACCCCAGATTATGGATGAGACAACTAGATTAGATTAGATTACTTACAGTGTGGAAACAGGCCTTCGGCCCAACAAGTCCACACCGACCCGCCAAAGCGCAACCCACCCAGACCCATTTCCCTAAATTTCCCTCTTCACCTAACATTACGGGCAATTTAGCATGGCCAATTCACCTAACCTGCACATTTTTAGATTGTGGGAGGAAACCGGAGCACCCGGAGGAAACCCACGCAGACACGGGGAGAATGTGCAAACTCCGCACAGAGAGTCGCCAGAGGTGGGAATTGAACCCGGGTCTCTGACGCTGTGAGGTAGCAGTGCTAACCACTGTGCCGCCGTGCCGCCCACAACTACCTGAGTAACCCTAAGAAGAGTTCCTTTGCAAAGAAATTTAGCAGATTAAGCATCTTCCATTTAAAGTAATGGACTCTTTACTCGAGGCTCTCTGAAAGATAAGGGATGCTCCAGGGAGAAATTCAGCAGATCCGCAAGTTCCAGCAGAAGACTTACCATTTCTTCAATGTGTTTTGGAAGAAGTGTGCAACATCTAGATTGCCTACTTTTGTGGAGTCAGAAATTGGGGGAAGGTGAAGTAGTGGTAAAAGCTGGAAAAATCTTGCCGAAAAGTGATGCTCTTCCTCACAGTGGATAAATATATATTTAAAAAGCTAGGAATGGCTATCTCACCTGGTACTTCATTACATACTTACCAGACAGGCATATAAGAGATGTAATGAGGCCTTCACACACATTGTTGTCATGGGCCTTCTGTGTCTTAAGAACTTGTCACAACAGACATACAACTTCCACATACGTACTTGCCTATAGTAACATGATGACTTTCTTTCAAGTAGGGATCTTGGCTTGGCAACCACTTATTGTCCATCCCTAAATGCTCACAAAAAGGTAGTGGCTGGCTGCATTCTGGAACTGGTGAAGTCAGTGGTGGCTAGGCACACCCAGAGGTCTGTCAGGAAGTGAATTCCAGGATTCTGACCCAGCAATAGTAAAGAAATGCAATGATATGGTACCAAGTTAGTGTGAGGAGTTGCTTGAAGTAGAAATGTAGGTGATGGTGTTCCTCTACACCTGATGATCTCATCTTTCTGGATTCTAGAGCTCTTGGGTTTGGTAGGTACCTTCAAAAGAGTCTATATTAGTTGTCAAGTGCATCTTGTTGATAGTACACACTACTGCCATTGTGAGTTGATAGTGAAGAGATTGAATGTTGAAGCTAGTGGATGAAGAGGCAATAAAGCAGTGTGCTCAGCAGTTCTGAAAAACAGTAACGATTATCTTTACTTTCTCATTATTGAGCAACAATTAACTTTAATTTCTCCCCATCGGTTGCTACCAGATTGCTGTTTCTTCGGTAATTTCTGTTTTTGTTTCAGATCACCAGTATCCACAGTTCTTTGTTGTATTTTAATGCTTTGCCCTCAATGATTTCAACTTCTTGAATGTTGTTGGAGCTGCTCTCATCCAAATGGAGAGTATCTCATCATGTTTCTGACTTGTGTTTTGTAGACACTAAAAAGGCTTTGAATAATCAGGAGGTCAGTTACTTGTCACAGGATTCCTAGTTTCTGACCTCCTCTGACAGTCACAGTATTTATAATGGCCAGTCCAGTTCCGTTTCTGGTGAAGGAAAGCTCCGAAGATGTTGACAGCAAATAATTCATTGATGATAACACCATTGAATGCTATGAGGAGAAAGCAAGGTTTTCTTTACTTGGAAATGGTCAATGCCTGGAATGTGTAAATATGACTTGTAGCTTATCAGGTCAGGCCTATGTGTAGTCTCAGTCTTGCTCCATATAAGCATGCACTATTCTCGTATCTGAAGTGTTATGAATGGTGCTGAACAGTGCACAATCATCAATGAACATGCCAATTTCTGACCTTATAGTGGAGGGGAGGTCACTGATGAAGCACCCTGAGACAGTTTCATTAGGGCACTCCCATGAGGAAGCCCTGCAGTGGTGGCTGGGCTGAGATGACTGACATCAACCAGTCAGAACCAGCTTCCATTGTACCAGGTATGACACTAACCAGCAGAGAGTTTCCTCTATTCCCTCTGGTGAGAAACTAGTTTCCACTGGTTAACACTAGTTTTCTTCAGGCTTCTTGATACCATGCTCGGCCAAGTTCAGCCTTGATGTCTATTATCACTCTCACAGTGCAAGATGGTGGCGGAGTAACAGGACTGCATCGGGCTCTTACCCAGAGCCTATGTGCTGCTTTCTGCTTTCCTTTTTTTGTTTTACTTTTGCTTCTGCTCTTTTCTTTCACTTTATTTACCTTTCATTTTGGTCTTTTCATTCACCTTTCCTTTGGTGGGTTGGTTGGCAGCACTGGCACGGCAGTAAGAGAAGGCCACAGGAGGAATGGCGGGCATGGTTTCTCTCTACGATCAGAGGCAGATGGCAGCAAGTGTGTTTTCCCATCATTCAGGACCTGTGACAGCGGCAGCCAATGCGTTCTCTTGGCGTTGGGGGCCAATGGCAGCAGCAGTAAGATGCTTCTCCTGGTGCTCGGAGCTGTTGGCAGCAACAGCAGGGTCATTCTCCCAGTGTTAGGGCTGGCAGCAGCATCAGCAAAGCTCCTTCAGCGATTGGGGATGGCAGCGCTGGCAGCAACGGACTCTTCAAGAAGGGGACATCTGCAGCCAAAGAGAGACATATGATCCGGTGGGCAACCTGGCCTGGCAGGGGAGTCAGAGACTCTTGGCTGCGGGGCAAGTGTGAGTTCAGTGGCATCAGTGAAGTGGGCCCAGTGGTGAAGTTGTGGAGTAATTTGCCGGGTTGGATTTGCCTTGCCTTTTTTGTACAGAACATAATTGAACAATTTTCCACATTGCAAAACAAACACCAATATTGTAGCTTTACTGGAAAATTTTGGCTGAGAAAATGGCTAGTTCTAGAGCACATGTCTTCAGTAGTGGGATTAGCATCCTGAGGGGAAAAAAAGGCTGAAGTTTAATGATTGGTATTGCTAAATGAATCTTATGTTTTTTTCTTGGAATACATTTTGCTATTTCATAAAATCACAAGAAAATGATAATCAGTGACCTTGCTTACACAGGTTTGGATAATTGCTAGCCTTGAAACAACATAAGACAAGGGAAGAGTGTAAATGTTCAGAGTTGTACTGACATTGTAGAAAATAACCTAACTTAGTCAGTGAGGAATAGAATAACTGGAGTAATTTTATTGCCTGGTAAACAAAAACTGCAGTCTGGTTTAGTTTTTCAATGCAAAACATATGTGATAGTTTGCATTCAAAATCTGTGGAACAAAAATTACTCAGGCTCTGTAAAGGATGGCTTATCCTGTCGAACAGATATGTTCAACCTAAACGCAATGGAGCTTTGAAATAAAAGAGGCAATCCTACTGAAATACAAATGCTTCTTAGGGGACTTGATAGGATAGGTGCTGAGGGTTGATTTTCCCTCATTGAGACTTGAGTCACAGTCTTAGACAATGGGGTCTCCTGTGCCAGATGGGATAGGGTTAAATTTCTTCCCAAAGGTGGTCACTGATATATGGAATTCTCCATCCCTGAGAGCAGTGGAATTTTGTTCATAGACGATTTTCAAGGTTGAGTTCGACACATTTTTGCTCTATAATGTTAAAAATAACACAACACCAGGTTATAGTCCAACAGGTTTAATTGGAAGCACACTAGCTTTCGGAGTGACGCTCCTTCATCAGGTGATTGTGGAGGGCTCGATCTATAGAATTTATAGCAAAAATCTGCAGTGCGATGTAACTGAAATTGTACATTGAAGAATTGATTGTCTGTTAAGCCTTTCATCTGTTAGAATACAGTGATAGTTTCACTTCTTTCATGTGTAAATCACAAAACCCTTTTTTTTAAAAGTTGCATTCTCGGGTTAGCTGTTAACAATGGTGATAGCTACACAATATGTTGAAGGTGTTAGCCCCCTGTGTTCTCTGTCTATGACCTGATGTTTAGATTTATTCCAATCTAAAAAGTGAAATAACAGAGTTTTACATAAATTCATGCAGTTTTTGAGCTCAGAGTTCGACAAGAATCTATGTTGTGTGATTTTTAACTTTGTACACCCCAGTCCAACACCAGCATCTCCGAATCATTGCTCTACAATGGTGTCAAGGGTTATGGGGGACAGGCAGGTAAGAATGATGTTGAGGCCATGATCAGACTCACCATGATCTCAACTAATGGTGCCTGAGGTTTGCTGGAGGTGATGGTGAGCGATGGTAGTGGTAGAATTGTGGAGATCGTGGGATGGGGGGAGCTTGAACATCTTGCTCAATTTCTATTTCTTATGTTCTGGCAAATGGTGATTGGTGCTGATAGATTAACTTTGTTCCTCTCTTCACAGCATTTCCAGCATCTTCTATTTTTAAATCATACAGGTTATCTCTCAGGTGAAAAAGTTTAAAATTATCTCCAGAAGATATTATGGGTGATTATCCAGCCCTTCATACTCCTTATCCCTCTGTGAAGGTGTCCTGTTGGGCTCCATTTGCCCAGTTTTATTTCCTATATTTTTCTTGAATTACAGATGACCAAGTAGTCCAAGGTTAGCCCGGATTTGGATTTGGAACTTGGACAACATGAACACATTTTGTATGAACTGTTGGGACCTGTAGCATCTTTAGAGGTGACAATGGACTGAAAGCAAGCTCCAGAAAAAGGATTGAAAATTGGGAACAAGATCAATTACAACCATGGAGTTTAGTTTTTACTACAGGTCCTCCCGTGTTCACAAGAAGATGTTAAAAAATTCCTGCCATTTTATATTCTGGAAGCAAATGTAATTCAGATCAGTTTGTATCCCTTCATCTCAAAACCTATGTGTCAAAACAAACTCTAATCATTCCATTTGATGACCTTAAATTTAGTTATAGGTTTATGAATCTAGGAAAATAAATGTTCCCAATCTAATAGTTTAGAATACCTATACCAAATCTTATCACCTTACAAAAACAAATGGCACTTTGTCTAATATTTACACTTTCTCTCTAAAGATAGTTTTTAACTCAATGCATGATATTAAATTTGTCAGACACGATGGCTTAGTGGTTAGCACTGCTGCCTCACAGTTCCAGGGACATGGGTTTGATTCCAACTTCAGGCAACTGTATGAAAATTGCACATTCTCCCCATGTCTGCATGAGTTTCCTCCATGTGCTCCGGGTTCCTCCTACAGTCCAAAGATGTGCACGTTAGGTGGATGGCCATGCTAAATAATGAATAGTGTGCAGGTATGGTGGATTAGCCATGGAAAATGCAAGGTTACAACGGTAGGAGGAGTGGATCTGGTTGGGATAGCCTTTTGAGGGTATGTGTATGGACTGAATGGCCTGCTTCCACACTGTAGGGAGTCTAAGTTCACACGAGCTGTTTCCAATTAACACATGACTTACTCAATTAGTATTAATTTAATTCCTTACTGGTTTTAAAATCTTACCCACCACCAATATTAGATTGACTAATATGCAATAAGCTGATTGATGCTGTTCTGCTATAAAGCAGAAAGATCTTAAATTCAATTCAGCAAGTGAGCTAATCTGAGCCTGGAGGAGCAGTAGGAGGATTTTAATCAGCTTCAGCCCCCTTGAATTTGGCAAAGGAATCTAAAACCTCTCAAGGCTTGCATCGTCAATCGCTACTCAGTGAGCCCTGCTGAAATCTGTGCATTGATTGAAGACAGCATTGGGATAACTTTGAAGTCCCCTCTCAAATAACTAAATTATGACAGTTGTTACCTTGCCTTATCCAGTAAAAGATAGCCACATGTGTAGAAATCAAGAAATTGCTAGCATTTGTGAAATCATGACCAGGACAAGAATATGCTTCCGAGAAAGAAGGGAAAGATTCCCCAGTGAAATTCCAACTCAAACACACAATATTATTCCATGGTACACATTTAGCAGACTGAGAATGATTCAGTAACACCCAAGTATATCTTGGTTAATGAAAATAAGAGCAAATCTGTTGCTAATTCATTCCTGTTCCATCTTGAGCATCTGCTAACTTCTATTTCAGATCAAGCGTTCCTACAAGGATTTATAAATCCTTTTGTTTTGCTCACATTGACTTTGTTCAAAATGATTCGCACATTGGTTTTAATACCATAAGTCTTTGTGAATGCTCAGCTGGAATATGTATCAAAAACAGCACCATCTCTGAAATAGGATTTCTTTTTGTGTCTATAATAAAAGAAGAGGAAAGTCTTATGTGAAATGCTATGCCCAGCTGAGGAGTGGAACCGTTTGCTTCTTTTCCCACTCCTCACTTGACTGAAGCAAGGTTTTTTAAAATGTTTTAAAGGGTATGTATACCAATATAACATATCCTGTCTGAATATACATGGATGTTTGAAAAGTCAGCTCAAGAGGATTTCTTGAATTAATCAAATAAGGACTTAGTTCTTTTGTATGAAAACTCGGCTAGATAAAAAAAAAATTAAAAATGCAAAACTAAAGCCCAGTGTTGAATTCAATGGGAGAAAAACAGTTTTGAAGAAGGATAACAGAACCTGAAATGTTAAGTCTGCTTTCTTTCTACAGGTATTGCCAAACTTGCTGAGCCTTTCCAGCATTTTCTGTTTTTGTTTCAGATTTCCAACAACTCCAATTCTTTATTTTACCTTAGGAGAATAAGAGCTAACAAATTGTAGCTGCCTGTCTGGTCTGGCTATACCTATCCAAAGTCTTTGATCTCCAGCTAGAATGGCCTTCACTTCCTTCAAAAAATACTGCACTGGAAACTGAAGTCATCCTTTGCAAATTTGTAGCCTTGGTAGAATCCATAAGAAAGTGTGGGTCTGGAATTAATTGCCTTTCAGCCTGCATTTTCCTCATCTCCTAGCCTACGTCATGGATCGTTCTTTTAGGGAAGAGACCAGGAAGAAGGATTTGTATGTGTCTAGCTCACTCATTCTCAGGGTTCACACAGATGCACACTCTCACATTCCCTCCTACAATACACATACACACACTCTCCTTCTCATGCCATCTGGTAAACAAGAAAGCATCCCTTTCTACACAGAGACACTCACAGCAGCAAATGTGGTTGAGAATCGTTCTCTAATTGGAGGAACATATGCTTGTAGAATCTTTCACATGAACGTATCTGTATTTGAAATATCAATGCAGGCCAGATTTAATTTCTTTGCAGTCCATCCCTTCATTCTTCCAGTCAGGCTGGCTGGCAGAAGAGTGGCAGTGCAATATGTGAGCTCCTGAGCCCGGAGCTCATCTGCTCCGTCTGTTTTTACTTTTTTCCTTCCTTCTTGGCTTTTTAAAAAATAAACTTTTAACCTTACCTAAAAGTAGAGAGCTCTGACTGTATCAAGGTTCATCGTCATCGAACATGTTGGAGGCAAGATTCATTCCTGGCGGTGGTAGTGGCGACCTCCAACATGTTTGATGACAATGAACCTTGATGCAGTCTGACATCTCTACTTTTGTGCTCCTGACAGCGGCAGCAGAGGGAGGACAGATTGGGCCTAGTGCCTGGTATGAGAGATTGGCCTCATACAGACTTGTGTCAGCAGCATTGGTAGACACACGATGGTGCCAAGGAATGGTGACACAGCTCTAAGGTGGCGGCACAGCAAAGGGACTTGCTTCATGTTAGTGATGGTCTCAGTATTGGAATGGAAGAGCCTGGATCTAGGCCCGTGGATTTTAATGTTGAATTTTTAACTTTATTTTTCCACTTTATACCTAAGATTTTGTACCTCGATACCTTTGTACCTCAGATGGCACATGTGAGTACATGTGACAATAAATCTAATTCCGATTCCAATTCTATTTCTACTTCTAATTATAATTTCAATTTTCACTTGTCTGTTGGACAAACCCGTGATAAATAGACATGCTCTCTCTCTCACAGAGTCTTGTGGTAGAACATGTTTTCTGACCTATCACCTTCTCCGTCACCTTCATCCACCTATCTCTTTCTCAGCTACCTTGCCCCCACCTCAATCCTCTCTTTTTTATCTCTCAGCACCGACCCACAAGCCTCATTCCTGATGAAGGGCTTTTGCCTGAAACATCGATTCTCTTGCTCCTCAGATGCTGCCTGACCTGCTGTCCTTTGCCAGCAACACACTCTCGACTCTGATCTCCAGCATCTGCTGCCCTCACTTTCTCTGAGTAGAGTCACAACCTGTTTTGCCTTTGCTAATAAGACAAAATCTCTGTATCAGGAATCATCCTAATGAACATTTTCTAAACTGCCTCCAATGAAATGATATATTTCCTTAAACAAACATATTTAAACAGCTCACAGTACTCCAGATGTGATCTCACCAGTACCTTGCACAAATGCATCAAAAACCTGTTTTCTCTTATACTCCAACCCATTTGAAATAGGTGCCAACATTCCATTAGCCTTCCTGATTACCTGCTGCATCTGTGTCCTAGTTTTCTGTGATGCATGCACAAATACTCCAAGTTCCTTTGTGTTAAATAATACTGTTCTTTTGTCCTTTCTTTCAAAATGAACAACTTTACATTTTCCCACATTATACTCCATTTGCCAGCTTTTTGCCCATTTATTGAAAATATCAATATATCTTCTCAAACAGCTAGTACTTGTTTTCCAACTGGCCTTTCCACATATTTTTCTGTCATCTGCAAATTTGACTAGAGTACATTTGCTTCCTTCCTCAAAGTCATTAACATATATTATAAATAGCTTTGGTTCCAGTTGTAGTCTTAGTAGAACTCCATTGCTTCTAGGTTGCTAAGCTGAAAAATAATCTTTTGTGGCCGTGTGCTACTTGCTGCACTTTAGACAATTCTCTATCCATGCCAGTGTACTTCCATGGGCTCTTATCTAATGACATAATATTTTGTGAGGTATCTTGACTAATGCTTTCTGGAAGTACAAATACAAGATATCTACTAATTCCTATTCATCCATTCTAGTTGAAATTTTCTCAAAAATCTGTAATAAATTAGTCAGAAACAATTTCTGTTTCATGAAGTTGAGTGATTGATGACATTATGGTTTTCCAAGTGTACTGCCAGTACTTCCTTATTAAGTGTTTCCAACGTGACTCTATTTTTCCAACAATAGATGTTAGGCTATTTGGCCTTTAGTTATTCACTTTTTGCCTCCTCTTTTTGAATGGTGTATCATATTAGCAGTTTTTCAATTCTCTAGCACTTCTCTAGACTCCAAGTACTTCTTGAAAATTGCAAACAATACAGCCACTACCTCCGCAGTTACTTCTTTTGGAATCCTGGGATATAAGCCATCAGGGCCAAGAGACCTATTTGCTTATAGCCCCATTAGTTTGTCTAATACTACTTCTCTTTTGATGCTGATTGTATTTAATTCCTCACCCATATTCTTTATTATTAATGGAATGTTCAATATATTTTCCACCATAAAGACTGATTCAAAATATCTGTTTAATTCCTTTACCATTTCCTTGTTCCCCGTAACTATCTCCTAGATAAATTTTCCAAATGATCTATGTTCACTTTGACCTCACTCATATTACATTTATGTGTAAACAAACTCTTATTGTCAGTTTTTATATTATTTGGTAGTTTGCCCTCATCGTTTATTTCCTTTATCTTCATTACCTTTGTAGTCCTCCTTTGCTGGATTCTGAATTTATCCTCATCTTTCAGGGCTATCATTGATTTTTACCCCCTTACATTTTTTATTCAACTTTATAATCTCCTTAACCACCTTGGTTAGTCACATCGGTTTATCCCTCCCTTGGAATCTTTCCTCTTTACTCAGATATATTTTTACTGGGAGTAATGAATTGCCTCCTTGACTGCCAGCTACTGCTTGCTTACCTTCCATTCTGCTAATTTATCTGCCCAGTCCACTATAGCTAACTCTATCCTCGTTTCATTGTACTTGCCTTTATTTAAGTTAAATACCATTGTTTATGACCTAAGTTTCTCATTTCAAACTGAATATTAAATTCTATCTTGTTATGATCACTACTTCCGCAGAAATCTTTTACTCTGAGATCATTTATTAAACCTGCCTCATTACTCAATACCAAATTCTGGATAGTTTATTCTCTGGTTGGTTCTTTGACATATTGCTCTAGTAACATATCCCTAATATACTCTGAATTTGTTCTCATAGATACACTTTGCAACTTGATTGAAAGAATTAATATGAAGATTAAAGTCATTCATAACTCTTGCTCATTTCTTTTTACATATCCGGTTTGTTGATTTGAACCCATTCTTACAGTGTGGCCATTATTTGGCTTCTATACATTACTCCCACAAATATCTTTATTCCTTTGCTGTTATTTGCTTTCACCCACATGGACTCTAAAAGTTCCAAGCATCACAACTGCCTTAATTACAGCTTGTATTAAGTGATTTCCTACCACTTTTTCCTTCCCTGCTATCTCTCTGAAAGGCCAAATATCCCCGAATGTTAAGATCCCTGTTCTGATTTCCTTATAACCATTTCTTAGTAATAGCTATGAGATCGGATCTACTTAAATCACTTTGCAGCATCAGTTTGTCAAACTTATTCCGAATGTGACGTGCATAGTAGATTTTAGGCATGCCTTTCCTTTTCCCAGTTTTTAATCTTCCTGATTGTTCTGTGTACAGTGGCCCAATTTGCTTCTCGCTTTTGATTATTATGCCTAGTTTTTAAAAAAAAATTTACTGCGCTTTCATTAATTATTATTATTGGTTCTCCTGTAATTTTTTCTTAGATTCCCAAACCTGCCAATCTATTTTAAACCAGCCGCAAACACATTAGCAGATACTTGCCTTGAGGCATCATTCCTTGTTTGCCTAAGTATAACCCATTCAGTTTGTATTGGTCCCAGCTCCCTTAGAAATAGTTCCAGTGTGGAAGGAATATAAAAACCTCCCCCTTGCACCACCTTTCTATCATGTATTCAATGGATATATCCTGCTATTGCCATCCTGACAAGCACGTGGCATTGTCTGGTAATCTTTGAGGTCCTACTTTTCACCTTAGTGCCTAGCTCCCTATACTCAGGTTTTAGAACCTTATCCTTTTTTAAAAACTTATGGTACTGGTGCGGATGTGTACTATGACCGTTTACTGTTCACCTTCCACCTCCAGCATGTTCTGTAGCTGCTCTGAGACATCTTGACCGTTTTACCAGGGAGGCAACATACCATCCTGGCATTTTTTTTTGTGGCAACCTATCTACAACCCTAACAATTGAACCTCTCTAACTATTGCATCCTGACACTTTCTCCTCCTGTCACATGGAGCAGAACCAACATGAATTTGGCTGTTAGTGGTTTCCTCTGAGAAACCATTCCCCTCAATAGTATTCACAGCGGTATATGAATTTTGCAGGGGAGTAGTTATGGGAATTCCTGCACTGGCTACCTAGTTCTCTTACTTTGCCTGGTAATCATCCATTCCCGTTTTGCCTGTGGAGTCTTAGGCTACAGTGTGACCACCACTCTGTACATGCTAACCACAATACTCTCAATTTCACAGATGTTGCACAGTGTCCCTAGTCTCGGCATTGGGGACACTTCCTGTACACATGTTGGAAGTACTGAAAAATGTGCCCAGCTTCCCACATAGAGCAAAAGGAGAACACCACAGCTTTGAGATCTCCTGTTATGACTTACCATTTTGGAGTGAATCTTTAAAGAATCTTTAAAATCAAATAATTTCAATAACTTTAGGGCCTTCTTCCCTGTAGCTTGTTAAAACAGAATATAGCTTTTACAAACTGTAAACTACACACAAAAAAACTGTAAGCATTAAAACTAATACAAATACTAACTGTCTGTTCTCACACAATCAGCGGCTTCTATTTGCCCCATATCAATTTTCATTCCTGATCTTCCGTCAGGAGCTCTGCCTGGGCAGCTCCGATGAAAGATTTCCCACTGCCCTGCTCAGCTGCTCCTTGCCAGATTCTTTCTCCCTGACCTCCTGTGCATTTACTTTAAGAGTTCCCCTTATGCTTGACATTCCCTTACATTTATATTAAAGAGCAGAAGTACTCATCAGCAAGAGAAAAGACAGAACTAATCACCACTCCCCTCTCGCACTTAACATCCTGTTTCCACAAACTCCAGTCACACAAATGTAACGAGGCTGCATTCCACTTTGATAAAGTCAGAAGAAGCTGTGTACAGACTTCCAGGAATTTTCTGTTTTATCTCTGGTGGGTATTGCATAGACCATGTGTCCATAACTGAAGAATAATGGCATCAACTACTTTTAGTTTAAACTACTGCCTTCATTTTGGTTAAAACCTCTTGTTAAAAAGTCCTAAATAAAATCCAAAAGAACAATGGATGCTGGAAATCAGAAACATACACAGAAATTGCTGGAAAAGCTTAACTGTTCCTCAGAACTTGGGAAGGATCCCTGGACCCAAAATGTTAACTCTGATTTTTCTCCACAGATGCTGCCAGACCTTCTGAGCTTTTCCAGGAATTTCTGTTTCTGTTTTTGTTTCTTAAAGAGTCCAATGTCAGCCTCAACCCAATGTATTGAAAATTAATATAGCAACTGGCACTTTATGAATCAGCAGTCTTGATCAACTTTATATATCTGAAAATTATATATCTGCAAAAATTCAGAAACACAACTGTGCTCGCCAAAGAAACACAGTGACTACAACTAAAGGTCAAAGGCTAAGAAGACAGTAGCAAGTATCTCACCTTCTGACTTGTCAAAGCCTGTCCACTATGCACAAAGCACAGTTGCCTGAATTTGTGCAGCTCCCAACTACATTCAAGAAACTTGAACCCAATCAGGACAAGGGAGTCCCCTTAATTGGCACCACATCCACTGGCATCCACTCCCTCTGCTACTGATGCTCAGCAACAGCAGTATGTACCATCTACAAGATGCACTGCAGAAATTCACCCAAGATTCTCAGACAGCACCTTCCAAACCCACACCCACTTCCGTCTAGAAGGACAAGGGCAGCAGATACAGGGGAACATCACCACCTTCAAGTTTCACTCTAAGTGACTCAGCATCCCAAATTGGAAATATATGGCTGTGCCGTTACTGGGTCAAGGTCCTGGAATTCCCTCCCCAGTGGCATAGTGGGTCAACTCACAGCAAGTAGCCTGCAGTGGTTCAAGAAAGCAGCTCACCACCACCTTCTCAAGTGCAACTTGAGACAAGAAATAAATGTTGGTCAGTCAACAATACCCAAATTGCACAAACAAATTTTTAAGAAGTGTGAGATGCATACATTTTCACAGTATGTTTCCCTTCTTTAGGTTGTCTGAAGCATATACCTTTATTAGAATGAAGGTGGGTTCTGACATCTTCACCAACGTTGGTGATAGTCTACTCTCGAGAAGAATGTGGGCACAACTCAGTTACTTTTCCCTCTTTGCACTACTCTGAAGCTTTGAGAGACTTGCATTTGTGGCTTAGTAATTGTAATGAGGTCAGCCAGGTGGACCTCATAGAGTATGAGTTCCCTGACTGGGGCTGTTAATCTGATCCAATCAGAGAGCCCTGGCTGACAGGTAAGGACAAGATTGTCAGACATCATGATTACTATGAGATCTGGCTCTGATGAAGCTGGGTCACTGTCAAAGACTCTCTGCATGTAAATAAACATTAACTTGTTGGTAGGATTCTGGCCTCTGTGCATTCTTTTGGTGTCACCCTTCCATTATTCAAATCTGAAACACTTTGTGGGGAGAACATATCCGAAGTTGTGACACCCAACTCTTTAGAAAAGAGAATCACATTTGTAATGGATAAGGCTTACAGTTTTCAAGCCAAATTTGATTTGATCACTATAATACCATGTCCATTTCAAATGTGATTAAATTTAACAGGACAGGGAATATGATGCAGTGCATGAGAGAGTCACTGCATTCCATTGGAAAATATTGCACTTCAGTTTTGCATCAGATGAAAATTAAACTTGACTTGTCAGCCATTACAAATTGTTTTGACTGTAAAGGGATGATGTTGTGAAATGAAATTCCCCCCAAAAGAATGTGCAATTCCTAAATAAGACAGATTGACTTTCATCTATCAGACATAGTTATATGAATTTACAGAGTTTTATCATTAATATCATAAATTGAGGAATTTTCTGTGTGGCTTTAACATGATTTTCCACGTCAGATTATTATGGTGATCATGCATCTGCAAAGCCAATGCCTGCTCCCAGCACGTATGACTCCCCACCTGCAGAACAGTAATCAATTAAATTGTGTTGCTAAATCAGTGTGCAGTAAAAATCCAAAACTACAATGCCAATGTTGATAGCTGACACAAGTCTGTTTTTCTTGATTTAAATCGGATCATTGCACTTAGTATGCATACAGTGATGCACCATTAGCCAAACAGTTGTTGATGTTGTTTCTTGGCGTTGGAGTTATTTCAGCTGTGCTCTCAATGCTGATAAAATGCATGGGAACATATCTGTTATGAAAGCCAACAGAGCAGCTTCAATCCCTCCCTGTAACTTATAATGAGTAAAATCCTCTGCTAATGCATAACTCACTTCATTTGGAAGAAAATCCTTAAACTGCTGAATTTCATTCCCTGCTGCATACCAGCTCAGATGCCTGCTGGGATTTCTTTAATTGAAATGATAATCCAGCTGCACGAACCAGTGGATGGAGTTGCGATACAACAGGGGCCAAAGCATGACAGCAACATTTCACTGTTAGACAGCTGGCTACGAATAATTCATTTTCTGCTGTGGTAGGAATTAGTTATTTATGATTTACAGTTTGACATAATGGGCAGAATTATGTTACCACACTTGCTGATGGTGCAAAAGCATATCTCGCATGATTGTGAGAAGCAGTTTCTTTGTAGAGAGGAAACAGGCCAAAATATGTTGACAATCTAATCTAAAAGATCACTGAATGGTAAAAGAAAGGCACCTTTCAGAGTGATGGAAATTTTACAAGAAATTTTCCAACACAAGATGTTATGCAGAAATATGGGCTCGTTATTCATTTACATAGTTAGGGCTTAGTTTTATGTACCTTTCTATACAGCTAAACTTGGCATCATTCATGCACTGACCATTACCAACACCCTCACAAAACCCCTCTTCATTTCCAACCACCATATCAGGCCTCTATGACAATGATCAATATGATTAAATGAGACATCTAACTGCTTTGGATTCAAATCCTCAACCTTCAGAATTTGGGGTATGCTAGACTCCTACGCTTGAAATTTCCACTGGCTGGGAAGAGAATGTGAATACACCTTAGAAAGCTTCAGCTTCCAAAAACTGACATCTTTTTTCTTCTGTTAAACTTTAACATGTTTGATTGAATAGCTGAACTCTCAACAAAATTAAATGACAGAAAATAGAGATGTTCTTGGAACAAACACAAATCCAAAAATATCCCATGGCTGAAATCTATCATCTTAGGCAGAAGTGCATGTCACTAGGGAGATGCAACAATCACACAATTCCCCTTCTATATATGGCCTCAGATTAGGCCAGGGTTTCCAAATGAGTAAGAGCAGATTAATTAAAGATTATGTTCTATGTTTCACAAAAGCTCCTCAAATTCAGATGACTATTGGAGGCTGTTCAAACAGAAGACCATTTACTTGTCTATATTCTACTAATATCTCTTTATTTAGACTGCACGGATAGTTACCTGAATCACCAATGTCTTGTAATACTAATTGACGTAACTCAGTTCTCGCTATCTAGAACCAATGAAACCTTGGAGAGAACTGCAATGAACATACTAGCAGAACTCTTGTTCCTGACTACATCAAGGAGTGCTATCTCTTTCTGGTGCAATGTGATTTTCCTTACAACACAAGACTAATAATGTATGTGTGAGACATAACCAATTACCAAAGGCAACATTTAATCTGTATTTTGAAAACCACTTTGGACTATTCTGAGAGACTTACCCCATGCACAAAGCTGCCACGTTCTCCCATTTTTCAGGATCTTTTGACCATTTTTTGGGAGGGAAAATGATTTGAAGAAAATGCTATATATTTGGTTGTTTTTCTTTATAGCAATGTATACCTTCAGGAGTTAATTACAAGTGGATAGAGGTCTCATATCTAATCATATTGATCGTTGTCACAGCATCCCAATATGGTGGTTGAAGAAAACATTCTCTGTCATGAAAAATAGATAGTGAATTAAATGTGATATTTGCCCATCAATTTTTTTTTTTACTAATTAGCTTATCTTAATGATCCATATACTCCTTATAAGCATGGCGTCAGAGAGCAGACATTTCCAGGCATTTAGCAGAGGATCTAATAGGTATTCCTTTGCTGTCTGTTAATGATGAGAGAAAATAATGGCAGAAACAGAGGCATCATCAATCAACATGGCTTTGAAAAAGGCTGCTGCACCATCCATGAGGCACTTAGAACTGAGAGCTGTAAACAGGTACACAAGAGAAAGGTATTCTTCCAGGCAAGTAAGTCTGTTTGTATCAAGTTAGATAGCCCACAGTTGTGTCAGTTATGCCTTTTTTTTAATGTTGTAATATTAGCCAAAGTTACCTTAATCTCTTTTAACTAGATCAAAAGGAAAAGAAAAGATCTGTATTCTGAACTGTGTTGTTCACAAATGCCAGGTGCATTAACGCATCTTGTAGCTCATGAAACAGTATCAGTGGAACGAAAACACTAACTCTGATTTTTCTCCTCAGATGCTGAAAATCCTGCTGTGTTTTTTCAGCAATGTCTGTTTTTGTTTCTGATTTCTAGCATCCGTAGTTCTTTCATTTTTTTTTGTACCTCATGAAGCCATTCTGAAGTGTCGATACTGGTGTAATGTCAGAAACACAGCAGTTAATTTGTACACAGCAATGTGCTAATTGTAGTAAAATGGGATATTGAAACACAAATAATGATGATATAAATAATGATGCATCTCTGACACAAGCAGAGAACGACAGAACACACAGAGAAAAACATTTAATGGGGACTCAAGAGAAACACTGTACTAAAGTGCTTTATTCAGTATAAAAGATGTGTCTGTTTCAATGGAGAGTTTGTAGGATTACAGAAAGTGGGAGAGACTTATTCTAAATTAAGGATAAACCATGGATGTAAGGACTCGCAACAGTAACAGCCAATTAAGAGAGCGCAACTTCTCAGAGTGCAAGTGTTGACACTTAATCCCCTAAGAAACTAAAAGAATCCAAAATTTGTGAAAAGACAACCAGCAGGCAAGAGACTATAGAAGAAGTAAAATCCATAGCCTTCACTGTAATGGCTGAAGACAAGGCTACTGCACAGTTGATCTGTTTTTTTCTGATATTGAATGAGGATTCAATATTAGGCAGGAAATTGGGATAACTCTTCTGCTACTCTCCACAATAGTGCTAAGGGATTTTCATGCCCACTGTGGAGGCTGATTGAGATTCATTTCAAAATTGCATAAATGATCAGCGCCTCCAGTAACACAGTGCGCCCAGAGTTCTAAAGTGTTAGACCTGGAGAGGGATTGTACCTTCAACACTGTGACTCAGATGTGAGAACACTACCAATTGAGTCACAACTTACATAATCAAATCTTATTTGTTGTTTCATAGATCCATGTCCCTTTGAATTACATTAGCAATTTAAAGCCAACCTTTATAGTAAAAATTATTCTATATTTTTACTGGCTAAAAACCACTGCCTGAATTTTAAAAAATACTGAAAGCATTGCATGGACTTGCATAGCAATATCTAAGGTTGCTGATCATTGATGTCACTGTAACTTACACATTCCAAAGTTATTCAAATTGAGTCAGCTTGTCTGCAGGAACTCAACAAAGGTATTGGCCTAAGAGGAATGAGTCACTTCTCATGATCTATTTGCAAAACATCGAAACAAAATCTGAGTGTGGAACAAAATAATTGTAATAATCACATCAGACATTAGACTCTGGCTGTGTGAGGAACCCTCCTAGCCAAACACTTAATCAAGTTGAAACAATGCATCTAGAATCCACGAGCATTGGTCATTTATGGTTCATTGGTCAGTTAGAAGGAGAGAATGATATAACAAATCAGCCTTTATGTCTAAAAACCTGTTTTCAAAGGTACACAGGTCAGAAGCAAAAAAGTTGATAAAGAGTGGACAACTTCCTCTCTCTCTCATAGAGTCATGGAGCCATACAGCACGGAAACAGACCCTTTGGTCCAACCAGTTCATGCCAAACATAATCCCAAACTAAGCTAATCCCACTTGCCTGCTCCAGGCCCATATCCCACCAAAACTTTCCTATTCATGTTATCTATTCAAATGTCGTTTAAATGTTATAATTGTACCCACATCCACCAATGTGGTATTCTTTATGGTATTTTAATACATTTCAGAGGGAAAATCAGAATCATGGGAGCACAACAGCTGCCCCATTAAGGGCAGTAAGACAGCAGGTTTCCACTCCTGAAAGAATATAATGAGCTGCCTGCAATTGGAATTCATGGTCATTTTTAATATACAAGCTTTTTATTTCCACTTATAATTGAAACTATGCTTATGGCCTCACTTTGACACAAGTTCGCATACCTTTGAATGTGAAACCTCCGGAAAAGAACCTAACAGTGCACTGACTGACAAAAAGTCTGTTTTCAACAGGGTGGCACAGTGCCTCACAGTGCCAGGGACTGAGGTTCAACTCCAGCCTTGGGTAACTGTCTGTGTGGAGTTTGCACATTCTCCCCATGTCTGCGTGGGTTTCCTCTGGGTGCTCTGGTTTCCTCCCACAGTCCAATAGCTGTACAGGTTAGATGAATTGGCCATGCTAAATTGCTCATAGTGTTAGGTGCATTAGTCAGAGGGAAATGGGTCTGGGTGGGTTACTCTTTGGAGGGTCGGTGTGGACTTGTTGGGCCAAAGGGCCTGTTTCCACACTGTAGAGAATCTAATCTTAAAAAATAATTTGCAAACTGCCATGACCAATTCATTTCCAATAACATAGCCACAACATTATCTTATCTGCACATGTGAAGTGCTTTGAGACCAAATATATTTTCTTAATCCACAGTTATCTTGGTCAATACACAACAGGGTGTTGCATGTAGAACTGCTGTTGAAAAACAGCCAAGTGCTTTGAGTTTTCTTCTTGAATTTAAAAAAGCTGAAAGCTATTTTACTTTTATCACTTTAGATTACATAATTCTTGATGTGACTATGGGTACCATATTTGGAAAGTTAGCAGATGACATAAAAATTGGCTATATACTGGATATAATAGAGGATAGATGTAAGCTCCAAAATTATACTGATGGGTTAGTGGAGTGGGTAGGAAAGTGGCAGATGGAGTTCAACTCTGTCAAGTCTGAGGTAATGGATTTAGGGAGGTCAAGCAGTAAAAGGAAATATACAATAAATGGGAATAAACTGAGAGGAGCTGATAAAGTGAGAGATCTTGGCATGCAAGTTCAAAAATCCTTAAAAATAGAAGTACAGGTAGAGAAGGTTATAAAGAAGGCATATGGAATGGCGTTTTTCATTTGGAGAGGTATAGAATACAAAATTAAGGATATAAAATTGAATTGAAACTGACGAGGCCACAACTGGAGTATTGTGTGCAGTTCTAGTCACCATATTACAGTTTACTCTGGAGAGTGTGCAATTAATATTTACTAGAATGTTGCCAGGGTTGGAGAATTGAAGCTACGAGGAGAAATTGGAGAGGGTGGGATTGTTTTCCTTGGAACAGAAAGCTGAGAGGTAACATTATTGTGAGACACAAAATTCTCAGCATTAGAGTAGACAGGAGGAACCTATTTCACTTGGCAGAGAGTTCAAAGGCCAGGAGTCATACATTCAAGCTAAAAGCAGAAGGATTAAAGGGGACTTGAGAAAAATCTGTTTTTACGAAGAGGGTGGTGTGCATCTGGAATTCGCTGCCTGTATTTGTGGTGGAAGCAGAGACCATAAACTCTTAAGAAGTATTTGGATCAGTACCTTAAGTGCTTTAAGCAGCAGGACTATGGGTGATATTTAGAAAGATGAGATTAGAAAAGGCATTTGGATGTATCGGAGTTGACATAGACAAGATGGGCTAAATGGTCCTCTACTGTGCTGTATCATTTTTATGGTTCTAACAGTTAAATAGGCGTTCAGAAATGGAGGAGGAGAAAGTAAGGACTGCAGATGTTGGAGATCAAAGTCGAGATTCCTGATGAATGGCTTATGCCTGAAACGTCAATTCTCCTGCTCCTCGGATGCTGCCTGAGCTGCTGTGCTTTTCCAGGACCACACTCTCGATTCAGAAATGGAGGCCTTTATTACAGTGTGGCAAAATGGAGAATTGTCAAATCCTTCTGAGGTGAGGGTTGAATGTTCTTAAATTAGTAAAATACTAATTGGATGAATTGGAATTCCTTTCCCATTATTTTGAAGTCTGAAAAGAGTTTGAACTTTAATGAAGAGTCTGCACAAGTGACTGAAGTAGATTTCATCCTTTACATAGCTTAGCTGACCTACACAATCTGTGTAGCCAACATAACTAAGAGGCAATTCTGCTGGATTGACAGAGGTAATATTGTGAAAATACATACAACACTGAATTCCAGTGACCAGGCTTACTTTTCAGCTGTAATTGACTGTGCAGCTTATCTGTTAAAACATCAATGGTGTTCATAGAGGTTTTGCACAGAGTGTCTAATAGCAGACACAACCCCAACTTACATGATGGTGTATGTACTGTGCAAAACCACTATGAACACCATTGATGTTTTAACAGATAAGCTGCACAATCAATTACAGCTGAAAAATAAATCTGGTCACTGGAATTCAGTGTTGCATGTATTTTCAACATATTACCTCTATATATAATACATACACCATCATGTAAGTTGGGGTTGTGTCTGCTATTAGACACTCTATGTTTGCCATAGACAAAGATTTGAAAACCAAATTGATAGTTACCAACACCATAAAACAGATAAATTACGCATCAACATACTTAAACCATCTCGACCCTGCATCTATAGGGATACTTTAGTTTAGCCTGAAATCATCCAAATTGTCCTGTATTCTTTTTCATTTTTATCAGGCTCTTTAAAAAACTGCTTTTAAACATTTTGGAGCTGAAACCCAAAAGAGTACTTCAACCTTCCCCCAAGTGTTCTTCCCTTCTATGTCAGTCAAATGGCATGGAATTGATGCAGAATTTAATTACAAAAACCCTTCTTTATTTAACTATTTAAGTGTCAATACTCAAAATAAAACTTACATTGCAACATTTACTTCTTACTTCATCTAACTAAACTTCAAGTTTAACTCACTTCAGTTAACTGAACTTTATTTTAAACTTAATTCACATTTAACTCTAACTCTAGCCTTAACTCTATAAGTTTGGCTTGAAACAAGTATCACCCCAATTTGAGGGAAATGGCAAAAAATTTGCTCCAAGTGTAGATTTTACTTGTGGCTCTTTGTCTCTCTTTACTGGTTTATACCAAGTTGTGAACAGTTACATTCTATGCTCCATGTAAGGGTCACAGTGGTGCCAGTATGTAAAGCAGACCACTATGACACCTTCCTTCCTTGTTCAACACAGGAAACTTCTGACTACAGCTTCCAGAACAAATCCCCAACATATCCTGGTTGCAGCTTTAACCTAGGTCAGAACTTAAACTAGCTTCACCGAAGTTCCCAACATGCTTGATGATAGCTCTTAACTAGTCTTGAAACCAATTCTCCTGCTGGCCACCTGACCAAAGACAGCTTCATCTTGGAGAGTTGAAAAATGTACTTGTGCAAAAGATACAGCTATCCATTTTGATGCTCAAGGCATATTATTATTTCATTTTGTGTGATACTGTTGTACGTCAGGCAGAATAGAGTCCCAGACAAAAAAAGATCAAACTATTCTTGATTCCACAAAATTTGTAAGGCAATTCTGGAGCAGCTGAACTGATAGTAGTATTTGCAAGAGATATATTAAAGTTCCGTATAAATAAGTTCAGTTGATGATTAAGATATTTTATTATGCTGAGATAATAAAGCTTCTTATTTTACTCGAGTCACTCATAAGCTTAAAATGAAAGGTTCACCAGGCTGTATTTTTGGAAGGACATTGATGAATCTTTGAGACTTTGCAACGTCATCTTTCTGGTGCGATTCAAACAAAAAATCTCAGATTTGTTCAGTTTCTAATTTTGGTCACCTTGTAGCCATGTCTCTGTAATCACAATTAAATCATACCCATTACCTCAACTTTTGCATTCAAATCATTAGTGTATTTTTGCAAATGCAATATCTTTACTTCAGCCTTTTACACATTATTCTCCCTATTGCTCTTACTGCTAATTGCCATTGTTACCTGTCTACTATTTTGGTTACTACACTTATATTTCCTTCCACCAGTTTTGCTTCCCTTGAATCTGAACTCCTACTTAAGTTCCCTGTCACCTACTAATCTTGTTTCAATACTCTACAAAAGCAGTAGCACATTTCCCTGTGAGGTTGTTTGTAGTCTTGCTACTGAGATGCCACCTTGCACAATTCCTGGCTGCCCTATATCTGTTACTAGCCACTCAGAAATCATATGCTGCTCTCTAATGCCTACTTACCAGCCACATATTCAATTGATTTTTTTTTTTCCTTTTTCCAATGCTCATTAGCAATTGACACAAGGGATAATCCTGATATTGCTATTTTGGAGATCCTGCTTTTCAATCTCCATCCTTATTAACTAAAATCTACTTTAGGACCTCATGCCCCTTCCTCCATAAGTCATTAGTATCAACATGGGGGAATTACCTCTGGATGTTCACCCTCCCCTAGAAGAATGTCCTGCCACTGATTTTTGACAACCTTGACCTTGGTATCAGGGATGCAATATACAATGCAGCAGTCATGTTTACAGTCGCAGGTACAAGTATCAGTTCCCCTAACTAAATAATCTCATCATTATTGCTCTTCTACTCTCTTCCTTCTGTACAGCTGAGTGACTCATGATGTTACTGAATAGGCTCTGACTCCGCTACTCTGAAGATCCTTTGTCTCACCTGCAAAAATAAACTGATTTTCTAATGAAATCATCTCATGGAACTTCTGTAGTACCTGTCTGGTACTCTTGGATTGTTTGGCTGTCATAGAGTCATAGAGATGTACAGCACAGAAACAGACCCTGCACTCATTCCTTTTCTGTCTATACACCCCTCTGCTGTGTTGTGACCACTTCACTAAACATGCTATCTCTGTATTCAACGTCTCACAGCTGCATAACAGTGACTCTAGCTGGAGAACCTTCTGATAGACATGTTCCTCTTGGGCACATGCTGCTCCCATAACTTCTCATATTCGACAGTTTGAACACTCCACTCAGCTGAGTCATCTTGCCATATTTTGAGTGCCCCAACTAGTTCCTACTCGTAGAATAGTTTGCCAGTTACTCACTGACAGTTCGGTCTACTGCACTAACATGGCAGCCAAATATTGAACGTTGAAGGAGTAAATAAGAATGAGGAAAAGCAAAAACTATCTGTATCTTACCATTCACTGATCTCACTCTGCTAAAAAATGTGCCCTCCTCTCCACCATTTTCAGCTGCATCAACAATGACCATCCTTCCATCTTAAGGCCAGAGTAGGAATGTTCACTGGTGATTGCACAATTTTCAGCATCATTGATGGCTCCTGGGATATTGAAGCAGCCCATGTCCTCATGCAAAAAGAATCCTAAATTGAACTTTGAAAAAGTTTGATAGGATGTGGCAGACTGTGAGTTACTCACTACAGATTTCCTGGTCTTGTCTTGTAGCCGCAGCATTTATTTTATTTATTCACGGGTTGAGCCAGTTTCTGGTCGATGGTAATTACCCAGATTGTTGATAATGGTCTTTCAAAGACTTTTTTTCAGTTTTTTTTTACTGTGGACATAATTTTATTGACATACTAATTCATTAGTCTTTTAGACACAATGCTGGTAGACAATAGCTTGCTATATTCCAGGTTTCAGCTACTTCACTGCAGGGAAAGAAGGAGATTGAGAAAGAGACCCCTTCTCTGTTGTGGTCAGGATTGTAATGTTCGCACATATTCTGTTCACTTGTCCAGGAGACATGCTAATGACTTCTGAGCTCCACAATAGGCCCTGATAACATGAACCAATCAGTCTCTGTCTCCAGGCGAAGCTTGCTCTGCACATTCCCTTGGTGCTGCGGCTTCTCAGATATCCTCCTCCACTGTTTGAACAATGTAACAGTGTAAAAACAACTCATGCGAGTTCCAACAACTTGTTTTTACAAGTTCAGTGACTCATTCCGCAGTGTATTTTAAACCAGTTCTTCTATTATTTTATGATGTGAATGTTGCTGGTGTTAGACTGGGATGGACAATGTCAGAAGTCACATGACATCAGGTTATAGTCCAACAGGTTTATTTGAAGTCACAACCTTTTGGAGTACTGCTGCTTCATCAAGTGGAGTCTGATCACACCTTTCTACTATTTTAGTCCACATTCCAAAATTTTTAAAAATGTTTTTACAGGATGTGATACAATCTACACATTGATCCTTTCTGTCTAAAGTATCTCTCATTTGTCTCAATCTTGCTGTGGAAATATTGAGGAAAATGTAGTGGTCAACTGTGCCGTACAACAGTGCACTGATGTGAAAATACCTTGACACATTATCGCTGGACTGTTAACCTAGAGACCCAGATAATGATCTCGGGACCCAAGTTCGAATCCTGCCATGGCAGATGTTCTGCCCCATGACTTGTCCGGACTTGTCCTATCTGCCTATCTCCTTTTCCACCTATCCACTCCACCCTCTCCTCCCTGACCTATCACCTTCATCCCCTCCCCCACTCACCCATTATACTCTATGTTACTTTCTCCCCACCCCCACCCTCCTCTAGCTTATCTCTCCACACTTCAAGCTCACTGCCTTTATTCCTGATGAAGGGCTTTTGCCCGAAACGTCGATTTCGCTGCTCCTTGGATGCTGCCTGAACTGCTGTGCTCTTCCAGCACCACTAATCCAGAATCTGAAATTAAGAGTCTAATGATGACCAATGTTGATTGTTGGAAAAACCCATCTAGTTCGCTAATGCCCTGTCAGGAAGGAAACTGCTGTCCTTACCCGATCTAACCTTCATGTAACTCCAGATCCACAGCATTGCAGTTGACTCTTAACTGCCCTCTGGGCAATTAAGGATGGGCAATAAATGCTGCCTAGCCAGTGATTCCTTCTTCCTGTGAATGAATAAAAAAAAATACAGAAGAATGATGAACAGGAGCAATGGAAATCACAAGGCTTATGAGTTGAGAAGTACCAGTGTTGTAAAATTTAGATGTGTAGATGCTTTAATAGACATCAGTTCAGTATAATTCACAGCTACATGAAACACCATGTTCCCTTTTCACACCTCGTTCAGGACATGTATCATCCATAATTTATTTGAAATCTTTGGGTAACAATGGGAAGCAAAGCAGTCAGCTAGCTTTTATATGCTGCTAAAGACATTAATCACATGGAAAAATGGTTTTAATAACTCTGTAGATGGTGAATGATTAACTGTGAAGTGAATAGCTACTGCAGCTTACTTGCTTAGACACAAAATGTTATGCATTGTCACAGAAATTAACGATAAAAATGGAAATCAGCTAAGTGTAAAAAGATATTTTTTACTTGGACAAAAAATGCTTTTCAAAAAAAAAGCAATGATTTGGATCATTTATTTTTAGGAGTTCTCATTGAAAAAAATAGCATCCTGAATTAGTTGAAATGGTGGTACAGTGTTAATGTGGTGGTACTGGTACCCTTTAAAATAGTTTCGTAAGTCACACAGGTTCAGGTCAATTATAGATGGGCAAAGTATGCTGCATTGCCAGTGGCATATACATCTCATGAAACAATAGCCTTCTGAAAATGAATGAAAAAGTACTCATGTTGACACCCACTGGCTCTGGCAAGACTCAAGCAGTGTTACCTCTAAGCTGCACCTCTAAAATCTCCAGTGCATTGGCTTCCGCATTCAGAAGCCACTACCAGAGGTCTGCACAGCAGCAAAAGATACTTAGAGGGAACGTTGCTCTCAAATCATGTACCAGTTCAGTGACATACTTTGAATGGTTAAGAGTAATTCCAGTGTGTGACTTCCATCGTTATAGCTGGTCTTTAAGCAAGAATGCATTCAACTTACAGGAAGTCAACATTTGAAAGCAAAAGCTGTTTGTGAGGGACAAGTTCCAAAACTTGTCCGGACTCTGTCTCGCTTCATTTCACATGTCATGAAAATCTGACACACACTAAGTGACTTTTTCCAATAGAACCTATCAAAATCATTAGAATACTCAGTTATCATGCGTTTACGAACTGTAGAACTGTATATATACTGAGAGATTTGGAGTCACTGACTCTGAACATGCACCGACATTCTGTGTAAATAGTATTCTGAGAGATACTTTTATGTTTAAAGCAAAACTGACTTGATGGATCTTGCTCATCAAAACCACTGCATATGTTAATAGAGTATTCACAAAATTGATATAAAATGTGAATAACTTGGATAAATGTGAAGTTGTCCACTTCAATGGGAAAAAACAGAGTGGCAAACTATTGTTTAAGTAGTGATAGATTGGGAAAAGTTGATAAGTAAAGGGACTTGGATGTTCTTGTACACTGTCCATTGAAAGCAAACATGGAGGTACATCCAGCAGTTAATAGTATGAAAAATAGTATGTGGCCTTCATGACAAGAGGGTTTGAATACAGCAGCAAGAAGGTCTTATAGTAGCTATACAGGCTGTGGTGAGATGTTTTGGTCAACTTACCGAAGTAAAATATACTTACCATAGAGGGAGTACAGCAGAAGTTCAACAAATTGCTTCCTGGAATGTTAGGTTTGACATTTAAAATGAGATTTGATCCACTGGGGGTATATTGACTGGAATTTAAAATGAGAGGGGATGTCATTGAAATGTATAAAATCCTGACAGGGTTCAATAGACTGAATGCAGGACTGGTGTCTCCCCTGACAGGAAGAGATCAGCATAAAGGGCATTGCTCTCAGAATGTGCTGCATGGATTTCAGACTGAGATGAATTGGCTTTGGTGACCAAACCAAAAACATATTTATAAAAGAAATACTTGGAATTCAAGGAGTTAAAGGTATCAAGGGAAATGGGGAGAGAATGGGAACATGATTTTGAGATGGATAACCACCCATGATCAATTTTAATGATGGAACAGGCTCTGAGACATCTCTGAACATGGCACAGGGAAGCAACGTACCATTCAAAAGTTTTGTTTACTGCCATAGATGCCTGTCAGTTCCCCTTAAAACTGGAACCTCCATCACCAAAACACTCCCAACCTATCTGTCAAGTGGTGCTGGTGCCGTCATTCGAGGTCACAGTTTGCACAAGATTAATGGCTAGGTCATCATCAATCACTTGCTTGGCACACTCAGGATCAGGGAGTCACGGGAGTGAGTATTGGTCAGTACTCCAGGGCTATCACAAGTTGCAGGGAGATTGTGTACCATTAGTTGTCAGCTGCAAACACAACAGTCAGGGTCTGCTCAGGCATGCAAAGGGGCTGATCGCTGAGGTTGGTCAGAGGTCTGAAGCAATTATGGTCCTGAGAGTGCATCCATCAATTATTCGGGAGGGTCAAAGAGGGCCTATAAGGACAACAGAGGGAACTATTGTTAAAAAAGGTACAAGATTATAGGCCGGGAAAATGAGAGTCATTTGCAGAGTGTGTCGGTGTAGGCATAAAAGCAGGGGAGGACCTGATAGCTAAGGATTGAGAAAATTAGTCTGTGACCACTACCATGGCTTCCATTGGGGGAGTGTAGAGGAGCAGAGTGTATCATTATGGTGCACGTTTTGAGTTCAGGAGCCAGAAAGGACAGTTGTAGGCAAAATTGAATGTGATGAGACTCCATATGTTGGAAAAGCACTGTCAGGCTAGTGTGAGGTTAATGGAGATTCTGAGGAGCTACCTGGTGACCAGGTAGAGCACACTATTGTCAGTCCTCCATGAATGGTGTGCCTACCCATCACGTTCCATTTTCTAGATGTGAAGTGCTGCGAGAAAATGACTGGGACAAAGTCCAGGGTGGGCATTGAACACCATAATACTTACTGAAGTATTGAACTTATTGAACACCACAATAATGTAGCAACGAATACACGAAGCAGCCATTTGCAAACTGCTGCTATGTTTCATTTAGAATCCTATCATCGCTCATTTGTTATGCATGTGAAGATGCATGGGGGCGGTGAGTGGTTGGATAATGGCCAAAGAGGATTCCATCACCAAAATAGCTCAACAGCAGCTTTACCAACTGAGTTGGTCAAGTCCTAAAGGATATAATAGTTGGTCTGTAGTAGCACATGGTGAAGGAACCATCATGAGGGAAAAACATACTAAACCTTGCCGTCATCAATCTGCCTGGTGCAGATGCATTTGCTTTGCAATATTCTGTGCACCGACATCCAGTTTGGATTCTGCCAGGGCCATTCAGTTCCTGATCTCATTACAGCCCTGGTTCAAACGTGGACAAATGAACTGAAACCCAGAGATGAGGTAAGAGTGACTGCACCATGCAATTGGTGATTGCAAATTGAATGTTGACATTTCAATAGTTCTGAAGTTAGTTGCAATAATGTTAGAAAAGGCCAATGATGGCAGAAGCCAAATATTATTTGTGCAATTCCTGAGTGTGCTATGGAAGCCATACAACTTCACCTCATCATCTGTAATTTAACACTGGTCTGAACTGAATGCAATCAGAAGTTACACCTCTTTTCCCTCATCCACAGCCCAGACATGCCTTGCCCTGTCCATTTGCCACTGGGTGGTGGGGATCCCAGTGGCTGGCTCTCTACATGGGAGTCCTCCCCCTTTCACTCAGGGCTCTGGGATGGAGGGTGCTGCACGCAGCAGTCCCTTGCAACCGCAGATTGCGGTAGTTCACAGACTCCCAGCCCAACTGCTTGTTCTGTGGTGGTGTGGAGTCCATGGACCATGTATGCATTGGGTGTGGGCACTTGCACTCCCTTTTTAGTTTACTAGAGAACCTTCTCCTCTGCACTTGGCTGCACATCAGTCCCATGCTCCTGATCTTTGGGCAATCAGTGCGGAGGGGGGAGGGTAGGTCAGAGGTTCTCCTCTGGGTTTACTCCTGGGCCTGGCCAAACTGACCATAAACAGGTACAGGCTGCGGGCCATGGAGGGGGTCGTTAGGGCCGACTGCTTGACCCTCTTCCGTGGTTACATTAGAGCCCAGGTGTCTCTGCAGAAGGAGCACGCAGGTCCACCAACACCCTTGAGCTGTTCGGGGAGAGGTGTACACCACACGGAGTGGAGTGTTTTAGTTCCCCCTCCAACTCCATTCTGATTTAGTCCCTGCCCTCCCCTTCATGTTTTGATCACACAGCATTGCCCTTTGATGTGAAGGGCACTGCTTGTCACTGGCCACTTGGGTGTTTCCTTTCTTCCTGGTGGTGGAAATTTGAATAAGGATTTGTACACCTGTCGTCTTTCACTGTGTCTCACACCTGCACACACACAACATGGATCCTGGGGAAAATATAAGCACTACCCCTATGCAGTTAGGTGATAGTGTGGGGGTAAAGAAAGAAAACGGAAGAAATTAAAAAAAAGAAAAATATCAATGGGGAAAAATTACAATCAGAAGTTAATGATTAATATGGGTTTGGGATGGGAAAGGAGTTAGCATGCAGCAGGTACTACCTTTTGATGGAAAGCCCGGTTTTGTCGAAAAGTCACTGGACCTGAAATATTAGCTCTGATTTCTCTCCACAGATGCTGCCAGACCTGGGAGGTGAGCTTTTCCAGGAATTTCTGCTTTGGTTCCTTTTGATGTAATGTGCTGGTCACTCAGCCAGAGTAGCACCTCCACCAGGTTGGGGCACATGCTGAGGCTGAAGGTGAGTGGATGTTGGAGACATGTCCTTATTTATTGGGGAACAGCATGTCTTATGGTGTGGGCACTGATGACTCTTCTGAGATCTAAAACCCACTCTCGTGCTCTCTGTTTCCAATGTAGGTCATTTCCACTGAGTGATCTGTGTCCAGCTGCTGGTGGGTTGTTGATTAATCTGGTTGCCTTCCTAAGAAGTTGAAGGCAGATACAGAAGCACCCATGATGATGACGATCCCAAAAGCAGCAGAAAGCCAACATGGAGACCAAGGAGCTGCCAGCTCAAGGAAAGGTCTTGGCTGCTGGGGCCCTCAGGTTGCGTGGGGTCTATAGGAGGCCCAGAGTTCTTCAGCTCTGATTCCAATTGCTGGGGATGAGTGAGCCTTAGTGTTGACATGGGCATTACACGTCCTCTGATGGAACTATGCCCGACTCTGGAGCAGGACGTAAGGCTGCAGGACTGGGCGGACATCTTCTCCCAGAGACTGTGAAGGCGACAGCTGCTTCAAACTTCTATGTGACTGTAATTTTTCTTTTTTTAAATTTCTTCCTTTTTCTTTCTTTTCCCCCACACTATCACCTAACTGCATAGGGGTAGTGCTTATATTTTCCCCAGCATCCATGTTGTGTGCAGGTGTGAGACACAGTGAGCCACATATGACCTGCGATCTCTCAGTCGTGCCCATAAAGACAGTGACCGTGGCCATCTGTGCAAGGTCATGCCAGTTCATTTGCTTCCCCCATGATGAGGTCAGTGCTTTGGACCAGGCGATAGGATTTGTGAACATACCATTGACTGTACACACATTGTGCTGACCAAAACTGTATTGCCATTTTACAGAATTCACAATTGGGAAGCTGCTGAAGCTGCTGCTGCCCTCCAGGAAAATCCGGACAGAGTGTGCCATATCATCCTGGCGTGGTGTGTTCTGTACAGTTGGAGCTGTCAATGAGGTGGTGCTGGATACTGAGGATCTGAGGGAAAACTCTTGTCTTCTATGAAGGAGGATGAGAACATTGAGGAGGACAAAGCTTTCCTTGTCTCTGACAGAGCTAAGCAGAGTTGGGTCATACAAGAAAACAGGACCTCATTGACATCCGGTTCCAGTTGATCAGAGCTGGAGGTGCAGCAGACCATCTTGATTAATGAAATAGTCATTGGAAATGATGTCAAAGTCTGATTTTCAAGGTGGCGGTGCCAGCACAGTAGGTAGTGCTTGGGCTCCTCAGCCTGTCCACTCCAGGACAGTGGCATTCTTTTCTCTCTCTACATTCAATCTTCTTTTCTTGTTTTCTTCCTTCATAAAGACCGGAGCGGTGTCAGCAGGGCAGCGGCTGTAGCATTGGTGATGTGGATCGGTACTCCTGGTAGCAGCAGCAGTACTCAGAGTGGGGACTCCTGGCTGTGGTCGGCCAGGAGCCTGGATTCTTGGATGAGGTAGGCCTGAAGCCTGGATTCTTGGCAGTGGCTGCACCCAGACTGGGAACTCCTGGCTGTGGTTGTCCTGGAGCCAGGACTCCTGGCGGTGTCAGCAAGGCTGCAATAGCTGAGTCAGGGTGTCCTGGGGCATTGGTATCAAGGTTACTGTACCCGGAGTGCAGATTCCTTGAGGTCCAGAACTCCTTGCAGAAGTCCTGGACGTGTACCTGAAGCCCAGTTTGAACATAAGACAAATTCTATTTAAGTAATTTCTTTTTATTCTTTTCATAGCTCAAAATGGCACTGGATTGTGGCAGCAAAACACTTTTCACTGTATCTTCCTGGATGTATGTGAGAATAAAGTCATTCATTCAATTATTTGCACTGTTGACGTGTACTTAAACTTCTAATGGTTTCAATTGGGTTCTCATTTTCTTTTTGTCAATTAAATCTCACATTTGGATTTGCCTGATTGCTTGCCTGTGTGTGACGCTCCTCTCGTGGACATTTACAAATTGCAGGCCTACAATGGACATTGGGGGCAGAGTAGAGTTTGCTTCAAGGGTGTTCACAAGAAATATATCTGTAGACAGGTAAAGTGTGATATGATAGTTACATGTGACTTGGGTGAGAGTATGGGAGTGTAAGCATGAAGGACTATCAGTCATACCAGATATAAACCATAGGCATTGCAGCTTTGTGCTTGTTGTGCCATGATGTTGCTGATGAGGGCCAATGATGGATTGCCAACACTTGTGCAGGTGAATGGCAATCTGTCAAAGATGACTTGTATGCAAGGTGAATTGATTTAGGAACGATATGTAATATGATGGGGCTGGAATAGAATGTGAAATACATCACTAAAATGGGGTGATTAGTTAAAGAGGCAAGTTTTGTAAGATACAGGTCGAAAATGCATTAGGCCTTGCATTGGAAATAATTTCACCAAATGCAACATCATGTTGATTTCTCCATCACCAGAGTGGCTCATCAGTAGCACTAGATGTAGTCCTAAAGAATATAGTAATGGTTCTGTCACAGATGGTGAGGGAACCAACAAGTGGGAAAAAGAAATACTAGACCTTACCTTCACCAATCTGCCTGCCACAGATGCATCTGCTTTACCTACTCACTGATATCCAATTTGGATTTTGCCATGGGCACTCAGTTCTTGACCTAATTGGAACCCTTCAAACATGAACAGATGAGCTGAAATTCAGAGGAGAGGTAAGAGTGATTGACCTTAACATCAAAGCTGCATGTGACTCAGTGTGGCATCAAGGAGTCATAGCGAACTGGAGACAAGGGGAATCAGGGGCAAAGACCTTGACTGGTTGGAGTCAACTGTATCACAAAGGATATTGGTTGTTTTTGTTCTAGGTCCCTGATGAAGGACTTTTACCTGAAACATCGATTCACCTGCTCCTCAGATGTTGCCTGACCTGTTGTATTTTTCCAGCACCACAATCTCAACTCTAAACTCCAGCATCTGCAGTATTTACTTTCGCCTTTGTTCTCATTTGCACTCCAGGTCATCAGTGGAGAAGTTTCTTAAGGGAATATCCTAGACCTAACCATCTTCAGCTGCTTCATTAATAACCTTCCCTTCATCATAAGGTCTCAAGTGGGGATGTTTGCTGATGATTACACAATGTTGAGCACCATTCATTACTCCTCAGGCACAGAAGCTGTCCATGTTCAAATGCATCAAGAATTGGACAATATCTAAGCTTTGACTCACAAGATTTTTTCAAGATGGCAGTGCTAACATTTAGATAGTGTTTGGCCTGTCAGTGTCCATCTTCTCCAGGATGTTGGCATCCCTTTATCTATTTACTTTTCATATTTGAGGTCAGAACAGTGTTGGTGGGACAGTGTCAGTGGGGCGGTGTCAGTGGGATGGTGTCGGTGGGGCGGTGTCAGTGGGACGGCATCAGTGGGCTGTTTCGGTGGGGTGGTGTCAGTGGGCAGTCTCAGTGGGGCGGTGTTGGTGGGACAGTGTTGGTGGGCGGCGTCAATAGAGAGGTGTCGGTGGGGCGGTGTCGGTGGGGCGGTGTCGGTGCGGCGGTGTCGATGGGACGGTGTCAGTGGGCAGTGTCAGTGGGCGGTCACAGTGGGTGGTCTCAGTGGGGCGGTCTCAGTGGGGCGGTGTCTGTGGGTGGTATCGGTGGGACGGTCTCAATGGGGCAGTGTCAATGGGGCGGTGACTGTGGGTGGTATCGGTGGGCCGGTGTCAGTGCGTGGTGTCTGCGGGCAGTGTCGGTGGGGCGGTGTCGGTGGGGTTGTGTCAGTGGGGCGTTGTCAGTGGGGCGTTGTCAGTGGGTGGTGTCAGTGGGCGGTGTCGGTGGGCGGTGTCGGTGGGGCGATGTTAGTGGGGCGTTGTCGGTGGGACGGTGTCGGTGGGGAGTTGTCGGTGGGGCGTTGTTGGTGGGGCGTTGTCAGTGGAACGGTGTCGGTGGGACGGTGTTGGTGGGGTGGTGTCAGTAGGGTGGTGTCAGTGGGGCGGTGTCAGTGGGGCGGTGTCACTGGGTGGTGTCAGTGGGGCGGTGTCAGTGGGGCGGTGTCAGTGGGGTGGTGTCAGTGGGGTGGTGTCAGTGGGGCGGTGTCAATGGGTGGTGTCAGTGGGGTGGTGTCAGTGGGGCGGTGTCAGTGGGGTGGTGTCAGTGGGGCGGTGTCAGTGGGGCGGTGTCAATGGGTGGTGTCAGTGGGATGGTGTCAGTGGGGCGGTGTCAGTGGGGCGGTGTCAGTGGGGTGGTGTCAGTGGGGCGGTGTCAGTGGGGCGGTGTCAATGGGTGGGGTCAGTGGGGCGGTGTCAGTGGGGCGGTGTCTGTGGGGCGGTGTCAGTGTGGCGGTGTCAGTGGGGCGGTGTCAGTGGGGTGGTGTCAGTGGGGCGGTGTCAGTGGGGCGGTGTCAATGGGTGGGGTCAGTGGGGCGGTGTCAGTGGGGCGGTGTCTGTGGGGTGGTGTCAGTGTGGCGGTGTCAGTGGGGCGGTGTCAGTGGGCGGTGTCAGTGGGGCGGTGTCAGTGGGGCGGTGTCAATGGGTGGTGTCAGTGGGGCGGTGTCAATAGGTGGTGTCAGTGGGGCGGTGTCAGTGGGGCGGTGTCAGTGGGGCAGTGTCAGTGGGGCGGTGTCAGTGGGGCGGTGTCAGTGGGGCGGTGTCAGTCGGTGGTGTCAGTGGACGGTGTCAGTGGGGCGGTGTCAATGGGTGGTGTCAGTGGGGCGGTGTCAGTGGGGTGGTGTCAGTGGGGCGGTGTCAGTGGGGCGGTGTCAGTGGTGGTGTCGGTGGGGCGGTGTCAGTGGGGCGGTGTCAGTGGGGTGGTGTCAGTGGGGCGGTGTCAGTGGGGCGGTGTCAGTGGGTGGTGTCAGTGGGCGGTGTCAGTGGGGCGGTGTCAATGGGTGGTGTCAGTGGGGCGGTGTCAGTGGGGCGGTGTCAATGGGTGGTGTCAGTGGGGTGGTGTCAGTGTGGCGGTGTCAGTGGGGCGGTGTCAGTGGGGCGGTGTCAGTGGGGCGGTGTCAGTGGGTGGTGTCAAGATGGGGTTGTCAGTGGGGCAGTGTCAGTGGAGCGGTGTCAGTGGGTGGAGTCAGTGGGGTGGTGTCAGTGACGCGGTGTCAGTGGGTGGTGTCAGTGGGGCGGTGTCAGTGACGCGGTGTCAGTGGGTGGTGTCAGTGGGGCGGTGTCAGTGGGGCGGTGTCAGTGGGGCGGTGTCAGTGGGTGGTGTCAAGATGGGGTTGTCAGTGGGGCGGTGTCAGTGGGTGGTGTCTGTGTGTGGTGTCAGTGGGGCGGTGTCAGTGGGGCGGTGTCAGTGGGGCGGTGTCAGTGGGTGGTGTCAAGATGGGGATGTCAGTGGGGTGGTGTCAGTGGGTGGTGCCAGTGGGTGGTGTCAGTGGGTGGTGTCAGTGACGCGGTGTCAGTGGGTGGTGTCAGTGGGGCGGTGTCAGTGGGGCGGTGTCTGTGGGGCGGTGTCAGTGGGTGGTGTCAGTGGGTGGTGTCAAGATGGGGTTGTCAGTGGGTTGGTGTCAGTGGGGTGGTGTCAGTGGGTGGTGTCAGTGGGGCGGTGTCAGTGGGTGGTGTCAGTGGGTTGGAGTCAGTGGGGCGGTGTCAGTGGGGCGGTGTCAGTGTGGTGGTGTCTGTGGGTGGTGTCAGTGGGGCGGTGTCAGTGGGGCGGTGTCAGTGGGTGGTGTCAGTGGGGCGGTGTCAGTGGGGCGGTGTCAGTGGGTGGTGTCAGTGGGGCGGTGTCAGTGGGGCGGTGTCAGTGGGTGTTGTCAGTGGGGTGGTGTCAGTGGGGCGGTGTCAGTGGGGCGGTGTCAGTGGGGCGGTGTCAGTGGGGCGGTGTCAGTGGGTTGGTGTCAGTGGGGTGGTGTCAGTGGGGCGGTGTCAGTGGGTGGTGTCAGTGGGGCGGTGTCAATGGGGTGGTGTCAGTGGGTGGTGTCAGTGGGGCGGTGTCAGTTGGGCGGTGTCAGTGGGTGGTGTCAAGATGGGGTTGTCAGTGGGGTGGTGTCAGTGGGGCGGTGTCAGTGGGGCGGTGTCAGTGGGGTGGTGTCAGTGGGTGGTGTCAGTGGGGCGGTGTCAGTGGGGCGGTGTCAGTGGGTGGTGTCAGTGGGGCGGTGTCAGTGGGGCGGTGTCAGTGGGGCGGTGTCAGTGGGGCGGTGTCAGTGGGTTGGTGTCAGTGGGGTGGTGTCAGTGGGGCGGTGTCAGTGGGGCGGTGTCAGTGGGGCGGTGTCAGTGGGATGGTGTCAGTGGGGCGGTGTCAGTGGGGCGGTGTCAGTGGGTGGTGTCAGTGGGGCGGTGTCAGTGGGGCGGTGTCAGTGGGTGGTGTCAGTGGGGCGGTGTCAGTGGGGCGGTGTCAGTGGGGCGGTGTCAGTGGGTGGTGTCAGTGGGGCGGTGTCAGTGGGGCGATGTCAGTGGGTGGTGTCAGTGGGGTGGTGTCAGTGGGTGGTGTCAGTAGGGCTGTGTCAGTGGGGCGGTGTCAGTGGGTGGTGTCAGTGGGGCGGTGTCAGTTGGGCGGTGTCAGTGGGTGGTGTCAAGATGGGGTTGTCAGTGGGGTGGTGTCAGTCGGGCGGTGTCAGTGGGGCGGTGTCAGTGGGGTGGTGTCAGTGGGTGGTGTCAGTGGGGCGGTGTCAGTGGGTGGTGTCAGTGGGGCGGTGTCAGTGGGGCGGTGTCAGTGGGGCGGTGTCAGTGGGTGGTGTCAAGATGGGGTTGTCAGTGGGGCGGTGTCAGTGGGGCGGTGTCAGTGGGGCGGTGTCAGTGGGGCGGTGTCAGTGGGATGGTGTCAGTGGGGTGGTGTCAGTGGGTGGTGTCAAGATGGGATTGTCAGTGGGGCGGTGTCAGTGGGGCGGTGTCAGTGGGTGGAGTCAGTGGGTGGTGTCAGTGGGGCGGTGTCAGTGGGTGGTGTCAGTGGGGCGGTGTCAGTGGGGCAGTGTCAGTGGGGCGGTGTCAGTGGGGTGGTGTCAGTGGGTGGTGTCAAGATGGGGTTGTCAGTGGGGTGGTGTCAGTGGGGCGGTGTCAGTGGGGCGGTGTCAGTGGGGCGGTGTCAGTGGGATGGTGTCAGTGGGTGGTGTCAGTGGGGCGGTGTCAGTGGGGTGGTGTCAGTGGGGCGGTGTCAGTGGGGCGGTGTCAGTGGGGCGGTGTCAGTGGGTGGTGTCAGTGGGGCGGTGTCAGTGGGGCGGTGTCAGTGGGGCGGTGTCAGTGGGGTGGTGTCAGTGGGGCGGTGTCAGTGGGTGGTGTCAGTGGGGCGGTGTCAGTGGGGCGGTGTCAGTGGGGCGGAGTCAGTGGGTGGTGTCAAGATGGGGTTGTCAGAGGGGTGGTGTCAGTGGGGCGGTGTCAGTGGGGTGGTGTCAGTGGGGCGGTGTCAGTGGGGCGGTGTCAGTGGGGTAGTGTCAGCGGGTGGTGTCAGTGGGGCGGTGTCAGTGGGTGGTGTCAGTGGGGCGTTGTCAGTGGGGTGGTGTCAGTGGGGTGGTGTCAGTGGGGCGGTGTCAGTGGGTGGTGTCAGTGGGTGGTGTCAGTGGGGCAGTGTCAGTGGGGCGGTGTCAGTGGGGTGGTGTCAGTGGGGCGGTGTCAGTGGGGCGGTGTCAGTGGGGCGGTGTCAGTGGGGCGGTGTCAGTGGGTGGTGTCAAGATGGGGTTGTCAGTGGGGTGGTGTCAGTGGGGTGGTGTCAGTCGGGTGGTGTCAGTGGGGCGGTGTCAGTGGGGTGGTGTCATTGGGTGGTGTCAGTGGGACAGTGTCAGCGGGACAGTCTCAGTGGAGCGGTGTCAGTGGGTGGTGTCAGTGGGTGGTGTCAGTGGGGCGGTGTCAGTTGGGCGGTGTCAGTGGGTGGTGTCAAGATGGGGTTGTCAGTGGGGTGGTGTCAGTCGGGCGGTGTCAGTGGGGCGGTTTCAGTGGGGTGGTGTCAGTGGGTGGTGTCAGTGGGGCGGTGTCAGTGGGTGGTGTCAGTGGGGCGGTGTCAGTGGGGCGGTGTCAGTGGGGCGGTGTCAGTGGGTGGTGTCAAGATGGGGTTGTCAGTGGGGCGGTGTCAGTGGGGCGGTGTCAGTGGGGCGGTGTCAGTGGGGCGGTGTCAGTGGGGCGGTGTCAGTGGGATGGTGTCAGTGGGGTGGTGTCAGTGGGTGGTGTCAAGATGGGGTTGTCAGTGGGGCGGTGTCAGTGGGGCGGTGTCAGTGGGTGGAGTCAGTGGGTGGTGTCAGTGGGGCGGTGTCAGTGGGTGGTGTCAGTGGGGCGGTGTCAGTGGGGCAGTGTCAGTGGGGCGGTGTCAGTGGGGTGGTGTCAGTGGGTGGTGTCAAGATGGGGTTGTCAGTGGGGTGGTGTCAGTGGGGCGGTGTCAGTGGGGCGGTGTCAGTGGGGCGGTGTCAGTGGGATGGTGTCAGTGGGTGGTGTCAGTGGGGCGGTGTCAGTGGGGTGGTGTCAGTGGGGCGGTGTCAGTGGGGCGGTGTCAGTGGGGCGGTGTCAGTGGGTGGTGTCAGTGGGGCGGTGTCAGTGGGGCGGTGTCAGTGGGGCGGTGTCAGTGGGGTGGTGTCAGTGGGGCGGTGTCAATGGGTGGTGTCAGTGGGGCGGTGTCAGTGGGGCGGAGTCAGTGGGTGGTGTCAAGATGGGGTTGTCAGAGGGGTGGTGTCAGTGGGGCGGTGTCAGTGGGGTGGTGTCAGTGGGGCGGTGTCAGTGGGGCGGTGTCAGTGGGGTGGTGTCAGCGGGTGGTGTCAGTGGGGCGGTGTCAGTGGGTGGTGTCAGTGGGGCGTTGTCAGTGGGGTGGTGTCAGTGGGGTGGTGTCAGTGGGGCGGTGTCAGTGGGTGGTGTCAGTGGGTGGTGTCAGTGGGGCAGTGTCAGTGGGGCGGTGTCAGTGGGGTGGTGTCAGTGGGGCGGTGTCAGTGGGGCGGTGTCAGTGGGGCGGTGTCAGTGGGGCGGTGTCAGTGGGTGGTGTCAAGATGGGGTTGTCAGTGGGGTGGTGTCAGTGGGGTGGTGTCAGTGGGGTGGTGTCAGTGGGGCGGTGTCAGTGGGGTGGTGTCATTGGGTGGTGTCAGTGGGACAGTGTCAGCGGGACAGTCTCAGTGGAGCGGTGTCAGTGGGTGGTGTCAGTGGGTGGTGTCAGTGGGGCGGTGTCAGTGGGGCGGTGTCAGTGGGGTGGTGTCAGTGGGTGGTGTCAGTGGGTGGTGTCAGTGGGGCGGTGTCAGTGGGGCGGTGTCAGTGGGTGGTGTCAAGATGGGGTTGTCAGTGGGGCGGTGTCAGTGGGGCGGTGTCATTGGGTGGTGTCAGTGGGGCGGTGTCAGTGGGGCGGTGTCAGTGGGGCGGTGTCAGTGGGGCAGTGTCAGTGGGACAGTGTCAGCGGGACAGTCTCAGCGGGACAGTCTCAGTGGGACGGTGTCAGTGGGACGGTGTCAGTGGGACGGTGTCGGTGGGACGGTGTCGGTGGGACGGTGTCGGTAGGGCAGTGTCAACTGGACAGTGTCGGCACGACGGTGTCGGTAGGACAGTGTCGGCGGGATGGTGTCGGCGGGACGGTGTCGGTAGGGCAGTGTCAACGAAACAGTGTCGACAGGATGGTGTCGGTAGGGCAGTGTCAGTGGGACAGTGTCGGCGGGGTGGTGTCGGCGGGACGTTGTCAGCGGGATGGTGTCGGTGGACGGTGTTGGTGGGACGGTGTCGGCGGGACAGTGTCAGCTGGACGGTGTCAGCGAGACGGTGTCAGTGGGACGATGTAGGTGGCACGTTGTCAGTGGGACAGTGTCAGTGGCACGGTATCGGCGGGACGAAGTTGGTAGGGCACTGTCAATGGGACGGTGTCAGCGGGACAGTGTCAGTGGGACGGTGTCGATAGGACAGTGTCGGTAGGACAGTGTCGGTGGGACGTTGTCAGTGGGACAGTGTCTGTGGCACGGCATCAGCGGGACGAAGTCAGTAGGGCAGAGTCGGTAGGGCAGTATCAGCGAGACGGTGTCGGCGGGACGTTGATGGTGCCACAGTGTCAGTGGGACAGTGTCAGCGTGACGGTGTCAGCGGGACAGTGTCGGCAGGACGGTGTCAGTGGGACGGTGTCAGCGGGACGGTGCAGTGGGACGGTGTCAGTAGGACAGTGTCGGTAGGACAGTGTCGGTAGGACATTGTCGGTGGTACGTTGTCAGTGGGACAGTGTCTGTGGCACGGCTTCGGCGGGACGAAGTCGGTAGGGCAGTGTCAATGGGACGGTGTCAGCAGGACAGTGTCGGTAGGGCAGTATCAGCGAGACGGTGTCGGCGGGACGTTGTTGGTGCCACAGTGTCGGTGGGACAGTGTCAGCGGGACGGTGTCAGCGGGACAGTGTCGGCAGGACGGTGTCAGTGGGATGGTGTCAGCGGGATGGTGTCAGTGGGACGGTGTCGGCGGGACAGTGTCAGTGGAATAGTTTCAGCGGGTCAGCATCGGCGGGATGGTGTCGGCGGGACGGTGTTGGCAGGACAGTGTCAGAGGGACAGTGTCACCATCAGCGGGACGGTGTCGGTGGGACAGTGTCGGTGGAATCGTTTCAGCGGGACAGTGTCTGTGGGATGATGTCGGTAGGACAGTGTCAGCAGGACAGTGTCGGCGGGACAGTGTCGGCGGGACGGTGTCGGCGTGACGGTGTCGGCGGAACAGTGTCGGCGAGACGGTGTCGTTAGGGCAATGTCAGTGGGACAGTGCCGGCGGGATGGTGTCGGTTGGACGGTGTCAGCAGGATGGTGTCGGTAGGATGGTGTCGGTAGGGCAGTGTCAGCGGGACGGTGTCGGTGGGACGGTGTCAGTGGGACAGTGTTTGTCGGACAGTGTCAGCGGGACAGTGTCAGCCGGACGATTTTGGAGGGACAGTGTCAGGAAGACGGTGTCAGCGGGACAGTGTCAGTAGGAGGGACGGTGTCAGCAGATGGTGTCGGCAGGACAGTGTCAGCGGGACGGTGTCGTTAGGACAGTGTTGGCAGGACGGTGTCAGCTGGACGGTGTTAGCGGGACGTGTTAGCGGGACGGTGTTAGCGGGACAGTGTCGGTGGGACGGTGTCGGTGGGATGGTGTCGGTTGGACGGTGTCAGCAGGATGGTGTCGCTAGGGCAGTGTCAGTGGCACGGTGTCAGCGGGACGAAGTTGGTAGGGCAGTGTCAACGGAACAGTGTTGGCAGGACAGTGTCGAGGGCAGTGTCAGGGATGCGGTGTCAGTAGGACGGTGTCAGCGGGATAGTGTCTGTGGGACGGTGTCGGCGAGACAGTGTCAGTGGAATAGTTTCAGCGGGTCAGCATCGGCGGGACGGTGTCGGCAGGACGTTGTTGCTGCCACAGTGTCGGTGGGACAGTGTCAGCGAGACGTGTCAGCGGGACGGTGTCAGCGGGATGGTGTCAGCGGGACGGTGTCAGTGGGACGGTGTCGGCGAGACAGTGTCAGTGGAATAGTTTCAGCGGGTCAGCATCGGCGGGACGGTGTCGGCAGGACGTTGTTGGTGCCACAGTGTCGGTAGGGCAGTGTCAGCGAGACAGAGTCAGCGGGACGGTGTCAGTGGGACGGTGTCAGCGGGACGGTGTCAGTGGGACGATGTAGGTGGCACGTTGTCAGTGGGACAGTGTCAGTGGCACGGTGTCGGCGGGACGAAGTTGGTAGGGCAGTGTCAATGGGACGGTGTCAGCGGGACAGTGTCAGTGGGACGGTGTCGGTAGGACAGTGTCGGTAGGACAGTGTCGGTGGCACGTTGCCAGTGGGACAGTGTCTGTGGCACGGCGTCGGCGGGACGAAGTCAGTAGGGCAGTGTCAACGGGACGGTGTCAGCAGGACCGTGTCAGTGGGACAGTGTCAGCGGGACAGTGTCAGTGGGACGATGTCGGCGGGACAGTGTCAGCGGGACGATGTTGTAGAACGGTGTCAGCAGGACGGTGTCAGCGGGACAGTGTCAGTGGGACGATGTCGGCGGGACAGTGTCAGCGGGACGGTGTTGTAGAACGGTGTCAGCGGGACGGTGTCAGTAGGACAGTGTCAGTAGGACAGTGTCGGTAGGACAGTGTCGGTGGTACGTTGTCAGTGGGACAGTGTCTGTGGCACGGCTTCGGCGGGACGAAGTCGGTAGGGCAGTGTCGACGGGACGGTGTCAGCAGGACAGTGTCGGCAGGGCAGTATCAGCGAGACGGTGTCGGCGGGACGTTGTTGGTGCCACAGTGTCGGTGGAACAGTGTCAGCGAGACGTGTCAGCGGGACGGTGTCGGCAGGACGGTGTCAGTGGGACGGTGTCAGTGGGACGGTGTCGGCGGGACGTTGTTGGTGCCACAGTGTCGGTGGGACAGTGTCAGCGAGACATGTCAGCGGGACGGTGTTGGCAGGACATTGTCGGTAGGGCAGTATCAGCGGGACTGTGTCGGCAGGACGTTGTTGGTGCCACAGTGTCGGTAGGGCAGTGTCAGCGAGACAGAGTCAGCGGGACAGTGTCAGTGGGACGGTGTCAGCGGGACGGTGTCAGTGGGACGATGTAGGTGGCACGTTGTCAGTGGGACAGTGTCAGTGGCACGGTGTCGGCGGGATGAAGTTGGTAGGGCAGTGTTAATGGGACGGTGTCAGCGGGACAGTGTCAGTGGGACGGTGTCGGTAGGACAGTGTCGGTAGGACAGTGTCGGTGGCACGTTGTCAGTGGGACAGTGTCTGTGGCACGGCGTCGGCGTGATGAAGTCAGTAGGGCAGTGTCAACGGGACGGTGTCAGCAGGACAGTGTCGGTAGGGCAGTATCAGCGAGACGGTGTCGGCGGGACGTTGTTGGTGCCACAGTGTCGGTGGGACAGTGTCAGCGAGACAGTGTCAGCGGGACAGTGTCGGCAGGATGGTGTCAGTGGGATGGTGTCAGCGGGACGGTGTCAGTGGGACGGTGTCGGCGGGACAGTGTCAGTGGAATAGTTTCAGCGGGTCAGCATCGGCGGGATGGTGTCGGCGGGACGGTGTTGGCAGGACAGTGTCAGGGGGACAGTGTCACCATCAGCGGGACAGCATCAGCGGGACGGTGTCGGTGGGACAGTGTCGGTGGAATCGTTTCAGCGGGACAGTGTCTGTGGGATGATGTCGGTAGGACAGTGTCAGCAGGACAGTGTTGGTGCGACAGTGTCGGCGGGACGGTGTCGGCGGAACAGTGTCGGCGAGATGGTGTCGTTAGGGCAGTGTCAGTGGGACAGTGCCGGCGGGATGGTGTCGGTTGGACGGTGTCAGCAGGTTGGTGTCGGTAGGATGGTGTCAGCAGGATGGTGTTGGTAGGGCAGGGACAACGGGACAGTGTTGGCAGGATGGTGTCAGCAGGACAGTGTCGGTAGAGCAGTATCAGCGAGACGGTGTCGGCGGGACGTTGTTGGTGCCACAGTGTCGGTGGGACAGTGTCAGCGGGACGGTGTCAGCGGGACAGTGTCGGCAGGACGGTGTCAGTGGGATGGTGTCAGCGGGACGGTGTCAGTGGGACGGTGTCGGCGGGAAAGTGTCAGTGGAATAGTTTCAGCGGGTCAGCATCGGCGGGATGGTGTCGGCGGGACGGTGTTGGCAGGACAGTGTCAGAGGGACAGTGTCACCATCAGCGGGACAGCATCAGCGGGACGGTGTCGGTTGGACAGTGTCGGTGGAATCGTTTCAGCGGAACAGTGTCTGTGGGATGATGTCGGTAGGACAGTGTCAGCAGGACAGTGTCGGCGGGACAGTGTCGGCGGGACGGTGTCGCCGTGACGGCGTCGGCGGAACAGTGTAGGCGAGACGGTGTCAGCGGGACGGTGTCGGTGAGACAGTGTCAGTAGAATAGTTTCAGCGGGTCAGCATCGGCGGGACGGTGTCGGCAGGACGTTGTTGGTGCTACAGTGTCGGTAGGGCAGTATCAGCGGGACTGTGTCGGCAGGACGTTGTTGGTGCCACAGTGTCGGTAGGGCAGTGTCAGCGAGACTGAGTCAGTGGGACGGTGTCAGTGGGACGGTGGCAGCGGGACGGTGTCAGTGGGACGATGTAGGTGGCACGTTGTTAGTGGGACAGTGTCAGTGGCACGGTGTCGGCGGGACGAAGTTGGTAGGGCAGTGTCAATGGGACGGTGTCAGCGGGACAGTGTCAGTGGGACGGTGTCGGTAGGACAGTGTCGGTAGGACAGTGTCGGTGGCACGTTGTCAGTGGGACAGTGTCTGTGGCACGGTGTCGGCGGGACGAAGTCAGTAGGGCAGTGTCAACGGGACGGTGTCAGCAGGACAGTGTCGGTAGGGCAGTATCAGCGAGACGGTGTCGGCGGGACGTTGTTGGTGCCACAGTGTCGGTGGGACAGTGTCAGCGAGACGGTGTCAGCGGGACGGTGTCGGCAGGACGGTGTCAGTGGGATGGTGTCAGCGGGACGGTGTCAGTGGGACGGTGTCGGCGGAACAGCGTCAGTGGAATAGTTTCAGCGAGTCAGCATCGGCGGGATGGTGTCGGCGGGACGGTGTTGGCAGGACAGTGTCAGAGGGACAGTGTCACCATCAGCGGGCCAGCATCAGCGGGACGGTGTCGGCAGGACGGTGTCGGTGGAATCGTTTCAGCGGGACAGTGTCTGTGGGATGATGTCGGTAGGACAGTGTCAGCAGGACAGTGTCGGCGGGACAGTGTCGGCGGGACGGTGTCGGCGGAACAGTGTCGGCGAGATGGTGTCGTTAGGGCAGTGTCAGTGGGACAGTGCCGGCGGGATGGTGTCGGTTGGACTGTGTCAGCAGGTTGGTGTCGGTAGGATGGTGTCGGCAGGATGGTGTTGGTAGGGCAGGGACAACGGGACAGTGTCGGCAGGATGGTGTCAGCAGGACAGTGTCGGTAGGGCAGTATCAGCGAGACGGTGTCGGCGGGACATTGTTGGTGCCACAGTGTCGGTAGGACTGTGTCGGTGGTACGTTGTCAGTGGGACAGTGTCTGTGGCACGGCTTCGGCGGGACGAATTCGGTAGGGCAGTGTCAACGGGACGGTGTCAGCAGGACAGTGTCGGTAGGGCAGTATCAGCGAGACGGTGTCGGCGGGACGTTGTTGGTGCCACAGTGTCGGTGGGACAGTGTCAGCGAGACGTGTCAGCGGGACGGTGTCGGCAGGACATTGTCGGTAGGGCAGTATCAGCGGGACTGTGTCGGCAGGACGTTGTTGGTGCCACAGTGTCGGTAGGGCAGTGTCAGCGAGACAGAGTCAGCGGGACGGTGTCAGCGGGACGGTGTCAGTGGGACGGTGTCGGCGAGACAGTGTCAGTGGAATAGTTTCAGCGGGTCAGCATCGGCGGGACGGTGTCGGCGGGATGGTGTCAGCGGGACTGTGTCGGCGGGACAGTGTCAGAGGGACAGTGTCACCATCAGCGGGACAGCGTCAGCAGGACGGTGTCGGTGGAATAGTTTCAGCGGGACAGTGTCTGTGGGATGATGTCGGTAGGACAGTGTCGGCGGGACAGTGTCGGCGGGACAGTGTCGGCGGGACGGTGTCGGCGGGACGGTGTTGGCGGGACAGTGTCGGCGGGACGGTGTCGTTAGGGCAGTGTCAGTGGGACAGTGTCGGCGGGATGGTGTCGGTTGGACGGTGTCAGCGGGACGGTGTCAGTGGGACGGTGTCGGCGGAACAGTGTCAGTGGAATAGTTTCAGCGGGTCAGCATCGGCGGGACGGTGTCGGCAGGACGTTGTTGGTGCCACAGTGTCGGTAGGGCAGTATCAGCGGGACTATGTCGGCAGGACGTTGTTGGTGCCACAGTGTCGGTAGGGCAGTGTCAGCGAGACAGAGTCAGCGGGACGGTGTCAGTAGGACGGTGTCGGCGAGACAGTGTCAGTGGAATAGTTTCAGCGGGTCAGCATCGGCGGGACGGTGTCGGCAGGACGTTGTTGGTGACACAGTGTCGGTAGGGCAGTGTCAACGGGACAGTTTTGGCAGGACAGTGTCGAGGGCAGTGTCAGGGATGCGGTGTCAGTAGGACGGTGTCAGCGGGACAGTGTCAGTGGGACAGTGTCAGCGGGACAGTGTCAGCGGGACGGTGTTGTAGAACGGTGTCAGCGGGACGGTGTCAGCGGGACGGTGTCAGTAGGACAGTGTCGGTAGGACTGTATCGGTGGTACGTTGTCAGTGGGACAGTGTCTGTGGCACGGCTTCGGCGGGACGAATTCGGTAGGGCAGTGTCAATGGGACAGTGTCAGCAGGACAGTGTCGGTAGGGCAGTATCAGCGAGACGGTGTCGGCGGGACGTTGTTGGTGCCACAGTGTCGGTGGGACAGTGTCAGCGAGACGTGTCAGCGGGACGGTGTCGGCAGGACATTATCGGTAGGGCAGTATCAGCGGGACTGTGTCGGCAGGACGTTGTTGGTGCCACAGTGTCGGTAGGGCAGTGTCAGCGAGACAGAGTCAGCGGGACGGTGTCAGCGGGACGGTGTCAGTGGGACGGTGTCGGCGAGACAGTGTCATTGGAATAGTTTCAGCGGGTCAGCATCGGCGGGACGATGTCGGCGGGATGGTGTCAGCGGGACTGTGTCGGCAGGACAGTGTCAGAGGGACAGTGTCACCATCAGCGGGACAGTGTGAGCAGGACATTGTCGGTGGAATAGTTTCAGCGGGACAGTGTCTGTGGGATGATGTCGGTAGGACAGTGTCGGCGGGACAGTGTCGGCGGGACAGTGTCGGCGGGACGGTGTCGGCGGGACGGTGTTGGCGGGACAGTGTCGGCGGGACGGTGTCGTTAGGGCAGAGTCAGTGGGACAGTGTCGGCGGGATGGTGTCGGTTGGACGGTGTGAGCAGGATGGCGTCAGTAGGTTGGTGTCGGCAGGATGGTGTCGGTAGGGCAGTGTCAGCAGGACGGTGTCGGTGGGACGGTGTTGGTGGGACAGTGTTGGTCGGACAGTGTCAGCGGGACAGTGTCAGCCGGACGATATTGGAGGGACAGTGTCAGGAAGACGGTGTCAGCGGGACAGTGTTGGTAGGACAGTGTCAACGGGACAGTGTCGGCGGGACAGTGTCGGCGGGACGGTGTCGTTAAGGCAGTGTCAGTGGGACGGTGTCAGCAGGACGGTGTCGGTAGGGCAGTGTCAGTGGGACAGTGTCGGCGGGATGGTGTCGGTTGGACGGTGTCAGCAGGATGTTGTCGGTAGGGCAGGGACAACGGGACAGTGTCGGCAGAATGGTGTCAGCAGGATGGTGTCGGTAGGGCAGTGTCAGCGGGACGCTGTCGGTGGGACGGTGTTGGTGGGACAGTGTTGGTCGGACAGTGTCAGCGGGACAGTGTCAGCCGGACGATGTTGGAGGGACAGTGTCAGGAAGACGGTGTCAGCGGGACAGTGTCGGTAGGACAGTGTTGGTGGGACCGTGTCAGCGGGACGGTGTCGGTAGGACAGTGTCGGTAGGACGGTGTCGGTGGGACGGTGTCAGCTGGACGGTGTTAGCGGGACGTGTTAGTAGGACGGTGTTAGCAGGACAGTGTCGGCAGGAGGGTATAGGTGGCACGTCGTCAGTGGGACAGTGTCAGTGGCACAATGTCGGCGGGACGAGATCGGTAGCGCAGTGTCAACGGGACGGTGTCAGCAGGACAGTGTCGGTAGGGCAGTATCAGCAGGACGGTGTCGGCGGGAAGTTGTCGGTGCCACAGCGTCAGCGGGACAGTGTCGGCGGGATGGTGTCGGTGGGACGGTGTCGGCAGGACGGTGTCGGTGGGACGGTGTAGGTCGGACAGTGTCGGTCGGACAGTGTCGGTCGGACAGTGTCAGCGGGACAGTGTCAGCCGGACGATGTTGGAGGGACAGTGTCAGGAAGACGGTGTCAGCGGGACAGTGTCAGTAGGACAGTGTTGGCGGGACGGTGTCAGCAGGGAGGTGTCAGCAGGACAGTGTCGGTAGGACAGTGTCAGCGGGATGGTGTTGGCAGGACAGTGTCGGCGGGACAGTGTCGGCGGGACAGTGTCGGCGGGACAGTGTTGGTGGGACGGTGTTGGCGGGACGGTGTTGGCGGGACGGTGTCAGTGGGACAGTAACAGTGGGACGGTATCAGCGGGACAGAGTCAGCGGGACGGTGTCAGCAGGATGCTGTCGGCAGGGCAGCATCAGCGGGACGGTGTCGGCTTGACGGTGTCGATAGGACGTTGTCGGTAGGACAGTGTCGGTAGGACAGTGTCGGTAAGACAGTGTCGGTGGGACGGTGTCGGCGGGACAGTGTCAGCTGGACAGTGTCAGCGGGACAGTGTCAGAGGGACAGTGTCGGAGGGACAGTGTCAGGAAGATGGTGTCAGCAGGGCGGTGTCGGCAGGACGGTGTCGGCAGGACGGTGTCAGCGGGATAGTGATAGTGGGACGGTGTCGGCAGGACAGTGTCAGCGGCGGTGTCTGTGGGGTGGTGTTGGTAGGACAGTGTCAACGGGACGGTGTCAGTGGGACGGTGTCAGCAGGACGGTGTCAGCAGGACGGTGTCAGCGGGACGGTGTCGGCAGGACAGTGTCAGCGGCGGTGTCTGTGGGGTGGTGTTGGTAGGACGGTGTCAGCGGGACGGTGTCGGCGGGACAGTGATAGTGGGACGGTGTCGGCAGGACAGTGTCAGCGGCGGTGTCTGTGGGGTGGTGTTGGTAGGACAGTGTCAACGGGACGGTGTAAGTGGGACGGTGTCAGCAGGACGGTGTCAGCAGGACGGTGTCAGCGGGACGGTGTCGGCAGGACAGTGTCAGCGGCGGTGTCTGTGGGGTGGTGTTGGTAGGACGGTGTCTGTGGGGTGGTGTTGGTAGGACGGTGTCAGCGGGACGGTGTCGGCGGGACAGTGATAGTGGGACGGTGTCAGCAGGGCAGTGTCAGCGGGACAGTGTCAGCGGGACAGTGTCAGTGGGACAGTGTCTGTAGGACGGTGTTGGCGAGATGGTGTCGGCAGGGCAGTGTCGGTGGGACGGTGTCAGCGGGACGGTGTCGGCGGGACGGTGTCAGTGGGACGGTGCCGGTGGGACATTGTCAGTGGGAAAGTGTCAGTGGGACAGTGTCAGCCGGACGGTGTTGGAGGGACAGTGTCGGGAAGACGGTGTCAGCGGGATGGTGTCAGTTGGACAGTGTCGGCGGGACAGTGTCAGTGGGAAAGTGTTTGCGGGACAGTGTCGTTGGGACGGTATCCGCGGGAGGTTGTCAGCGAGATGGTGTCAGCGGGACGGTGTCGGCGGGACGGTGTCAGTAGGACAGTGTAAGCGGGACGGTGTCAGTAGGACGGTTCAGCGGCACGGTGTCGGTAGGACGGTTCAGCGGGACGGTGTCGGTAGGACGGTGTCAGCGGGACGGTGTCTGCGGGATGGTGTTGGCAGGACGGTGTCAGCAGGATGGTGTCGGTGGGACGGTGTCAGCGGGACGGTGTCAGTGGGACGGTGTCGTTGGGACGGTGTCCGCAGGAGGGTGTCAGTGAGATGGTGTCAGTGGGACAATGTTGGCGGGACAGTGTCGGTAGAACGGTGTCAGTGGATGGTGTCGGCGGGACAGCGTCAGCGGGACGGTGTCAGTGGATGGTGTCGGCGGGACAGTGTCAGCGGGACAGTGTCGGTGGGAGGGTGTTGGCGGGATGGTGTCGGCAGGACGGTGTCCGCGGGAGGGTGTCAGTGAGATGGTGTGAGTGGGACAGTGTCGGCAGGATAGTGTTAGTAGGACAGTGTCAGCGAGACGGTGTCAGTGGGACAGTGTTGGTAGGACAGTGTCAGCGGGAAGGTGTTAGTGGACAGTCTCGGTGGGACAGTGTTGGTAGGACAGTGTCAGCGAGACGGAGTCAGCGAGACGGTGTCAGCGAGACGGTATCAGCGGTTAGTGTCGGAGGGACGGTGTCGGCGTGACGATGTCAGTGGAACGGTGTCAGCAGGATGGTGTCGGTAGGACGGTGTCAACGGGACGATGCCAATGGGACGGTGTCGGCGGGACCGTATCAGTGGATGGTGTCGGCGGGACAGTGTTGGTTGGACAGTGTCGACGGAACAGTGTCGGTAGGACGGTGTCAGCGGGAGTGTGTCAGTAAGATGGTGTCAGTGGGACAATGTCAACAGGACGGTGTCAGCGAGACGGTGTCAGCAAGATGGTGTCGGCGGGACGGTGTCGGCGGGACGGTGTCGGTGGGACAGTGTCGGTAGGACAGTGTCAGCGGGACAGTGTCAGTAGGACAGTCTCGGTGGGACAGTGTTGGTAGGACAGTGTCAGCGAGATGGTGTCAGCGAGACGGTGTCAGCGAGACGGTGTCAGCGGACAGTGTCGGAGGGACGGTGTCGGCGTGACGATGTCAGTGGGACGGTGTCAGCAGGACGGTGTCGGTGACACAGAGTCAGCGGGACAGTGTCAGTAGGATGGTGTTGGCGGGAGGTGTCGGCTGGACGATGTTAGCGGTACGGTGTCAGCGGGACAGTGTTGGTAGGACAGAGTCGACGTGACGGTGTCGGTGGCACGGTGTCAGTGGAATGGTGCCAGTGGGACAGCGTTGGTAGGACAGAGTCGATGGGACGGTGTCGGTAGGACAGTATTGGTGGGATGGTGTCGGCAAGATGGTGTCAGCGGGACAGTGTCAGCGGGAAGATGTTAGTGAGACAGTGTCAGCGGGACAGTGTCATCAGGATGGTGTCGGTGGTATGGTGTCAGTGGGACAGTGTCAGCGAGATGGTGTTGGCGGGACTGTGTTGGCAGGACTGTGTCTGCAGGATGGTGTCGGCCTGTTGATGTCTGGGTGCAGGGCGGTGTTGGCAGTTTAGTGTCGGTGGGATAGTGTCGGAGGGGCGGTGTCGGCATGGCAGTATCAAAGGGGCAGCGTCACTAGGGTGGTGGCTGCGGTTTTAGATCTCCTGTCACCATTGACAGTGCCCAGAGCCTATACTGCTGGCAATTGTAAGCCAGCAGCTTGAACACTTGGCTGTGTTGGACAGCAGCAGAACCAAGGTCTCCTAAGGCATTGGTGTTGTTGTTGATCTACCCAGCCGGGGATTCCTTGAGGACGGGCTCACCATCCAGAGTCCTTCCAGAAGCCCTGGAGCCATGCTTGAGACCTAATTTGAGCAGAAAATTAACTTTATTTCATTAATTTCTTACTTGTTTTGTAGCTCAAAATGGTGCTAGCTTGTGGCAGCAAACCACTTTTCTCTGTATCTTCAAAATATATGTGACAATAAAATGATTCATTCATTCATATAAATACCGTGGTTACATGAACAGGTCAGACGCTTGGAGGAATACTGTGAGTAAGTCAACTCTTGACTTCCCAAAGCCTGTCCACCATCTACAAGGCAGAAGCCAGACATGTGACAAAATACTCCCCACTTTCTGGGATGATTGCATTTCCAGCAACTGGAAATCACACAGGAATCAGGGAGAGCTAGCCAATTGGATATAAAATTGGCTTGACGGTAGGAAACGAATGATGGTGGTAGAGGTTTGCTTTTCAGGATGGAGGCCTGTGACCAGTGGTGTGCCGCAAGGATTGGCAGTGGGTTCACTGTTGTTTACAATTTATGTAAAAGTTTGAATGAGAATAATGAAGATTTTGTTCGTAGGTTTGTGGATGATTGGCAAGTGGGAGACCTTTAAAGAGAGATAACTGGTGTTCAATGTCTATATGTTCTTGGGACGGTGAAGGGCAAGGTTGGCAGGAGTAGAGAACCCTGGATGACAAGAGATCTTGAAGCTTTGACCAGAAAAAAGAAGGAGCGGGGCTTAGGTAAAGGCAGCTGGGATCAAGGGAATCCCTGGAGTTATAAAGGAGTTTACTGAAGAAGCAAATCAGGAGGGCGAAAAGGGGGCATGAGATAGTCTTGGCTGAGAAGATTAGGGTGAATCCAAAGAGATATTTTAAGTATATTAAAGGAAAACAAATAACTAGAGAGAGAATAGAGTCATTCAAGGGCCAAAGTGGACATGTATATGTAGAACCACAGGAGATGGGGAAGGTTCTCAATGAATATTTCTCCTCTGTATTTACCATTGAGAAAGACGTGTGAACTTGGGGACGTTAGTGGTGATATCTTGGGGATAATCCATAATACAGAAGAGGATGTGTTGGGTGTATTAGAATGTATGAAAATAGATAAATCTCGGAACCAGATATATCCAACAACACTACAACAGACTAGAGAAGAAATTGGAGGGGGCCTGGCTGATGTTTTTGCATCATTGTTAGCCACAAGTGATGTCCCAGAAGACTGGAGAGTAGTGAACGTTGTGTCATTATTCAAGAAGGGCTGCAAAGAAAAGCCTGGGAACTATAGATTAGTAAGCCTAACATTTGTGGTGGGTAAGTTACTTGAGAAGATTCTGAGGGATAAGATGGACATGCATTTGGAAAGACAGGGTTTAATTAGGAGTAGTCAGCATAGCTTTGTGAATGGGAGATCATGCCTCAATAATCTGTTAGAGTTCTTTGATGAAGTGATCAGGAAGGTTGACAAGGGCAGGGAGGTAGACTTAGTGAGTTTTGAGAAGATTTGTATATCAGGTTAAGGTTCTAGATGTAGGTTTGCTCGCTTAGCTGGAAGGTTCATTTTCAGATGTTTCATCATCATACTAAGTAGCATCAACAGTGAGCCTCCGGATGAAGCATTGGTGGTATGGCCTGCTTTCTACTTATGTGTTTGGGTTTCCTTCAGTTGGTGATGTCATTTCTTGTGGTGATATCATTTTCTGTTCTTTTTATCAGGGGAGTCAATGTGTTTGTTGATAGAGTTCCAACTGGAATGTCATGCTTCAATGAATTCTCATATGTGTCTGTGTTTGGCTTGTTCTAAGATGGATGTATTGTCCCAGTCAAAATGGTGTCCTTCCTCATCTGTATGTAAGGATACTAGTGAGAGTGGGTCACATCTTTTTGGGCTAGTTGATGTTCATGTGTGCTGGTGGCTTGTTTTTTGCCTGATTGTTCAATGTAGTGTTTGTTACAGTTCTTGTAATGTATTTTGTAAATGACATTAGTTTTGCTTGTTGTCCGTATAGGATCTTTGAAGTTCATTAGCTGCTGTTTTAGTGTGTTGGCGGGTTTGTGGGCTACCATAATGCCAAGCGATCTGAGTAGTCTGGCAGTCATTTCCAAGATGTCTTTGATGTAGGGGAGAGTGGCTAGGGCTTCTGGACGTGTTTGTCTGCTAGTTTGGATTTATTGCTGAGAAATTGGCGGACTGTATTCTTTTTGAATATACTGTATAGGTGATTTTCCTCCGCTCTTCGTAGTTCCTCTGTGCTGCAGTTTGTGGTGGCTAATTCAAGTAATATTCTAATGCAGCTTCATTTTTGGATGTTGGGATGATTGATACTGTAGTTCAGTATTTTGTCAGTATGTGTTGTTTTCCTGAAGACACTGGTTTGAAGTCTTCATCCGGAGGCTCACTGATGATGTTACCTAGTAATGTGATGAAACATCTGAAAACGTACTCTCCAGCTCAGCGAGCAAACCTACATCCAGAGGTACATGTAGTCTGTATGGATATCAGTAAAGCCTTTGATAAGGATCCACATGGTGGGCTGGTCTGGAAGGTTAGGTCACATGTAATCCAGGGCAAGCTGGCAAACTGGCTTGAGGGTAGGAAACAGAGGGTAACAGTGGAAGGATGTTTGTCAGACTGGAGGATTGGGACCAGTGGAGTGCCTTAAGGGCCAGTGCTGGGCCCATTGCTGTATGCTATCTATATCAATGATTTGGATGAGAATGTGCAAGGCACGATTAGTAAGCTTGCTGATGACACTAAAATAGGTGGTATTGTGGACAATGAGGAATGTTATCAGAAGTTGTAGCAGTACCTTGATCAGCTGGAGAAGTGGGCCGATAAATGGCAAATGAATAAAAGCAACTTACTGCGGATGCTGGAATCTGAAACCAAAAGAGAAAATGCTAGAAAATCTCAGCAGGTCTGGCAGCATCTGTAAGGAGAGAAAAGAGTTGACGTTTCGAATCTAACTGACCTTTTGTTAAAGCAGTGTGTACCACCTGCAAGAATTGTACAGATACACCAACCATTCTCACACAGAACCTTCCAAAACCATAACCACTTCCATCTAGAGGAACTGAGGCAGCAGATACATGGAAACACCACAACCTGCAGTTCTCCTTTAAGATACTCACCATCCTGACATGGAAATATATTATCATTCCTTCACTGTTACTGAGTCAAAAATCCAGAATTCCCTCCCTCAGGACATATAGTTCTCTCTACAACACATGGAATGCAGTGGCTCAAGAAGGCAACTCACTACCACATTCTCAAGAGCGACCAGGTACAGACAATAAATGTGGGCCCAACCAGTGATACCCATCTCTCATAATAGAATAAAAAATCTTTGTCAGTACAGTAGTCAAAGTGAATGAGCGGAATAAAGCAGAAGCAGCAACAGTTACAGCACTGCACAGTGTAGCACTCTCAAGGACAATACTTGTGAGCATGATGTTAACTTCACATATACAGGGAGCAGCATATTGACATTTGTAAGTGCTGATTTAACATATACATGGAGCAGGGCACTGATGTTTGTCAATTTATCAATATTACAGTAATTCGGTGAAATAAGAATTGTGAGGCTTGACCATTATCTTCACCAGGACAGGTTCAGGCTACATGTTAGAGTTACGCATATCAGATAGAGGTGGTTGTTCACCTGCCTACATGGTCTCTTTCTTTTATCTTTCCGTTATCAATTTTCTCTCCTTCCACCCTTCCTTTCTTTTCTGGTTGTTTGTAAAGTTCAGAGATTAGGGCACCAGCTCACCTCTATAAATCGCAACAAATGCTGTGTGATTTACGGTTATTGTTGGAAGTAATGTTTGTCAGGCTATTTGGCTTGCAAATCAAACTCTTACTTATAATGAAATCAGCTTCTTAGCACTAAAACTCTCAGGACCAGATAAACAGCTCACATTTTTCATTGCTGAGACAGTCTATGTGAGATGATAGTCAATCTATCACTGAAGATTTGAATGATCCAATCATTTGAGTGAAGTTATTTTGAATTAAGTGAAAATTAAGACACCTCTGTAAAACATGTAGAACTTTAACTATTACTTACTGAAACATTTACCTTTGGTTGAACCTCAGTGAAAATGCTTTATTCCTGATGAAGGGCTTTTGCCGAAACGTCGATTTTGCTGAAGCCTCTCGGATGCTGCCTGAACTGCTGTGCTCTTCCAGCACCATTGATCCAGAATCTGGTTTCCAGCATCTGCAGTCATTGTTTTTACCCCAGTGAAAATGCCCACTTGTGCTGCTGAGTGTGCAAGTCTTAAAAGGGCACTACATCCAAACTACAATTTGTCAACAATCTTCATGGATATGCTTTGGGTTTGTAGCATTTTCTCTTTTTTTATTTTTTATGGATTAATCATGCATCATCTTATTTACATATTATTCTAAATCAATTTATCAATTAGATTAGATTAGATTAGATTAGATTACAGTGTGGAAACAGGCCCTTCGGCCCAACAAGTCCACACCGACCCGCTGAAGCGCAACCCCACCCATATCCCTACATTTACCCCTTACCTAACACTATGGGCAATTTAGCATGGCCAGTTCGCCTGATCTGCACATCTTTGGACTGTGGGAGGAAACCGGAGCACCCGAAGGAAACCCATGCAGACACGGGGAGAACGTGCAAACTCCACACAGTCATTCGCCTGAGGCGGGAGTTCTCTTCAAATTCATCTTTTTCCAACATTGAATATAAGAGCTATTACAGATGAGAAAGAATGCATGTTCAAGCACAGTGTGTGTTAAATTAACTGACCTTAGCCAGGGAAGCAATGGGATCCAAAAAGTGGCCTCAACAGCACTGGGAACAGAAAAATAAATGGAAGACCATGTATTCCTCTGTTCACTATTCAATGAGTTTTGTGAGCTGTGAGGTTTAAGCATTTCCTGCAGTCTGTCCAATCCACTGTATCCACTGTCTGTGTCTAATAAAAGGTCATACATGAACCATCTCATTAAAATATTTGTTCTAAAAGACAAAATTGAACAATTCATGCATGTCTAATCCCTTAGTGCTCATTTCAAGATCTTGACCTGGCCTTGTGCTCCTTCACAACATTACTGAGTATCTGCAGCTTGTTTGGCAGAAAGTTTCTGATTTTTATTGTGGGGACCTTATCAATGACCTTGAACGATGTTCTCAAGCAGACCTGGGATTGATGTGTTTTCAGACTGCAAATGGGCAGCAGCAATCTGAGGTGGTAGGCAGGGCAACAGTAGCTCTGAGGTAGCAGTACAGTGACAAAATGAACATCAGTAAATGAGTTGTTCTGGTCTGACTGGTCTCTTACTGGTCTTCTATTTTGAAGTATACAAGACCGGTAGGACCAGTGTGTCTCATATACCATTATCCATCTTCTCCTTTTGGATGGACACTGATATGCTCATCCTGATAGAAAATTGATATTCCTGCTTCATGGTGCCATTGGGACTGCACCATACTTCTCCCCTCAGAGTGGCCCTTTCACATCCAACTTATCTATTGATGGATAAATGTCTCGATTGTAAGGGCTCTTGGGAGTAATGGTAGCATGCTTAATTCTGAGTGAAAATGTCCAGGTTCAAGTTCCTTTGCTCTAGAGATAGTTAATAACATTTCTGAATAGGATGATAAAAAAATCTAAATTGCCGATTATCACATGAGCCTTTTTGAGTGTTGTGATTCACAGCCATGATGTCCACTGTGTGAGACTGCATGACAGCAATCATCAACTTTCTAAAAAAAAGGGAATCTTCAGTCAATGCTACAATGGAAGCCACAACACCAGTCACTAAACTTTCCACTATCTCTATGTTAGCTCATATTGCCATGAACTTGATCATCACCTTCACCATGGAAAGAATGCACAAATGTTCACCATGTCAGACTGGAGCTCGAGTCGTCCGTACTGCTCAACAGTGTTCATAGACAGTCAAGACCGCATTCCAATGCACCATACATCTTGGTATGTGTGCCCATCAGTTCTCCTGCATGCTATCCTATCAAAAACCTCCTCTCAGACCCCTGCAGTAGAATCATCTGCAACTTCTCGACCTAAGGAGCTGCTACACAAACTACTTTTCCCACAGCTTGACTGTAGCCCACTCTAACTCAATGAGCCATCACTTACAGATCCTGGATTCTATATCTTCTCAGGTCCTCATAGTGTCAGCTCAAGCCACAATGTGTCCATATTATTGCTATGAGGTTGCTCTTTTTTTCTTCTCAGTGTGTTGTGTCTAGGACATTGCCAGTTCTCAGGTGTCTAGGAACATGAGCAGAAGTGGGAAGTTGAGAAACATAAGTCTGCTGAAAAACAGGAAGTCATTTTTCTTGTCACCTGTGCCTTTTGCTTCATGCTGGATGAGAGTGAGGAGAGAGAGTTGTGAAGGGTCATAAGACCATGACACAGGGCCATCCTTGATGGTCTTGGTGACACTGGTTTGTTAACAACAAACAATCCAGGTCTTTTTTAATATATAATTTCAGTTATATCACACTGTAACCTTTTGCTATAAATTCTGTGTCTTACAATCTTATTCTCCACAATCATCTGATGAAGGAGCAGCGCTCTGAAAGCTGGTGCTTCCAAATAAACCTGTTGGACTATAACCTGCTGTTGTGTGATTTTTAACTTGGTGGCACCGGCACTGACTAAACGTTCTGTCAGAGAATTCCATCAAATGTTTGCTATCCCATCTTGATTTTCTGCAATTCTCTCCAGTTATGAGCGGCCTTGCCCTGAAAAAGTGATGGATGGTGGCAGTGGTTGTGTTTCACCGCATTCTGAGATGATATGCCTTTACTGTACAGCTATAGACATGGCAAAGTAATGCAAATTGAGTTTCAGGCTGACTTCATTGCAAGGTGTGTGAGGACATGCTTAAATATGTCAATTTTAAGCAAGTGTCCTAAACAGATGAAGATGAGGAGGATAGAGACAATGAGTGCTGGAGTATACAAACCACTAACAAATCTAACACATAAATTACAAAGACTAAAGGTTGAAAATAACCTTACGTCTTCCAACATGCAGTCAACCAGTAGCATGTGTCCCACTAGGCTGCGTACTGAAATCATTCTAATGAGGAGACAGCAAGACATTACCAGGCCCTTTATCTCCACAGGCCTCTTGCAAACTGTGGCAGTGCACAAAAAAAAATGCAGACTGATTATATTGTCACAATGCTTTAGTGTGAAGACCTTTTAGGTGTTTATCTGAAACTGCCAGCAAATGAAACACTTTGGGGATATTTTATTCTACCAGCTGTGCTGTAAAAGCTCAAAGGTCTTGTTTATTCCCATGTACTACATTGTACATAGAAAGTTGTTATTACCTTCAGTAATCATTCTCAGTTATTTTAATCTACTATAGTATGACACAGATTTTGTGTGAAGCTGTATTTTAAACCATTGTAATTTGTATGGATGTCCTTGTGCTTGATCAAGGTGTTTCTAAGGCTGAACTCATTAATGTTGCAAGTGGCCAACAAATGTTTACTGTTTCTGTTGAGCATACTTGAGAGGCAGGACATATGATCATGATTTTCAGTTCTCACTGATTACTATTGAATTCACTGATTAGTAGCTTGGTATCATGGCTGGGTGCCTCATCCAGAGTGACCTGGTGTTAGAAGTTTCTCCTTTCTTTGTCTCCGTCTGTTGATGCGTGAACTTGCATGACAATCATTTCAGCCATAATTTACTGGCTTCCACACAACTCATCCTTGGACTGAGCACTTGTCCAGTACTATCTAGTACATATATATGTATATTGTATTATTCATGTTCAGAATACAGGAATGTCCTGATACTCTTCCAGGGTGGGAAAATGTTCCAGGTGTTGCAAGGCTATTGAGCTGTCCAAGTTGAATGGAACATTGGAACAAATTGGGACAAGAGTAGGCTATTCAGCATCTCAAATGTATTCCACCATTCAATGAGGAAATGGCTGAAATGTGGCCTAACTCCATATTCCTGCCTTTAGCCTGTATCCCGTATTGCCTTTACTTCACAAAAAAATATATATTTCAAATTTAAAACAACTGCTGATCCAGCATCAACTATCATCGGTGGAATAGGGTGTCAAACCTTTACCACCTTTATGTGCAGAAGTGCTTCCTAACATCTGTCCTGAATGTTCGGCCCTAATATTTAGACTATGCCCCCCATTTCTGGAATCCCCAATTAATGGAAACAGTTATTTTTTCTATCACATCTTTTTCCTGTTAATCTTGAAGACACTGATCAGATCACTCCTTACCCTTCTAGGTTCTAGAGAAAACAGGCCTGTTATGTATAATGTTTCCTCAAAACTTATCCCTAAAGTTCGGGTGCCATTTTTGTAAACCAATGCAGTATTCACTGTGAGGGTCAAATAATATTGATTAAACAGCAAAAGAAAGTGACTGCTATAACTGTAGGGGCAAAAATCTACTTTCAGTATCTGGCAAGATCTTCAATATGGTGCTCTTCAACAGAGTGAAAGCAAAAGTAGATGGTACCCATCAAGAAAATCATACAGGTGGCATATTAGGCTGTGAGCAAATCTTTGTACTCAGCAACATCATAGACAGGAGCTTAGAGTATCAGCTATGTGTTATCAATTTCATTGACTTCAAGAGGACATTCAGTGGCATCTATCAGTCACTCTGATGATTCAAGACAGGTTGACATGCCAGAATGGTATATTAACATCTTCAAAACCTTACATAACAATTTCAGCATGAGCACCATAGACATCTTCATCATCACAGGAATATGGTGAGGGTGCACATTCACCCCATTCCTTTTCCTTTTTGATTTCACCATTATGGTTGCAGGCTATGGCATCCAATGCAATGCCATGTTGGATTTTGTAAATGACATCACCTTGTTGGCCAAAACATCTTTCACACTGCAGGACATGACTAGCCATCTTGACAGCAATGATGCCAACATTTCTTCACTTAGCAGTTGCACAAAGATCAAGATAGAGATGACTGGGTATATACAAAGTCCTCCTATTACCATGGGGCAACAGGCCACTGAAGAGGTTGACTACTTCCCCTGTCTAGGAGAGAGTGTCTCTAGGAATAGTGATATAAGAATGTATACAAAAATTAGAAAAGCTGCATCAGTTTTACAGCAACTCCATTTGAATGTGATGTCTTTCACCAGCATAAGATCTTGGGCATCACATGAAGAAACAACACGACCAACAATGAAGTGTTACACAGAACTGGGTAAATGCACCACAAGACATAGGATTGAAGGGCTTCTTTCTAGGTTGTAAAATGTTTTGATTCTATGAAATTCTATTACTCAATTGGACAGGTATTTTATCTCAGTCAGTATTTTAAATATGTCATGGTGAGTCATTGGACATCTGTGATTGCAAAAACAAAATTATTATATATGAAGAGAAACAAGTAGTTTTTCCACACACATGCACCAAATATTAAGACATTAACTGCACACTTCATGGCTCAACCTAGGTCTATCAATTTGTCTGATGATGATATTGATTGTACAATCTTTGTCTTTTAATCTTTCTGATGACTTCAGTTTCAATTGCTATCTCTACATACAGAATTATTTTGATGAGTTAGCAGTTATTTTGCAACTCTGCGACTTGATTGGCTGCAAAGTGTGTGTGTGTGTGTCTGTGTTTGTTTATGGGTAGTGTCCAATCTCCTGCTTTTCTCAGAAGATTTGAATTCTCACACCTATGGAAGGACCCATGTATTAAGATCATAAAATGTACAAACAGAAATCATCCACTCAGTCCTTCAAGTCTGCTCCACTATTCAATGAGATAATGATTGATCTCAGAACCCTCAATCCATTTTCCTGTCTTTTCCCAATAACCCTTGATTTATTTACTGATTAAAATTCTGGATGGGTCAGCTTTGAATACATTTAATGACTAGCCTAAACAGACCTCTGAAGCAAAGAATTTCATAAATGCATTAACTTTTGAGAATTATGATCATACAGGCATGGACGTTTAATTGCAGAAAATGCCATTTGGCCCATGAAGTCCAAAAACAAGCCCTGAACTATTTCAATCCTTTTTTTCAGCATTGGCCCATAACTCTGTATGCCCTGGCATCGGGAGTGTGTATGGCAAGGAAATTTCTCTTCAACTCTGTTTTACATGTCCAACGTTTTATTCGGAGATTGTGCACTTGGACTCTCCTACAATGGGAAACAACTTCTCTACATCTGTGCCTTTCAAATTCTGGTAAGACTTATGTTTCAGTAAGGCCATCTCTCACTATTCTATCTTACAATGTGTACAGGCGCAATCTACTCAATCTTCCCTAATAAGACAATCAATCTATGCTCAGTATCAATCTTGCAATTCTTTTCTGGACTGCCTCCAAAGCCAGTACAGGCCGTTCCACTTTAACACGCATTTCATTAATGCGAATTTGCTACAACGCAATTATCAAAATGGGGACACTGCTTCTATAGCATGAACTTTTAAAACATGCATTGACTATAACATGATTCCAGCTGCATTAATTTAAATGATGCTACTATTATGCTGTTTTCTTATAACACAGGGTTGCACAAGTAGAACTACTACATTATAGTAGAACCTACGTATATCTTTCCTCTGATAAAGGGCCCAAACTGTTCACAGTATTCCAGCAGTGGTCTGACTAGTAACTTTTGCAAAACCTTCTTACTTTAAAACTTCATTCCCCCATTTGCTTTCCCAATTGCCCATTGAACTCAGATGCTAGCTTTTTGTGATTAATACACAAGGATCCCCAAACCCCTTTGTTCTGTAGCTTTCTGCACTTTTTTTTCTCAATTTATATAATAGTCAGTTCCTATATTCTGCAAAATACTTAACGTCACATGTTCCCACACCATCTTCCATATGCCAAGTTAGCTTTCCCAACTGTATTTGTGTCATCTGAAAACATGGCTATAATATAGTCACTTTTCTCATCCAAGTCATTAATATTTTCGTACATTATTCTGAGTCCAACACTGATCTATGTAACACTCCACTGGTTACAGATTACCACCTTGAAAATGCCCTCCTTATTCCATCTCTCTGTCTTCTGTGAGTTAGCTAATCCTATATTTATGTTAATATACTATCTCTAATACCATGGGCTCTTATCTTATTAAGTAGCATCTGATACCTTGTCAAATATCCTCTGAAAATCAAATATTATATCCATTGCTTCCCCTTTTATCAATACTGCTTGTTACCTCCTCAATAAATTTGAATAAATTTGTCAAGCATAATTTCCCCTTCATAAAGCCATTATGACTCCATTTGCTCATACTATATGTTTTTAAATGTATTGCTATTACAGCCTTTGTAACAGATTCTCACATTTTTGTAAAAACAGACATCCAGCTAACAATCCTACATTTTTTTTGTCTCCTTCCCTTCTTAAATAATGTGTTACATTGGCAGTTTTCAAATTTTCTGGGGCATTTCCAGAATGTAAGGATCCTTGGGAGATTACTATCAGTGCATTCACTAACTCTGCAAATACTAATTTTGATATCCGCGGATACATCCCATCAGTTCACTGGCCTTATCATTCTATAGCCCCATTAGTCTCCCCAGCACTTTGTCTCCAGTGAAAATTATTGTATTTATTTCCTTTCCTTTTTATCCCTTGATTATTGAATGGTTTTGGAATGCTACTCATATTTTCTACTGTGAAGACTAATACAAAGTATTTATTCAACTCCTTTTCAATTTCCTGATACCACATTATTATTTCCCAGAGTCATTCTCCAAGGGGACTATGTTCATTTTAGCTTCTGACTTCCATTTTATGTGTATTAGGAAGCCCTTGCAGTTGTTTTGATATTATTTGCAAGTTTACACTCAAAGTTTATTTACTCCCTCTTGATATGTTTTTGATTGTCCTTTGTTGCTTTTTATAAATTTTATGAATCATCTGACCTATCACTAATCTTTGCCTCATTATGTTATTTTTCAACTGCATGCTATCCTTTATTTCTATCCATCTTTATCACAGGAATATATCATTTTTTGAGTAATGAACTATTATCTTAAACATCTGCCATTATTTTTCAAATCTCTTTGCTGCTAAACTCATTTCCTATTCCACATCAACAAGCTCTGCCCACATTCCTTTGTCATTCCTCTTATTTAAACTTAGCACAGTTGTTTCCAACCTAAGTTCCTCTCACTCAAACTGAATGCACCATTCTACCATGTAATGGTCACTGATTCCTCGTGGATCTTTTATTCTGATATCATTTATTAAACCTGCTCATTGCACATTTGATCTTCCTATGGCTACCTCTGCTTATCAGACTACCTCAGTCTATAAAAAGATGAAAGTCATCCATTATTAACGTGCAACCTTTGTTGCATGCTCTCATTATCTCCTGATTTATTTTGTGTTCCACCATATAGTTATTGTTATGGGCTATAATCTACTTCCAACAGTGTCCTTTTTCTCTTTTTGATTTATTACTTTCACCCAGATGGATAATAGTTCTTCTGCTCTAAAATCATTTCTGGCTATCGTGCTTAATCCATTCCATGCCACAAAGTTACCTCCACCCTCTCCCTCCTGTTTGCCCGCTGGAGAAGTCATACATCCCTGAATAGTTAGTTCCCCACTTTGATGTCCTTGTAACGGTGTCTCAATAATGGCTATATGAGCATTCCCATTAACTTATATTTGTGCTGTTAATTCATTTCCTTTGTACCAAATACTGCTTGGTTTCAAGTAAAGTGCCATTAATTAATTCTTTTTTTTGACCCTAGTTACTTCTATTTTTTTATATTTGCATACTCTGTCCCTTTCTGTCCCAATTGGCTTGTCATTATTCAAATTTTGCTGAAATGTTAATCAAATTAAAAGTCTCCCTGAGCTCGCAGACCAGCTACCTTTTTGACTCACAGTGATTTAACAAAATCAGTTATGTGCCTTCTAACAGCCAGATTTTTAGATGTTGTGTCTGTTTCAAAATGTCAAATTAGCCTTCTTTATAAAGTATATCACATTTTAATTACGCAGTCATGATAGGGGTTAATGGTAACACCATTACTTTTCTATTGTATAGTAATAACCTGGACTGAGTATAAAGGACTCAATTTCAAACTTACAGTTTAAACAAACCAGTATAGTATATTAACTGTGAGGAGGATAGTCATAGAATTCCAGGAGATTTGGAAAGATTGCTGTTGGAGACATCACATGTCAGATGAAATTAGAGCAGAGAGATCTTTTGGGATGAAGAACAAGGAGAGGCAATACATGAACCAGGCCCTCCAAATGGGTTTGTAGCAAATTGGTACACAATGCAGGTGGACCATATAAAGGAGTCATTTGTAAGTACAGGAAATGTACATATGTCAGGTCTTTAAAATTTTACTCCTGTATGAGAACAACCTTACAATGACAATGTTCGAACATTTGTAATTTGTGCCTGCCGCCTCGCGAAAGGTGCATGTCTAATAATGTTACAGGAACAGGGGAGATCTGGTGGTGTATGCACATAAGTTCTTGGTAGCAGCAGGGCAAGTTGCAAACTTGGTTGAATTGGTACCATAGATGCACCATAGATGACAAAATCTACAGAGCTGGGAAAAGCCTTGATAAAATTAATCTTCTAGAAGGATGTAAAAGCTTGAGAGAGTATGTTTAAAAGTTAGACAAGAACTGTTCCAGGGATAACGAGCTCAGTTACATGTAGGGCGGTACAGTGGCTCAGTGGTTAGCACTGCTGCCTCACAGTGCCAGGGACCCCGGTTTGGTTCCACACTCAGGTAGCTTTGTGTGTGGAGTTTGAACATTCACCCTGCATGGATTCTTTCTAGGTGCCCCAGTTTCCTCCCACTGTCCAAAGATGTGCGGGTTAGTTAATTGACCATACTAAATTGTTCATAGTGTCCATAGCATCCAGAAAGGTGCAGGCTTGGTGGATTAACCATGGAAATGCAGGGGATTGGGAATGGGGGTCTGGGTGGGATGCTCTTCAGAGGGTTGGTGTGGACTCGATGGGCCAAATGGTCTGCTTCCACACTGTAGGGATTCTATGATTCTCTGATTCAATGAATAAATTGGAAAAGCGAAGATTGTTCTTCATAAAGAATAGGAGTTTGAGAGGGAATTTAATAGAAGTATAAAAAATCATGAGAGATCTGCAATTTGTAAATTAGAAGAAAATATTGGGAAACAAACAAATCAAACAATGAGGAAAAATGAAGATTCATGATAATTCTGAATGTAATGCCTGAGATTGTGGTGAAGGCACATTAACTTATAACTTTCAAAGAAGAATTGGATAAGCACTTTAAGGACAGACTCGTAGAGATGTACAGCACAGAAACAGACCTCTCGGTCCAACTTGTCCATGCTGACTAGATATCCTAAATTAACCTGAAACTATCTGCCAGCATTTGGCACATATCCCTCTAAACCCTTTCTATTCATACACCCATTCAGCTGCCTTTTAAATGTTGTCATTGTATCAGCCTCCACCACTTCCTCTGGCAGCTCATTCCATACACACACCACCTTCTGAGTGAAAATGTTACCCCTTTGGTCCCTCTTAAAATCTTTCTCCTCTCACCCTAAACATATGCCCTCTAGTTCAGGATTCCCCCACCCCAGGGAAAATACTTTGTCTAATTACCCTATCCATGCCCGTCATGATTTTAAAATGATTTTGTAAACTTCTATAAGGTTGAAAGGGCTACAGGCTACTTGCTACTGAACAGTTCAGTTGTTCTAGCAGTGGATAAAATGCCTCCTTTTGTGATTTATTTTATTCTTCCATTGGACATAGATGTAGCTGGCCAGGCTTGTATCCATTTGCAATTCCTAATTATCCTTGAGAAATGGTAATGGGTCCAAAGTTTGTGCGAAGATTTGTAGCTCGGGTGCTCGTTGTTGTGGTTCTGTTCGCCGAGCTGGGATTTGTGTTGCAGACGTTTTGTCCACTGTCTAGGTGACATCCTCAGTGCTTGGGAGCCTCCTGTGAAGCGCTTCTGTGATGTTTCCTCCGGCATTTATAGTGGTTTGTCTCTGCCGCTTCCGGTTGTCAGTTCCAGCTGTCTGCTGCAGTGGCCGGTATATTGGGTCCAGGTCGATGTGCTTATTGATAGAATCTGTGGATGAGTGCCATGCCTCTAGGAATTCCCTGGCTGTTCTCTGTTTGGCTTGTCCTATAATAGTAGTGTTGTCCCAGTTGAACTCATGTTGCTTGTCATCTGCGTGTGTGGCTACTAAGGATAGCTGGTCATGTCGTTTCGTGGCTAGTCGGTGCAGATCATTAGCTGTCTTCCTGTTTGTCCTATGTAGTGTTTTGTGCAGTCCTTGCATGGGATTTTGTACACTACATTGGTTTTGCTCATGCTGGGTATTGGGTCCTTCATCCTGGTGAGTTGTTGTCTGAAAGTGGCTGTTGGTTTGTGTGCTGTTATGAGTCCTAGCGGTCGCAGTAGTCTGGCTGTCAATTCAGAAATGTTTTTGATGTATGGTAGTGTGGCTAGTCCTTTGGGTTGTGGCAGGTCCTCATTCTGTTGTCTTTCCTTTCGGCATCTGTTGATGAAATTGCGCGGGTATCCGTTTTTGGCGAATACATTGTATAGGTGTTCTTCTTCCTCTTTTTGCAGTTCTGGTGTGGTGCAGTGTGTTGTGGCCCTCTTGAACAGTGTCTTGATGCAACTTCTTTTGTGTGTGTTGGGGTGGTTGCTTTCATAGTTTAGGACTTGGTCTGTGTGTGTGGATTTCCTGTATACCTTTGTGGTGAATTCTCCATTTGGTGTTCTCTGTACTATCACGTCTAGGAATGGGAGTTGGTTGTCCTTTTCTTCCTCTCTAGTGAATCGGATTCCTGTGAGTGTGGCGTTGATGATCCGGTGTGTGTTCTCTATTTTTGTGTTTTTAATTATTACAAAGGTATCATCTACATATCTGACCCAGAGTTTGGGTTGAATTTGCAGTAAGACTGTTTGCTCTAACCTTTGCATTACCGCTTCTGCTATGAGTCCAGAGATGGGTGAGCCCATGGGTGTGCCGTTGATTTGTTCTTATATTTGGTTGTTGAATGTGAAGTGTGTTGTGAGGCACAGGTCCAGTAGTTTTAGTATGCAGTCTTTGTTGATGGGTCACTTCATCAAAATTTTGTAGTCAGTCTATCTGAGGGAAATACTATTGTTGTACAGTTAAGACTTGCCGTAGTGGTTTGGTAAAACTGAGTGGTTGCTTGGTCACTTTGGTAGATGGTTCAGAGCCAACCAGTGTTCTGGGTCTGGAGTCTCGTGTAAACCAGATTAAGTAAAGATAGAAAATAGAACATAGAACAATACAGCGCAGAACAGGTCTTCAGCCCTCGATATTGCGCTGACCTATGAACTATTCTCAGGTCATCCCCCTATATTATCCCATCATCATCCATGTGCTTATCCAAGGATTGTTTAAATCTCCCTAATGTGGCTGAGTTAACTATATTGGCAGGCAGGGCATTCCACACCCTTACCACTCTCTGAGTCAAGAAACTGCCTCTGACATCTGTCTTAAGTCTATCACCCCTCAATTTATAGTTATGCCCCCTCGTACAAGCTAGTGCTAGGAAAAAGACTTTCACTATCTATCCTATCTAATCCTCTGATCATCTTGTATGTCTCTATCAAATCCCCTCTTAGCCTTCTTCTTTCCAATGAGAACATACCCAAGTCTCTCAGCCTTTCCTCATAAGACCTCTCCTCCAAGACCAGGCAATATCCTGGTAAATCTCCTTTGTACCTTTTCCAATGCTTCCACATCCTTCCCGAAATATGGCAACCAGAAGTGTACACAATATTCCAAGTGTGGCCACACTAGCATTTTGTATAGTCGCAGCATGACATTGTGGCTCCGGAACTCAATCCCTCTATGAATGAAACCGAACACACCATATGCCTTCTTAACAGCACTATCAAGCTGGGTGGCAGCTTTCAGGGATCTATGTACATGGACTCCAAGATCCCTTTGCACATCCACACTACCAAGAATCTTTCCATTGACCTAGTACTCTGCCTTCCTGTTATTCTTCCCAAAGTGCAACACCTCACATTTATTTGCTTTGAACTCCATTTGCCACCTCTCAGCCAATTCTGCAGTTTATCCAAGTCTCCCCCTGCAACCTGTAACATTCTTGCACACTGTCCACTACACCACCGACTTTAGTGTCATCTGCAAATTTACTTATCTATCCACCTTTGCCTGCATCTAAGTCATTTATAAAAATGACAAACAGCAGTGGTCCCAAAGTAGATCCTTGTGGCACACCACTAATAACCGGACCCCGGCTGAATATTTTCCATCAACCAACACTCGCTGCCTTCTTTCAGAAAGCCAGTTTCTAATTCAAACTGTTAAATCACCCTCAATCCCATGCCTCTGCATTTTCTCCAATAGCCTACCATGTGGGACCTTATCAAAGGCTTTATTAAAGTCCATGTATACCACGTCAACTGTCCTACCCTCGTCTACGTGCTTGGTCACCTTCTCAAAAACTTCAGTGAGGTTTGTGAGACATGACCTGCCCTTGACTAAACCATGTTGACGATTTGAAATCAAATAGCAGATAGCAGATCTCCTCCTCTAAAGCATGTTGGTGATTTAGAATGGTTTAACAATGGTCAATCAGAGATTTGCAAAGCCATTATTAAGAATAACCTCCAAATACAAATGTTTAATGAGTAATTGCATGCAAATTCTATCAACTGGACTTTAATCCCTATTCCTTGGGCAAGACTTGGTTTACTAGATTGTGGGTTATATCACACTATGTCACCATCACATTAATGCTGTAATCATTCTAATATTGTATTAATGAGCACTTAGCTGAAAATGTGTTGCTGGAAATGCACAGCAGGTCAGGCAGCATCCAAGTTGCAGGAGAATCGACGTTTTGGGCATGAACCCTTCTTCAGGAATGCCCGAAACGTCGATTCTCCTGCACCTTGGATGCTGCCTGACCTGCTGCGCTTTTCCAGCAACACATTTTCAGCTCTGATCTCCAGCATCTGCAGTCCTCACTTTCTCCTTAATGAGCACTTAGCCAACATTGAAGGGTGTGCATTTGCTGCCAACTTTACTGATGGCAGCATGAGAAACCCCTCCTTCTGGAAACCCAACCACTGGCCTATGACACAGCTGTAACAAATGACACTGTAGCAGTGCTGTAAATAGTGGAGTTACTCACCACCTCCATGTGCTATCTGGATAGCAGTAGGCTCCTGCTCTTTGTTTGCCATCACTAGTTGCTTCATTTATGTCCTTTTATCTTTAAATGGCAACATCACTTTAAATCTTTCCATAGTCCCTTGAGGGAAAATTTCTTTCATCATTTCCTGCTGCCTCAGTAGCTTCTAAGTAAGTTGGGCACTCCTTTTGTGATTTATTTTATTCTTCCATTGGACATAGATGTAGCTGGCCAGGCTTGTATCCGTTTGCAATTCCTAATTATCCTTGAGAAATGTAATGGGTCCAAAGTTTGGGAGAAGATTTGTAGCTCGGGTGCTCGTTGTAGCTTCTAAGTAAGTTGGGCACTCAGTTATCTCACAAATTACCTGACAACTTAATATTTGGCAGAAATAGCCAGCAATCCACCAATAGAATTCTAATCGTGATACTTTCCGTTCAGAAGCAGAAAATTGTTTCTAATTTTTTTTTTGCCAAATCATTGAAATGGTGCTGAAAGCTGCAATGAAAGAGAAAAAGATATAGAATTGGTTTAAGGCAAGAGGAAGAAAAGACATACTGAAGTGACATATTGAAAATGTTGAGCAAGTGTTGCCAGAGAAACTCAATAAGTTGGTAGTCTGAAAAAAAATGAAAGCAATACACTTATTCTGCAATGTATTCAGAGGCTAGTGAAGTAAATGTCTACTCAGAAATTATGAAACTTAGTCTTCATGATTTATCAACTTATTTTAAGGAAAGGAACTACCATATCATTTTCCCATGTGTTTATAAGATCTCGTAGACATTCAGCAACTCCAACTGATTTTGCTCTTATTTTGTGAGTAAGAGTTGTTATTATTGCATCTCCATTGTTTTTAGAGACTCAAATATTCAACAAACTACAGAGGTTCATGTAAGTGTTCTGAGCAATTACAATATGTGAATGCTGTACCAGATTAGTTAGTTAGACTGCTGGTTTTGTGTATTATGTAACAAAAAGGTAGAATAATGTTTCCATATCTAGTATGCATTTAATAAAAAAGTGAATAAACAGGGAATGCTTTGCAGAAAAGGAGAGAGAAACAGTGGAATTCAATGTCTTTCTCTTTGATGCATTTCAGTGGTGGGTATAGATTAAATCAAGAGAGAAGAATGGTGGACCATGATTAAGGCTTTTGGCCAGCCTTCTCACCCTCCACCAGTTTAAGAATACTTAACATCCTGTCACCACTAGCACACATCAAGTGGTGGGCATGTGTGGTAGCCCTAATAACAAACCTTGGCCACTTGCTTGAAAACACCTTTGGGGTATCTCGTTCTCAATGCCTGATCAAGAAACCCAGTATCGGGAAGGTAGGAGCGTACTGAGAGCTACTCATGCAGTTGCTTCTGATGCACTTTCCCCCACAACTCAATTCCTGTGGCAGCCCTTACTGCCAACATTATGCTGTGACACTGGTCTACTGATGATTGTAGAGGTCAGATGGATGTAATATCGGCAATGGCCTCTATGGTGCTGCTGAACAACTGCCAATCTCTGCTTGGACTGAAGCTTGCGAAGATAAGATCGCTGCCGCTAGGGGCATTGGTCAGAAGGAAGATCCACTACTACCCAATTAAGTGGCTGATTGACATTTAACGTGGTGGGCTCTCCAGAAGGTAGACAACATGCAGCACTTGTCACCTCTTCAGACAATGGGAAGGATCCCTCTCACCTAGATTGAAAATAACACAACCATTAAGCTCTGTAAAGGTCACAGATCTGAAACACTATCTCCAGGGATGATATCAGATTTGTTGACTGTTTCAAGATTTACATTTTTATTTCAAATTTCCAACATTTGTGCTATTTTACTTCTGAAATTCTGATTTGCATGATTTAGGTCTTTAAGAAAGATGGTTATTGGAATATTTAGGTATTCAAAAGTGAAATTTGAGAGTCTTCATAGCATTGAATGTGCATTTGTAATGGCAATATCTCAGATGACTTTTAATGAGATTACTGATGCCAATGTGAAATGCTATGTAATAAAGCTTCACCTTTACCAAAATGTAAAGCATTGATGTTACTACTTGACAGGTCAGATCGCAGAACAAAGTCTAGCTTGATAGATCTTTCTTTAACATTGCATGTGTTTAGTGAAATGCAAACACACAAAGCTGCAAATTTTGTTTTTGCAATAAAACATGTTTATTGCACAAGATGTGCAGGTTAGGTGAACTGGCCATGCTAAATTGCCCATAGTGTTCAGGGATGTGTGGGTTAGGTGCATTAGTCAGGGGTAAATATAAAGTAATAGGTTATGGGAATGAGTCTGGGTGAGTTACTCTTCAGAGGTTCAGTGGAAATAGTTGAACCAAATGGTCTGTTTCCACACTGTAGGGATCCTATAATTCTACGATTCTATGAAAGCCAAGCTTTTATTCGTAATAAAATGTGAAAGATTTCAAAGCAACAGGAAAAATAAATCCCACATCCTCCCCAAGACCAACACTTTACAGTTACTTAGAAACAGAGAAATGTTTGCTCTTTTCCCAGCTTGTGGATTTGACCTACCTGCATTTTCATTTTACTTCATGTCCTATGAGCTTTAAAGTCTTTTCTTTGAATGCTGCACCACTGAGATCATAGACGTTCTCAACCTTGAATAATCAATGCAGGTTTCTAATGAACACTCCTGGGCAGGAAGGTTTCAAAAATTGAAATTGTTACTTCAGGTAACTAAATCTCTCTGCAAAGAACTATTTGTACATATGACTTCAGTCAAGTCTCCTTTGAACTAAATTCAGAGGGTCTTTAATTAAATTAAAGAAACTGGCCCAACCTGGCTTCTGCTAAACTAATCATTTAATGTCCCTTTCTTCCCCTGGCATAGAGTTCTACAACAGAAACAAGCTTCCATTAACCTTTCAGGAGGCGTCCAATTTTCTGTTGTCTGACATTTACTTGTTTATATTCATGGTTCTGTAAAGATTGACTAGTTAATTATTAAACCGCTTCACAGAAAGATAGACCAAATGTATATGCCATAGTTTAAAATCAAAACCTAAAAGAAGGTTCGTATAGGTATGTGTGCGTATATATATATATATATATATATATATGTGTGTGTGTGTGTGTGCATCATATATGACAAAAGAAATAGAGTTGCAGTGTTTTTCAATTTGAGTGGGAGGGAAATGGAAAGGTTTTAGAAAAGCTGTTTGATTTATTCCATTCAATGGCAAAACTATTTATTGAATTGTCATATGTTGTCCTTTCTGCTTTAAACCATGAAGGGCCTGGTTTTCAATTCCAGGTTAGTTGCACAGGGATAGCAGAAATCCCAGTGCCTCAATCCAAATCTTAAGAAATGGCTACTTGCAATTCCTAATTTTGGGCAGGGTGGCGAGATTGGTATGTGAACCAGGTGACCCAGGAAGAGTTAAAGAAGCTACCAGACCTGGAGTGGTTTGAAGGGGAAACTCGAAAGCCAAGTACTGGAGCAGCATGTGGGGAAACCTGAATCCTGGAGCAGTATGTGGGGAAACCCGAGTCCTGAAGCAGCATTTGGGGAATTCCGAGTATTGGAGCAGCATGTGGGGAAACCTGAGTCCTGAAGCAGCATGTGGGGATACATGAGTCCTGGAGCAGCATGTGGGAAACCCTGAGACCTGGAGCAGCATGTGGGGAAACCCGAGTACTGGAGCAGCATGTGTGGAAACCTGAGTCTTAGAGCTGCATGTGAGTAAACTCTAGTCCTGAAGCAGCATGTGAGGAAACCCGAGTACTGGAGCAGCATGTGGAGAATCCCAAGTACTGGAGCAGCATGTGGGGAAATCTGAGTCCAGAAGCAGCATGTGGGGAAACCCGAGTCCCAGAGCAGCATGTGGGGAATCCAGAGTACTGCAGCAACATGTGGGGAAACCCGAGTCCTGAAGCAACATGTGGGAAACCCCTAGTCCTGAAGCAACATGTGGGAAACCCCGAGACCTGGAGCAGCATGTGGGGAAACCTGAGTCCTGGAGCAACATGTGGGGAAACCCTAGTCCTGAAGCATCATGTGGGAAACCCCGAGACCTGGAGCAGCATGTGGGGAAACCCGAGTACTGGAGCAGCATGTGTGGAAACCTGAGTCTTAGAGCTGCATGTGAGTAAACTCTAGTCCTGAAGCAGCATGTGAGGAAACCCGAGTACTGGAGCAGCATGTGGAGAATCCCAAGTACTGGAGCAGCATGTGGGGAAATCTGAGTCCAGAAGCAGCATGTGGGGAAACCCGAGTCCCAGAGCAGCATGTGGGGAATCCAGAGTACTGCAGCAACATGTGGGGAAACCCGAGTCCTGAAGCAACATGTGGGAAACCCCTAGTCCTGAAGCAACATGTGGGAAACCCCGAGACCTGGAGCAGCATGTGGGGAAACCTGAGTCCTGGAGCAACATGTGGGGAAACCCTAGTCCTGAAGCATCATGTGGGAAACCCCGAGACCTGGAGCAGCATGTGGGGAAACCCGAGTCCTGGAGCAGCATGTGGGGAAACCCGAGACCTGGAGCAGCATGTGGGGAAACAAGAGTCCTGGAGCAACATCTGGGGATACCCTAGTCCTGAAGCAACATGTGGGAAACCCCGAGACCTGGAGCAGCATGTGGGGAAACCCGAGTCCTGGAGCAGCATGTGGGGAAACCCTAGTCCTGAAGCAGCATGTGGGAAACCCCGAGACCTGGAGCAGCATGTGGGGAAATCTGAGTCCAGAAGCAGCATGTGGGGCAACCTGAGTACTGGAGCAGCATGTGTGGAAACCCGAGTCCTGGAGCAACATCTGGGGATACCCTAGTCCTGAAGCAACATGTGGGAAACCCCGAGACCTGGAGCAGCATGTGGGGAATCCCGAGTCCTGTAGCAGCATGTGGGAAAACCCGAGTCCTGAAGCAGCATGTGGGGATTCCCAATTTCGGAAGCAGCATGTGGGGAAATCCGAGTGCTGGAGCAGCATGTGGGGAATCCCAAGTACTGGAGCAGCATGTGGGGAATCCCGAGTACTGGAGCGGCATGTGGGGAAATCCGAGACCTGTGGCATCATGTGGGTAAACCCGAGTCTTTCAGCAGCATGTGCAGAATCCCGAGCCCTGAAGCAGCATGTGGGGAAAACCGAGTACTGGAGAAGCATGTGGGAAATCCCGAGTACTGGAGAAGCGTGTGGGGAAAACCGAGTATTGGAGCAGCATGTGGGAATCCCGTGTCCAGGAGTAGCATGTGGGGAAAACCTAGTCCTGAAGCAGCATGTGGGGAAACCGAGTCCTGGAGAAGCATGTGGGGAAATCCGAATACTGTAACAGATATGGGGAAACCCGAGTACTGGAACAGCATGTGGGGAAACCCGAGTACTGGAGAAGCATGTGGGGAAACCCGAATACTGGAGCAGCATATGGGGAAACCCGAGTACAGGACCATCATGTGGGGAAACCCGAGTACTGGAACAGCATGTGGGGAAACCCGAGTAATGGAGCAGCATGAGAGGAAACCTGAGTAGATTAGATTAGATTAGATTAGATTACTTAGTGTGGAAACAGGCCCTTCGGCCCAACAAGTCCACACTGCCCTGCCGAAGCGCAACCCACCCATACCCCTACATTTACCCCTTACCTAATACTACGGGCAATTTAGCATGGTCCATTCACCTGACCCGCACATCTTTGGACTGTGGGAGGAAACTGGAGCACTCGGAGGAAACCCACGTAGACATGGGGAGAATGTGCAAACTCCACACAGTCAGTCGCCTGAGGCGGGAATTGAACCCGGGTATCTGGCGCTGTGAGGCAACAGTGCTAACCACTGTGCCACTTGAGCAGCATGTGGGGAATCCCGAGTAATTGTGCAACGTGTGGGGTATCCTGAGTACTTGCGCAGCATGTGGGGAATCCCGAGTACTGGAGCAGATGTGGGGCAACCCGAGTTCTGGAACAGCATGTGGGGAAACCCGAGTACTGGAGCAGCATGTGGGGAATCCCGAGTCCTGAAGCAGCATTTGGGGACTCCCGAATACTGGAGCAGCATGTGGGGAACCCCGAGTCCTGGAGTAGATGTGGGAAAATCCGAGTCCTGGAGCAGCATGTGGGGAAACCCGAATGTTGGAGCAGCATGTGGGGAAACCTGAGTCCTGGAGCAGCATGTGGGGAAACCCGAGTCCTGGAGCAGCATGTGGGGAAACCCGAGTCCTGAAGCAGCATGTGGGGATTCCCAATTTCGGAAGCAGCATGTGGGGAATCCCGAGTGCTGGAGCAGCATGTGGGGAATCCCGAGTACTGGAGCAGCATGTGGGGAAACCCGAGTCCTGAAGCAGCATGTGGGGATTCCCAATTTCGGAAGCAGCATGTGGGGAAATCCGAGTGCTGGAGCAGCATGTGGGGAATCCCAAGTACTGGAGCAGCATGTGGGGAATCCCGAGTACTGGAGCGGCATGTGGGGAAATCCGAGACCTGTGGCATCATGTGGGTAAACCCGAGTCTTTCAGCAGCATGTGCAGAATCCCGAGCCCTGAAGCAGCATGTGGGGAAAACCGAGTACTGGAGAAGCATGTGGGAAATCCCGAGTACTGACGCAACGTGTGGGGAATCCCGAGTACTGGAGCAGCATGTGGGGAAAACCGAGTATTGGAGCAGCATGTGGGAATCCCGTGTCCAGGAGCAGCATGTGGGGAAAACCTAGTCCTGAAGCAGCATGTGGGGAAACCGAGTACTGGAGCAGCATGTGGGGAAACCCGAGTACAGGACCATCATGTGGGGAAACCCGAGTAATGGAGCAGCATGAGGGGAAACCCGAGTAATGGAGCAGCATGAGGGGAAACCCGAGTAGATTAGATTAGATTAGATTAGATTACTTAGTGTGGAAACAGGCCCTTCGGCCCAACAAGTCCACACTGCCCTGCCGAAGCGCAACCCACCCATACCCCTACATTTACCCCTTACCTAACACTACGGGCAATTTAGCATGGTCCATTCACCTGACCTGCAGATCTTTGGACTGTGGGAGGAAACCGGAGCACCCGGAGGAAACCCACGCAGACACGGGGAGAATGTGCAATCTCCACACAGTCAGTCGCCTGAGGCGGGAATTGAACCCGGGTCTCTGGCGTTGTGAGGCAACATTGCTAACCACTGTGCCACTTGAGCAGCATGTGGGGAATCCCGAGTAATTGTGCAACGTGTGGGGTATCCTGAGTACTTGCGCAGCGTGTGGGGAATCCCGAAGTACTGGAGCAGATGTGGGGCAACCCGAGTTCTGAAACAGCATGTGGGGAAACCCGAGTACTGGAGCAGCATGTGGGGAATCCCGAGTCTGGAAGTAGCATGTGGGGAATCCCGAATACTGGAGCAGCATGTGGGGAACCCCGAGTCCTGGAGTAGATGTGGGGAAATCTGTGTACTGGAGCAGCATGCGGGGAATTCCGAATCCTGGAGCAGCATGTGGGGAAACCCGAATATTGGAGCAGCATGTGGGGAAACTTGAGTACTGGAGCAGCATGTGGGGAAACCCGAATCCTGGAGCAGCATGCGGGGAATTCCGAATCCTGGAGCAGCATGTGGGGAAACCCGAATCCTGGAGCAGCATGTGGGGAAACCCGAGTACTGGAGCAGCATGTGCGGAATCCCGAGCACTGGAGCAGCATGTGGGGAATCCCGCGTACTTGCGCAGTGTGTGGGCATTCCTGAGTACTGGAGCAGCATATGCGGAATCCCGAGCATTGGAGCAGCATGTGGGGAAACCCGAGTACTGAAGCATATTGTGGGGAATACGGAGTCCTGGAGCAGCATTTGGGGAAACCCGAGTCCTGAAGCAGCATTTGGGGACTCCCGATTTCTGCAGCAGAATGTAGGGAATCCCGAGTCCTGGAGCAGCATGTGGGGAAACGTGAGCACTGGAGCAGCATGTGGGGAAACCCGAGTACTGGAGCAGCATCTGGGGAATCCTGAGTCCGGGAGCAGCATGTGGGGAAACCTGAGTCCTGGAGCATCATGAGGGGAAACCCGAGTCTTGGAACAGCATGTGGGGAAACCCGAGTCCTGAAGCAGCATGTGGGGAAACCTGAGTACTGGAGCATCATGTGGGGAAATCCGAGTCCTGAAGCAGTATGTGGGGAATCCCGAGTACTGGAGCAGATGTGGGGAAACCTGAGTACTGGAGCATATTGTGGGGAATCCTGACTACTGGAGCAGCATGTGGGGAATTCCGATTACTGGTGCAGCATTTGGGCAATTCCGAGTACTGGAGCAGCATGTGGGGAAATCTGTGTCCTGAAGCTTCATGTGGGGAATCTTGAGTACTGGAGCAGCATGTGGGGAAACCTGAGTACTGGAGCAGCATGTAGGGAAACCCGAGTATTGGAGCAGAATGTGGGAAGCCCGAGTCCTGGAGCAGCATGTGGGGAAACCTGAGTACTGGAACATCATGTGGGGAATCCTGAGTACTGATGCAGCAATTGGGGAATCCCGATTACTGGAGCAGCATGTGGGGAATTCCGAGTCCTGAAGCAGCATGTGGGGAAACCTGAGTACTGGAGCAGCATGAAGGGAAATCCGAGTCCTGGAGCAGCATGTGGGGAAACCCGAGTCCTGGAGCATCATGCGGGAAAACCCGAGATCTGCAGGAGCATGTTGGGAATCCCGAGTCCTGGAGCAGCATGTTGTGAAACCCGAGTCCTGAAGCAGCATGTGGGGAAACCTGAGTAATGAAGCAGCATGTGGGGGAGCCTGAGTACTGATGCAGCATTTGGGAAATTCCGATTACTGGAGCAGAATGTGGGGAATCCCGAGTCCTGGAGAATCATGTGTGGAAACCCGAGTCCTGAAGCAGCATGTGGGGAAACCCGAGTACTTGCGCAGCATGTGGGGAATCCGAAGTACTGGAGCAGCATGTGGGGAATCCAAAGCACTGGAATTGCATGTGGGAAATCCGAGTACGAGAGCATCATGTGGGGAAACCTGAGTACTGCAGCAGCATGTGGGGAATCCTGACTACTGGAGCAGCATTTGGGGAATTCTTATTACTGGAGCAGCATGTGGGGAAACCTGTGTCCTGAAGCCTCATGTGGGGAATCCTGAGTACTGGAGCAGCATGTGGGGAATCCTGACTACTGGAGCAGCATGTAGGGAATTCCGATTACTGGTGCTGCATTTGGGGAATTTCGATAACTGGAGCAGCATGTGGTGAAATCTGTGTCCTGAAGCTTCATGTGGGGAATCCTGAGTACTGGAGCAGCATGGAGGGAAACCTGAGTACTGGAGGAGCATGTAGGGAATCCCGAGTACTGGAGCAGCATGTGGGAAGCCCGAGTCCTGGAGCAGCATGTGGGGAAACCTGAGTACTGGAGCAGCATGTGCGGAAACCAGAGTACTGGAACATCATGTGGGGAATCCTGAGTACAGATGCAGCATTTGGGGAATCCCGATTACTGGAGCAGATTGTGGGGAATCCCGAGTCATGGAGCATCATGTGGGGAAATGTCAGTACTGGAGCAGCATGTGGGGAATTCCGAGTCCTGAAGCTGCATGTGGGGAAACCTGAGTACTGGAACAGCATGAAGGGAAACCCGAGACCTGGAGCAGCATGTGGGGAAACCCGAGTCCTGGAGCATCATGCGGGAAAACCCGAGATCTGCAGGAGCATGTTGGGAATCCCGAGTCCTGGAGCAGCATGTGGTGAAACCCGAGTCCTGAAGCAGCATGTGGGGAAACCTGAGTAATGAACAGCATGTGGGGAAACCTGAGTACTGATGCAGCATTTGGGAAATCCCGATTACTGGAGCAGAATGTGGGGAAATATGAGTACTGAAGCTGCATGTGGGGAATCCTGAGTACTGGAGCAGCATCTGGGGAATCCCGAGTCCTGGAGCAGCATGCGGGGAAACCTGAGTCCTGGAGCATCATGAGGGGAAACCCGAGTACTTGCGCAGCATGTGGGGAATCCCGAGTACTGGAGCAGAATGTGGGGAAACCCGAGTACTTGCGCAGCTTGTGGGGAATCCCGAGTACTGGAGCAGCATCTGGGGAATCCCGAGTGCAGGAGCATCACGTGGGAAATCCCAAGTACTGGAGCAGCACGTGGTGATTCCCGAGCACTGGAGTTGCATCTGGGTATCTCGAATACTGCAGCAGCATGTGGGGAAACCTGAGTACAGGAGCATCACGTGGGGAATCCCAAGTACTGGAGCAGCATGTGGGGAATCCCAAGCACTGGAATTGCATGTGGGAAATCCGAGTACGGGAGCATCATGTGGGGAAACCTGAGTACTGGAGCAGCATTTGGGGAAACCCGTGTACTGCAGCAGCATGTGGGGAAAACCGAGTACTGGAGCAGCATGTGGGGAATCCTGACTACTGGAGCAGCATGTGGGGAATTCCGATTACTGGAGCAGCATTTGGGGAATTCCGATTACTGGAGCAGCATGTGGGGAAATCTGTGTCCTGAAGCTACATCTGGGGAAACCTGAGTACTGGAGCAGCATGCAGGGAAACCCGAGTCCTGGAGCAGCATGCAGGGAAACCCGAGTCCTGGAGCAGCATGTGGGGAAACCCGAGTCCTGGAGCATCATGCGGGGAAACCCGAGAACTGCAGGAGCATGTAGGGAATCCCGAGTCCTGGAGCAGCATGTGGAGAAAACTGATTACTGGTGCATTATGTGGTGAGTCCCGAGTACTGGAGCAGCATGTGGGGAAACCTGAGTACTGAAGATGCATGTGGGGAATCCTGAGTACTGGAGCAGCATCTGGGGAATCCCGAGTCCTGGAGCAGCATGTGGGGAAACCTGAGTCCTGGAGCATCATGAGGGGAAACCCGAGTACTTGCGCAGCATGTGGGGAATCCCGAGTACTGGAGCAGAATGTGGGGAAACCCGAGTACTTGCGCAGATTGTGGGGAATCCCGAGTACTGGAGCAGCATCTGGGGAATCCCGAGTGCAGGAGCATCACGTGGGAAATCCCAAGTACTGGAGCAGCACGTGGTGATTCCCGAGCACTGGAGTTGCATCTGGGTATCTCGAATACTGCAGCAGCATGTGGGGAAACCTGAGTACAGGAGCATCACGTGGGGAATCCCAAGTACTGGAGCAGCATGTGGGGAATCCCAAGCACTGGAATTGCATGTGGGAAATCCGAGTACGGGATCATCATGTGGAGAAACCTGAGTACTGGAGCAGCATGTGGGGAATCCCGAGTACTGGAGCAGCATGTGGGGATACCCGAGTCCTGAAGCAGCATTTGGGGAAACCCGTGTACTGCAGCAGCATGTGGGGAAAACCGAGTACTGGAGCAGCATGTGGGGAATCCTGACTACTGGAGCAGCATGTGGGGAATTCCGATTACTGGAGCAGCATTTGGGGAATTCCGATTACTGGAGCAGCATGTGGGGAAATCTGTGTCCTGAAGCTACATCTGGGGAAACCTGAGTACTGGAGCAGCACGCAGGGAAACACGAGTCCTGGAGCAGCATGCAGGGAAACCCGAGTCCGGGAGCAGCATGTGGGGAAACCCGAGTCCTGGAGCATCATGCGGGGAAACCCGAGAACTGCAGGAGCATGTAGGGAATCCCGAGTCCTGGAGCAGCATGTGGAGAAAACTGATTACTGGTGCATTATGTGGTGAGTCCCGAGTACTGGAGCAGCATGTGGGGAAACCTGAGTACTGGAGCAGCATGTGGGGAATCCCGAGTCCTGAAGCAGCATGTGGGAAAACCTGAGTACTGGAACAGCATGTGGGGAAACCCGAGTCCGGAAGCAGCATGTGGGGAAACCCGAGTCTTGGAGCAGCATGTGGGGAAATGTGAGTACAGGAGCAGCATGTGGGGAATCCCGAGTCCTGAAGCAGCATGTGGGGAAATGTGAGTACTGGAGCAGCATGTGGGGAATTCCGAGTCCTGAAGCTGCATGTGGGGAAACCTGAGTAATGAAGCAGCATTTGGGACATCCCGAGTACTGGAGCAGCATGTGGGGAAATCCGAATCCTGGAGCAGCTTGTTGGGAAACCCGAGTACTTGCGCAGCATGTGGCTAATCCCGAGTACTGGAGCATCATGTGGGGAATCCCGAGTCCTGATGCAGCATGTGGGGAAACCTGAGTACGGGAACAGCATGTGGGGAAACCCGAGTCCGGAAGCAGCATGTGGGGAAATCCGAGTCCAGGAGCAGCATGTGGGGAAACGTGAGTACAGGAGCAGCATGTGGGGAATCCTGAGTCCTGAAGCAGCATGTGGGGAAACCTGAGTACTAGAGCATCATGTGGGGAATCCCGAGCACTGGAGCAAAACGTGGGGAAACCGGAGTAGATTAGATTAGATTACTTACAATGTGGAAACAGGCACTTCGGCCCAACAAGTCCACACCGCCCCGCCGAAGCGCAACCCACCCATACCCCTACATTTACCCCTTACCTACACTACGGGCAATTTAGCATGGCCAATTCACCTGACCTGCAGATCTTTGGACTGTGGGAGGAAACCGGAGCACCCGGAAGAAACCCACGCAGACACGGGGAGATCGTGCAAACTCCACACAGTCAGTTGCCTGAGGCAGGTATTGAACCCGGGTCTCTGGCACTGTGAGGCAGCAGTGCTAACCACTGTGCCACCGTGCCGCCCACTACTGGAACATCATGTGAGGAATGCTGAGTACTGGAGCAGAATGTGGGGAATCCCAGGTCCTGAATCAGCATGTGGGGAAACCTGAGTACTGGAGCAGCATTCGGGGAAACCCGAGTCCTGGAACAGCATTAGCGGAAATCCGAGTCCTGAAGCAGCATGTGGGGAAACCTGAGTCCTGGAACATCATGTGGGGAATAGCGAGTCCTGGAACATCATGTGGGGAAACCCGAGTACTGGAGCAGAATGTGGGAAACCCGAGTCCTGGAACATCATGTGGGGAAATGTGAGTACTGGAGCAGCATGTGGGGAAACCTGAGTAATGAAGCAGCATGTGGGGAAACCTGAGTACTGATGCAGCATTTGGGAAATCCCGAATACTGGAGCAGAATGTGGGGAATCCCGAGTCCTGGAGCATCATGTGGGGAAATGTGAGTACTGAAGCTGCATGTGGGGAAACCTGAGTACTGGAGCAGCATGTGGGGAAACCTGAGTCCTGGAGAATCATGTGGGGAAACCCGAGTCCTGAAGCAGCATGTGGGGAATCCCGAGTACTTGTGCAGCATGGGGAATCTCGAGTACTGGAGCAGCATGTGGAGAAACCCGAGTACTTGCGCAGCATGTGGGGAATCCCGAGTACTGGAGCAGCATGTGGGGAATCCCGAGTACAGGAGCATCACGTGGGGAGTCCCAAGTACTGGAGTAGCATGTGGGGATTCCCGAGCACTGGAGTTGCATCTGGGTATCTCGAATACTGCAGCAGTATGTGGGGAAACCTGAGTACAGGAGCACCACGTTGGGAATCCCAAGTACTGGAGCAGCATGTGGGGAATCCGAAGCACTGGAGTTGCATGTGGGAAATCCGAGTATGAGAGCATCATGTGGGGAAACCTGAGTACTGGAGCAGCATGTGGGGAATCCCAAGTACTGGAGCAGCATGTGGGGAAACCTGAGTACAGGCGCATCACGTGGGGAATCCCAAGTACTGGAGCAGCATGTGGGGAATCCCAAGCACTGGATTTGCATGTGGGAAATCCGAGTATGAGAGCATCATGTGGGGAAACCTGAGTATTGGAGCAGCATTTGGGGAAACCCATGTACTGCAGCAGCATGTGGGGAAAACCGAGTACTGGAGCAGCATGTGGGGAATCCTGACTACTGGAGCAGCATGTGGGGAATTCCGATTACTGGAGCAGCATTTGGGGAATTCCGATTACTGGAGCAGCATGTGGGGAAATCTGTGTCCTGAAGCTTCATGTGGGGAATCCTGAGTACTGGAGCAGCATGTGGGGAAACCTGAGTACGGGAGCAGCATGTGGGGAAACCTGAGTACGGGAGCAGCATGTGGGAAAACCGGAGTACTGGTGCAGCATGTGGGAAAACCTGAGTACTAGAGCAGCATGTGGAGAATCCGTGTACTGGAGCTGCATCTGGGTAATCCCGAATACTGCAGCAGCATGTCGGCATACCTCAGTACTGGAGCAGCATGTGAGGAATCCTGAGCACTGGAGTAGCATGTGGGGAAACTGGAGTACTGGAACATCATATGGGGAAACCCGACTACTGGAGCAGCATATCGGGACACCCGAGTACTGGAGCAGCATTCGGGGAATTCCGATTATTGGAGCAGCATGTGGGGAAATCTGTGTCCTGAAGAAGCATGTGGGGATACCTGAGAACTGAAGCAGCATGTGGGGAATCCTGAGTCCTGAAGCAGCATGTGGGGAAACCTGAGTACTAGAGCAGCATGTGGAGAATCCCGTGTACTGGAGCTTCATCTGGGTAATCCCGAATACTACAGCAGCATGTCGGCATACCTGAGTACTGGGCAGCATGTGGGAAAACCGGAGTTCTGGAGCAGCATGTGGGAAAACCTGAGTACTGGAGCAGCATGTGGGGAAACCTGAGTACTAGAGCAGCATGTGGAGAATCCGTGTACTGGAGCTGCATCTGGGTAATCCCGAATACTGCAGCAGCATGTCGGCATACCTCAGTACTGGAGCAGCATGTGGGGAATCCTGAGCACTGGAGTAGCACGTGGGGAAACTGGAGTACTGGAACATCATATGGGGAAACCCGACTACTGGAGCAGCATATGGGGACACCCGAGTACTGGAGCAGCATTCGGGGAATTCCGATTATTGGAGCAGCATGTGGGGAATCCCGAGTCCTGGAGCAGCATGTGGGGAAACCTGAGTACTGGAGCAGCATGTGGGGATACCTGAGTACTAGAGCATCATGTGGGGAATCCCGAGCACTGGAGCAAAAAGTGGGGAAACCGGAGTACTGGAACATCATGTGTGGAATGCTGAGTACTGGAGCAACATGTGGGGAAACGTGAGTACAGGAGCAGCATGTGGGGAATCCTGAGTCCTGGAGCAGCATGTGGGGAAACGTGAGTACTGGAGCAGCATGTGGGGAATCCCGAGTCCTGAAGCAGCATGTGGGGAAACCTGAGTACTAGAGCATCACGTGGGGTATCCCGAGTACTGGAGCAGCATGTGGGGAGTCCTGAGTACTGAATCAGCATGTGGGAAAATCCGAATCCTGGAGCAGCCTGTTGGGAAACCAGAGTACTTGCGCAGCATGTGGGTAATCCCGAGTACTGGAGCATCATGTGGGGAATCCCGAGCACTGGAGCAAAAAGTGGGGAAACCGGAGTACTGGAACATCATGTGTGGAGTCCTGAGTACTGGAGCAGCATGTGGGGAATCCCGAGTACTGAATCAGCCTGTGGGAAACCCGAGTACTGGAGCATCATGTGGGGATTCCTGACTACTGAAGCAGCATGTGGGGAATTCCGATTACTGGAGCAGCATGTGGGGAAATCTGTGTCCTGAAGCTTCATGTGGGGAATCCTGAGTACTGGAGCAGCATGTGGGGAAACCTGAGTAATGAAGCAGCATGTGGGGAAACCTGAGTACTGGAACAGCATTTGGGGAAACCCGAGTCCGGAAGCAGCATGTGGGGAAACCCGAGTCCAGGAGCATCATGTGGGGAATCCCGAGTCCTGATGCAGCATGTGGGGAAACCGGAGTACTGGAACATCATGTGAGGAATGCTGAGTACTGGAGCAGAATGTGGGGAATCCCAGGTCCTGAATCAGCATGTGGGGAAACCTGAGTCCTGATGCAGCATGTGGGGAAACCTGAGTACTGGAACAGCATGTGGGGAAACCCGAGTCCTGAAGCAGCATGTGGGGAAACCTGAGTACTGGAACAGCATGTGGGGAAACCTGAGTACTGGAGCAGCATGTGGGAAAACCGGAGTACTGGTGCAGCATGTGGGAAAACCTGAGTACTAGAGCAGCATGTGGAGAATCCGTGTACTGGAGCTGCATCTGGGTAATCCCGAGTACTGCAGCAGCATGTTGGCATACCTCAGTACTGGAGCAGCATGTGAGGAATCCTGAGCACTGGAGTAGCATGTGGGGAAACTGGAGTACTGGAACATCATATGGGGAAACCCGACTACTGGAGCAGCATATCGGGACACCCGAGTACTGGAGCAGCATTCGGGGAATTCCGATTATTGGAGCAGCATGTGGGGAAATCTGTGTCCTGAAGAAGCATGTGGGGATACCTGAGAACTGAAGCAGCATGTGGGGAATCCTGAGTCCTGAAGCAGCATGTGGGGAAACCTGAGTACTAGAGCAGCATGTGGAGAATCCCGTGTACTGGAGCTTCATCTGGGTAATCCCGAATACTACAGCAGCATGTCGGCATACCTGAGTACTGGGCGGCATGTGGGAAAACCGGAGTTCTGGAGCAGCATGTGGGAAAACCTGAGTACTGGAGCAGCATGTGGGGAAACCTGAGTACTAGAGCAGCATGTGGAGAATCCGTGTACTGGAGCTGCATCTGGGTAATCCCGAATACTGCAGCAGCATGTCGGCATACCTCAGTACTGGAGCAGCATGTGGGGAATCATGAGCACTGGAGTAGCATGTGGGGAAACTGGAGTACTGGAACATCATATGGGGAAACCCGACTACTGGAGCAGCATATGGGGACACCCGAGTACTGGAGCAGCATTCGGGGAATTCCGATTATTGGAGCAGCATGTGGGGAATCCCGAGTCCTGGAGCAGCATGTGGGGAAACCTGAGTACTGGAGCAGCATGTGGGGATACCTGAGTACTAGAGCATTATGTGGGGAATCCCGAGCACTGGAGCAAAAAGTGGGGAAACCGGAGTACTGGAACATCATGTGTGGAATGCTGAGTACTGGAGCAGCATGTGGGGAAACCCGAGTACTGGAGCAGCATTCGGGGAATTCCGATTATTGGAGCAGCATGTGGGGAAATCTGTGTCCTGAAGAAGCATGTGGGGAAACCTGAGTACTGGAGAAGCATGTGGGGAATCCTGAGTACTGAAGCAGCATTTGGGGAATCCCGATTTCTGGAGCAGAATGTGGGGAATCCCGAGTCCTGGAGCAGCATGTGGGGAAACCTGAGTACTGGAGCAGCATGTGAGGATACCTGAGTACTAGAGCATCATGTGGGGAATCCCGAGCACTGGAGCAAAAAGTGGGGAAACCGGAGTACTGGAACATCATGTGTGGAATGCTGAGTGCTGGAGCAGCATGTGGGGAAACCTGAGTACTGGAGCAGCATTCGGGGAATTCCGATTATTGGAGCAGCATGTGGGGAAATCTGTGTCCTGAAGAAGCATGTGGGGATACCTGAGAACTGAAGCAGCATGTGGGGAATCCTGAGTCCTGAAGCAGCATGTGGGGAAACCTGAGTACTGGAGCAGCATGTGGGGAATCCCGAGTCCTGAAGCAGCATGTGGTGAAACCTGAGTACTAGAGCATCACGTGGGGAATCCCGAGTACTGGAGCAGCATGTGTGGAGTCCTGAGTACTGGAGCAGCATGTGGGGAATCCCGAGTACTGAATCAGCCTGTGGGAAACCCGAGTACTGGAGCATCATGTGGGGATTCCTGACTACTGAAGCAGCATGTGGGGAATTCCGATTACTGGAGCAGCATTTGCGGAATTCCGATTACTGGAGCAGCATGTGGGGAAATCTGTGTCCTGAAGCTTCATGTGGGGAATCCTGAGTACTGGAGCAGCATGTGGGGAAACCTGAGTAATGAAGCAGCATGTGGGGAAACCTGAGTACTGGAACAGCATTTGGGGAAACCCGAGTCCGGAAGCAGCATGTGGGGAAACCCGAGTCCAGGAGCATCATGTGGGGAATCCTGAGTCCTGAAGCAGCATGTGGGGAAACCTGAGTACTGGAGCAGCATGTGGGGAATCCCGAGTCCTGAAGCAGCATGTGGTGAAACCTGAGTACTAGAGCATCACGTGGGGAATCCCGAGTACTGGAGCAGCATGTGTGGAGTCCTGAGTACTGGAGCAGCATGTGGGGAATCCCGAGTACTGAATCAGCCTGTGGGAAACCCGAGTACTGGAGCATCATGTGGGGATTCCTGACTACTGAAGCAGCATGTGGGGAATTCCGATTACTGGAGCAGCATTTGCGGAATTCCGATTACTGGAGCAGCATGTGGGGAAATCTGTGTCCTGAAGCTTCATGTGGGGAATCCTGAGTACTGGAGCAGCATGTGGGGAAACCTGAGTAATGAAGCAGCATGTGGGGAAACCTGAGTACTGGAACAGCATTTGGGGAAACCCGAGTCCGGAAGCAGCATGTGGGGAAACCCGAGTCCAGGAGCATCATGTGGGGAATCCCGAGTCCTGATGCAGCATGTGGGGAAACCGGAGTACTGGAACATCATGTGAGGAATGCTGAGTACTGGAGCAGAATGTGGGGAATCCCAGGTCCTGAATCAGCATGTGGGGAAACCTGAGTCCTGATGCAGCATGTGGGGAAACCTGAGTACTGGAACAGCATGTGGGGAAACCCGAGTCCTGAAGCAGCATGTGGGGAAACCTGAGTACTGGAACAGCATTTGGGGAAACCCGAGTCCGGAAGCAGCATGTGGGGAAACCCGAGTCCAGGAGCATCATGTGGGGAATCCCGAGTCCTGATGCAGCATGTGGGGAAACCGGAGTACTGGAACATCATGTGAGGAATGCTGAGTACTGGAGCAGAATGTGGGGAATCCCAGGTCCTGAATCAGCATGTGGGGAAACCTGAGTACTGGAGCAGCATTTGGGGAAACCCGAGTCCTGGAACAGCATTAGCGGAAATCCGAGTCCTGAAGCAGCATGTGGGGAAACCTGAGTCCTGGAACATCATGTGGGGAATCCCGAGTCCTGATGCAACATGTGGGGAAACGTGAGTACAGGAGCAGCATGTGGGGAATCCTGAGTCCTGGAGCAGCATGTGGGGAAACGTGAGTACTGGAGCAGCATGTGGGGAATCCCGAGTCCTGAAGCAGCATGTGGGGAAACCTGAGTACTAGAGCATCACGTGGGGTATCCCGAGTACTGGAGCAGCATGTGGGGAGTCCTGAGTACTGAATCAGCATGTGGGAAAATCCGAATCCTGGAGCAGCCTGTTGGGAAACCAGAGTACTTGCGCAGCATGTGGGTAATCCCGAGTACTGGAGCATCATGTGGGGAATCCCGAGCACTGGAGCAAAAAGTGGGGAAACCGGAGTACTGGAACATCATGTGTGGAGTCCTGAGTACTGGAGCAGCATGTGGGGAATCCCGAGTACTGAATCAGCCTGTGGGAAACCCGAGTACTGGAGCATCATGTGGGGATTCCTGACTACTGAAGCAGCATGTGGGGAATTCCGATTACTGGAGCAGCATTTGCGGAATTCCGATTACTGGAGCAGCATGTGGGGAAATCTGTGTCCTGAAGCTTCATGTGGGGAATCCTGAGTACTGGAGCAGCATGTGGGGAAACCTGAGTAATGAAGCAGCATGTGGGGAAACCTGAGTACTGGAACAGCATTTGGGGAAACCCGAGTCCGGAAGCAGCATGTGGGGAAACCCGAGTCCAGGAGCATCATGTGGGGAATCCCGAGTCCTGATGCAGCATGTGGGGAAACCGGAGTACTGGAACATCATGTGAGGAATGCTGAGTACTGGAGCAGAATGTGGGGAATCCCAGGTCCTGAATCAGCATGTGGGGAAACCTGAGTCCTGATGCAGCATGTGGGGAAACCTGAGTACTGGAACAGCATGTGGGGAAACCCGAGTCCTGAAGCAGCATGTGGGGAAACCTGAGTACTGGAACAGCATGTGGGGAAACCTGAGTACTGGAGCAGCATGTGGGAAAACCGGAGTACTGGTGCAGCATGTGGGAAAACCTGAGTACTAGAGCAGCATGTGGAGAATCCGTGTACTGGAGCTGCATCTGGGTAATCCCGAGTACTGCAGCAGCATGTCGGCATACCTCAGTACTGGAGCAGCATGTGAGGAATCCTGAGCACTGGAGTAGCATGTGGGGAAACTGGAGTACTGGAACATCATATGGGGAAACCCGACTACTGGAGCAGCATATCGGGACACCCGAGTACTGGAGCAGCATTCGGGGAATTCCGATTATTGGAGCAGCATGTGGGGAAATCTGTGTCCTGAAGAAGCATGTGGGGATACCTGAGAACTGAAGCAGCATGTGGGGAATCCTGAGTCCTGAAGCAGCATGTGGGGAAACCTGAGTACTAGAGCAGCATGTGGAGAATCCCGTGTACTGGAGCTTCATCTGGGTAATCCCGAATACTACAGCAGCATGTCGGCATACCTGAGTACTGGGCGGCATGTGGGAAAACCGGAGTTCTGGAGCAGCATGTGGGAAAACCTGAGTACTGGAGCAGCATGTGGGGAAACCTGAGTACTAGAGCAGCATGTGGAGAATCCGTGTACTGGAGCTGCATCTGGGTAATCCCGAATACTGCAGCAGCATGTCGGCATACCTCAGTACTGGAGCAGCATGTGGGGAATCATGAGCACTGGAGTAGCATGTGGGGAAACTGGAGTACTGGAACATCATATGGGGAAACCCGACTACTGGAGCAGCATATGGGGACACCCGAGTACTGGAGCAGCATTCGGGGAATTCCGATTATTGGAGCAGCATGTGGGGAATCCCGAGTCCTGGAGCAGCATGTGGGGAAACCTGAGTACTGGAGCAGCATGTGGGGATACCTGAGTACTAGAGCATCATGTGGGGAATCCCGAGCACTGGAGCAAAAAGTGGGGAAACCGGAGTACTGGAACATCATGTGTGGAATGCTGAGTACTGGAGCAGCATGTGGGGAAACCCGAGTACTGGAGCAGCATTCGGGGAATTCCGATTATTGGAGCAGCATGTGGGGAAATCTGTGTCCTGAAGAAGCATGTGGGGAAACCTGAGTACTGGAGAAGCATGTGGGGAATCCTGAGTACTGAAGCAGCATTTGGGGAATCCCGATTTCTGGAGCAGAATGTGGGGAATCCCGAGTCCTGGAGCAGCATGTGGGGAAACCTGAGTACTGGAGCAGCATGTGAGGATACCTGAGTACTAGAGCATCATGTGGGGAATCCCGAGCACTGGAGCAAAAAGTGGGGAAACCGGAGTACTGGAACATCATGTGTGGAATGCTGAGTGCTGGAGCAGCATGTGGGGAAACCTGAGTACTGGAGCAGCATTCGGGGAATTCCGATTATTGGAGCAGCATGTGGGGAAATCTGTGTCCTGAAGAAGCATGTGGGGATACCTGAGAACTGAAGCAGCATGTGGGGAATCCTGAGTCCTGAAGCAGCATGTGGGGAAACCTGAGTACTGGAGCAGCATGTGGGGAATCCCGAGTCCTGAAGCAGCATGTGGTGAAACCTGAGTACTAGAGCATCACGTGGGGAATCCCGAGTACTGGAGCAGCATGTGTGGAGTCCTGAGTACTGGAGCAGCATGTGGGGAATCCCGAGTACTGAATCAGCCTGTGGGAAACCCGAGTACTGGAGCATCATGTGGGGATTCCTGACTACTGAAGCAGCATGTGGGGAATTCCGATTACTGGAGCAGCATTTGCGGAATTCCGATTACTGGAGCAGCATGCGGGGAAATCTGTGTCCTGAAGCTTCATGTGGGGAATCCTGAGTACTGGAGCAGCATGTGGGGAAACCTGAGTAATGAAGCAGCATGTGGGGAAACCTGAGTACTGGAACAGCATTTGGGGAAACCCGAGTCCGGAAGCAGCATGTGGGGAAACCCGAGTCCAGGAGCATCATGTGGGGAATCCCGAGTCCTGATGCAGCATGTGGGGAAACCGGAGTACTGGAACATCATGTGAGGAATGCTGAGTACTGGAGCAGAATGTGGGGAATCCCAGGTCCTGAATCAGCATGTGGGGAAACCTGAGTCCTGATGCAGCATGTGGGGAAACCTGAGTACTGGAACAGCATGTGGGGAAACCCGAGTCCTGAAGCAGCATGTGGGGAAACCTGAGTACTGGAACAGCATTTGGGGAAACCCGAGTCCGGAAGCAGCATGTGGGGAAACCCGAGTCCAGGAGCATCATGTGGGGAATCCCGAGTCCTGATGCAGCATGTGGGGAAACCGGAGTACTGGAACATCATGTGAGGAATGCTGAGTACTGGAGCAGAATGTGGGGAATCCCAGGTCCTGAATCAGCATGTGGGGAAACCTGAGTACTGGAGCAGCATTTGGGGAAACCCGAGTCCTGGAACAGCATTAGCGGAAATCCGAGTCCTGAAGCAGCATGTGGGGAAACCTGAGTCCTGGAACATCATGTGGGGAATCCCGAGTCCTGATGCAACATGTGGGGAAACGTGAGTACAGGAGCAGCATGTGGGGAATCCTGAGTCCTGGAGCAGCATGTGGGGAAACGTGAGTACTGGAGCAGCATGTGGGGAATCCCGAGTCCTGAAGCAGCATGTGGGGAAACCTGAGTACTAGAGCATCACGTGGGGTATCCCGAGTACTGGAGCAGCATGTGGGGAGTCCTGAGTACTGAATCAGCATGTGGGAAAATCCGAATCCTGGAGCAGCCTATTGGGAAACCAGAGTACTTGCACAGCATGTGGGTAATCCTGAGTACTGGAGCATCATGTGGGGAATCCCGAGCACTGGAGCAATAAGTGGGGAAACCGGAGTACTGGAACATCATGTGTGGAGTCCTGAGTACTGGAGCAGCATGTGAGGAATCCCGAGTACTGAATCAGCCTGTGGGAAACCCGAGTACTGGAGCATCATGTGGGGATTCCTGACTACTGAAGCAGCATGTGGGGAATTCCGATTACTGGAGCAGCATTTGCGGAATTCCGATTACTGGAGCAGCATGTGGGGAAATCTGTGTCCTGAAGCTTCATGTGGGGAATCCTGAGTACTGGAGCAGCATGTGGGGAAACCTGAGTAATGAAGCAGCATGTGGGGAAACCTGAGTACTGGAACAGCATTTGGGGAAACCCGAGTCAGGAAGCAGCATGTGGGGAAACCCGAGTCCAGGAGCATCATGTGGGGAATCCCGAGTCCTGATGCAGCATGTGGGGAAACCGGAGTACTGGAACATCATGTGAGGAATGCTGAGTACTGGAGCAGAATGTGGTGAATCCCAGGTCCTGAATCAGCATGTGGGGAAACCTGAGTTCTGATGCAGCATGTGGGGAAACCTGAGTACTGGAACAGCATGTGGGGAAACCCGAGTCCTGAAGCAGCATGTGGGGAAACCTGAGTACTGGAACAGCATTTGGGGAAACCCGAGTCCGGAAGCAGCATGTGGGGAAACCCAAGTCCAGGAGCATCATGTGGGGAATCCCGAGTCCTGATGCAGCATGTGGGGAAACCGGAGTACTGGAACATCATGTGAGGAATGCTGAGTACTGGAGCAGAATGTGGGGAATCCCAGGTCCTGAATCAGCATGTGGGGAAACCTGAGTACTGGAGCAGCATTTGGGGAAACCCGAGTCCTGGAACAGCATTAGCGGAAATCCGAGTCCTGAAGCAGCATGTGGGGAAACCTGAGTCCTGGAACATCATGTGGGGAATCCCGAGTCCTGATGCAACATGTGGGGAAACGTGAGTACAGGAGCAGCATGTGGGGAATCCTGAGTCCTGGAGCAGCATGTGGGGAAACGTGAGTACTAGAGCATCACGTGGGGTATCCCGAGTACTGGAGCAGCATGTGGGGAGTCCTGAGTACTGAATCAGCATGTGGGAAAATCCGAATCCTGGAGCAGCCTGTTGGGAAACCAGAGTACTTGCGCAGCATGTGGGTAATCCCGAGTACTGGAGCATCATGTGGGGAATCCCGAGCACTGGAGCCAAAAGTGGGGAAACCGGAGTACTGGAACATCATGTGTGGAATGCTGAGAACTGGAGCAGCATGTGGGGAATCCCAGGTCCTGAATCAGAATGTGGGCAAACCTGAGTACTGGAGCAGCATGTGGGGAAACCCGAGTACTGGAACAGCATTAGCGGAAATGCGAGTCCTGAAGCAGCATGTGGGGAAAACTGAGTCCTGGAACATCATGTGGGGAATGCCGAGTACTGGAGCAGCATGTGTGGAAGCGCGAGTACTGGAGCAGCATGTGGGAAACCAGAGTACTGTTGCAGCATTTGGGAATCCCGATTACTGGGGCAGAATGTGGGGCATCTCGATTCCTGGAACAGCATTTGGGGAAATGTGAGTACTGGAGCAACATGTGGGGAAACCCGAGTACTGGAGCAGCTTGTGGGAAACCCGAGTCCGGGAACAGCATGTGGGGAATCCTGAGTACTGGAGCAGCATGTGGGGAAACCCGAGTCCTCAGCATCATGCGGGGAAACCCGAGATCTGCAGGAGCATGTTGGGAATCCCGAGTCCTGAAGCAGCATGTGGGGAAACCTGAGTACTGATGCAGCATGTGGGGAAACCTGAGTACTGGAGCAGCATGTGGGGAAAGCCGAGTCCTGGAGAATCATGTGGGGAAACCCGAGTCCTGAAGCAGCATGTGGAGAAACCCGAGTCCTGAAGCAGCATGTGGGGACTCCCGAGTACTTGCGCATCATGTGGGGAATCCCGAGTACTGGAGCAGCATGTGGGGAAACCCGAGTACTTGCGCAGCATGTGGGGAATCCCGAGTACTGGAGCAGCATGTGGGGAATCCCGAGTACAGGAACATCACGTGGGGAATCCCAAGTACTGGAGCAGCATGTGGGGAGTCCTGAGTACTGGAGCAGCATGTGGGGAATCCCGAGTACTGAATCAGCCTGTGGGAAAACCCGAGTACTGGAGCAGCATGTGGGGAAACCTGAGTACTGGAGCAACATTTGGGGAATCCCGAATACTGGAGCATCATGTGGGGAATGCCGAGTACTGGAGTTGCATCTGGGTAAACCCGAATACTGCAGCAGATTGTGGGGAATACCGATTACTGGAGCAGCATGTGGGGAAATCTGTGTCCTGAAGCTTCATGTGGGGAATCCTGAGTACTGGAGCAGCATGTGGGGAAACCAGAGTTCTGAAGCTACATTTGGGGAAACCTGAGTACTGGAGCAGCATGTGTGGAAACCTGAGCACTGGAGCAGCATGTAGGGAAACCCGAGTCCTGGAGCAGCATGTAGGGAAACCCAAGTCCTGGAGCATCATGCGGGGAAACCCGAGAACTGTAGGAGCATATGGGGAAACCTGAGTACTGAAGCAGCGTTTGGGGAATCCTGATTTCAGGAGCAGAATGTGGGGAATCCCGAGTCCTGGAGCAGCATGTGGGGAAACGTGAGTACTGGAGCAGCATGTGGGGTTTCCCGAGTACTGGAGCAGCATGTTGGGAGTCCCGAGTACTGGCGCAGCATGTGGGCAATCCCGAGTCCTGGAGCATCATGTGGGGAATCCCGAGTCCTGATGCAACATGTGGGGAAACGTGAGTACAGGAGCAGCATGTGGGGAATCCTGAGTCCTGAAGCAGCATGTGGGGAAACCTGAGTACTAGAGCATCATGTGGGGAAACCCGAGTCCTGAAGCAGCATTTGGGGAAACCCGTGTACTGCAGCAGCATGTGGGGAAAACCGAGTACTGGAGCAGCATGTGGGGATTCCTGACTACTGAAGCAGCATGTGGGGAATTCCGATTACTGGAGCAGCATTTGCGGAATTCCGATTACTGGAGCAGCATGTGGGGAAATCTGTGTCCTGAAGCTTCATGTGGGGAATCCTGAGTACTGGAGCAGCATGTGGGGAAACCTGAGTAATGAAGCAGCATGTGGGGAAACCTGAGTACTGGAACAGCATTTGGGGAAACCCGAGTCCGGAAGCAGCATGTGGGGAAACCCGAGTACTGGAGCAGCATGTGGGGATTCCTGACTACTGAAGCAGCATGTGGGGAATTCCGATTACTGGAGCAGCATTTGCAGAATTCCGATTACTGGAGCAGCATGTGGGGAAATCTGTGTCCTGAAGCTTCATGTGGGGAATCCTGAGTACTGGAGCAGCATGTGGGGAAACCTGAGTAATGAAGCAGCATGTGGGGAAACCTGAGTACTGGAACAGCATTTGGGGAAACCCGAGTCCGGAAGCAGCATGTGGGGAAACCCAAGTCCAGGAGCATCATGTGGGGAATCCCGAGTCCTGATGCAGCATGTGGGGAAACCGGAGTACTGGAACATCATGTGAGGAATGCTGAGTACTGGAGCAGAATGTGGGGAATCCCAGGTCCTGAATCAGCATGTGGGGAAACCTGAGTCCTGATGCAGCATGTGGGGAAACCTGAGTACTGGAACAGCATGTGGGGAAACCCGAGTCCTGAAGCAGCATGTGGGGAAACCTGAGTACTGGAACAGCATTTGGGGAAACCCGAGTCCGGAAGCAGCATGTGGGGAAACCCGAGTCCAGGAGCATCATGTGGGGAATCCCGAGTCCTGATGCAGCATGTGGGGAAACCGGAGTACTGGAACATCATGTGAGGAATGCTGAGTACTGGAGCAGAATGTGGGGAATCCCAGGTCCTGAATCAGCATGTGGGGAAACCTGAGTACTGGAGCAGCATTTGGGGAAACCCGAGTCCTGGAACAGCATTAGCGGAAATCTGAGTCCTGAAGCAGCATGTGGGGAAACCTGAGTCCTGGAACATCATGTGGGAAATGCCGAGTACTGGAGCAGCATGTGTGGAAACCCGAGTACTGGAGCAGCATGTGGGAAACCCGAGTCCTGGAACATCATGTGGGGAAACCTGAGTACTGATACAACATTTGGGGAATCTCGAGTAATGGAGCAGAATGTGGGAAATCCCGAGTCCTGGAGCATCATTTGGGGAAATGTGAGTACTGGAGCAGCATGTGGGGAATTCCAAGTCCTGAAGCTGCATGTGGGGAAACCTGAGTACTGGAGCAGCATAACGGGATACCCGAATCATGGAGCAGCATGTGGGGAAACCCGAGTCCTGGAGCATCATGCGGGGAAACCCGAGATCTGCAGGAGCATGTTGGGAATCCCGAGTCCTGGAGCAGCATGTGGTGAAACCCGAGTCCTGAAGCAGCATGTGGGGAAACCTGAGTAATGAAGCAGCATGTGGGGAAACCTGAGGACTGATGCAGCATTTGGGAAATCCCGATTACTGGAGCAGAATGTGGGGAATCCCGAGTCCTGGAGCATCATGTGGGGAAATGTGAGTACTGAAGCTGCATGTGGGGAAACCTGAGTACTGGAGCAGCATAACGGGATACCCGAGTCATGGAGCAGCATGTGGGGAAACCCGAGTCCTGGAGCATCATGCGGGGAAACCCGAGATCTGCAGGAGCATGTTGGGAATCCCGAGTCCTGGAGCAGCATGTGGTGAAACCCGAGTCCTGAAGCAGCATGTGGGGAAACCTGAGTAATGAAGCAGCATGTGGGGAAACCTGAGTACTGATGCAGCATTTGGGAAATCCCGATTACTGGAGCAGAATGTGGGGAATCCCGAGTCCTGGAGCATCATGTGGGGAAATGTGTGTACTGAAGCTGCATGTGGGGAAACCTGAGTACTGGAGCAGCATAACGGTAAACCCGAGTCATGGAGCAGCATGTGGGGAAACCCGAGTCCTGGAGCATCATGCGGGGAAACCCGAGATCTGCAGGAGCATGTTGGGAATCCCGAGTCCTGGAGCAGCATGTGGTGAAACCCGAGTCCTGAAGCAGCATGTGGGGAAATGTGAGTACTGAAGCTGCATGTGGGGAAACCTGAGTACTGGAGCAGCATGTGGGAAAACCCGAGTCCTGGAGAATCATGTGGGGAAACCCGAGTCCTGAAGCAGCATGTGGAGAAACCCGAGTCCTGAAGCAGCATGTGGGGAATCCCGAGTACTGGAGCAGCATGTGGGGAAACCCGAGTACTTGCGCAGCATGTGGGGAATCCCGAGTACTGGAGCAGCATGTGGGGAATCCCGAGTACAGGAGCATCATGTGGGGAGTCCCAAGTACTGGAGCAGCATGTGGGGATTCCCGAGCACTGGAGTTGCATCTGGGTAATGAAGCAGCATGTGGGGAAACCTGAGTACTGATGCAGCAATTGGGAAATCCCGATTACTGGAGCAGAATGTGGGGAATCACGAGTCCTGGAGCATCACGTGGGGAATCCCAAGTACTGGAGCAGCATGTGGGGAATCCCAAGCACTGGAGTTGCAGGTGGGAAATCCGAGTATGAGAGTATCATGTGGGGAAACCTGAGTACTGGAGCAGCATGTGGGGAATCCCAAGTACTGGAGCAGCATGTGGGGAAACCTGAGTACAGGCGCATCACGTGGGGAATCCCAAGTACTGGAGCAGCATGTGGGGGAATCCCAAGCACTGGAGTTGCATGTGGGAAATCCGAGTATGAGAGCATCATGTGGGGAAACCTGAGTACTGGAGCAGCATTTGGGGAAACCTGAGTACTGCAGCAGCATGTGGGGAAAACCGAGTACTGGAGCAGCATGTGGGGATTCCTGACTACTGGAGCAGCATTTGGGGAATTCCGATTACAGGAGCAGCATGTGGGGAAATCTGTGTCCTGAAGCTTCATGTGGGGAATCCTGAGTACTGGAGCTGCATGTGGGGAAACCTGAGTAATGAAGCAGCATGTGGGGAAACCTGAGTACTGGAGCAGCATGTGGGGAAACCCGAGTCCGGAAGCAGCATGTGGGGAAACCCGAGTACTGGAGCAGCATGTGGGGATTCCTGACTACTGAAGCAGCATGTGGGGAATTCCGATTACTGGAGCAGCATTTGCGGAATTCCGATTACTGGAGCAGCATGTGGGGAAATCTGTGTCCTGAAGCTTCATGTGGGGAATCCTGAGTACTGGAGCAGCATGTGGGGAAACCTGAGTAATGAAGCAGCATGTGGGGAAACCTGAGTACTGGAACAGCATTTGGGGAAACCCGAGTCCGGAAGCAGCATGTGGGGAAACCCGAGTCCAGGAGCATCATGTGGGGAATCTCGAGTCCTGATGCAGCATGTGGGGAAACCGGAGTACTGGAACATCATGTGAGGAATGCTGAGTACTGGAGCAGAATGTGGGGAATCCCAGGTCCTGAATCAGCATGTGGGGAAACCTGAGTCCTGATGCAGCATGTGGGGAAACCTGAGTACTGGAACAGCATGTGGGGAAACCCGAGTCCTGAAGCAGCATGTGGGGAAACCTGAGTACTGGAACAGCATTTGGGGAAACCCGAGTCCGGAAGCAGCATGTGGGGAAACCCGAGTCCAGGAGCATCATGTGGGGAATCCCGAGTCCTGATGCAGCATGTGGGGAAAGCGGAGTACTGGAACATCATGTGAGGAATGCTGAGTACTGGAGCAGAATGTGGGGAATCCCAGGTCCTGAATCAGCATGTGGGGAAACCTGAGTACTGGAGCAGCATTTGGGGAAACCCGAGTCCTGGAACAGCATTAGCGGAAATCCGAGTCCTGAAGCAGCATGTGGGGAAACCTGAGTCCTGGAACATCATGTGGGAAATGCCGAGTACTGGAGCAGCATGTGTGGAAACCCGAGTACTGGAGCAGCATGTGGGAAACCCGAGTCCTGGAACATCATGTGGGGAAACCTGAGTACTGATACAACATTTGGGGAATCTCGAGTAATGGAGCAGAATGTGGGAAATCCCGAGTCCTGGAGCATTATTTGGGGAAATGTGAGTACTGGAGCAGCATGTGGGGAATTCCAAGTCCTGAAGCTGCATGTGGGGAAACCTGAGTACTGGAGCAGCATAACGGGATACCCGAATCATGGAGCAGCATGTGGGGAAACCCGAGTCCTGGAGCATCATGCGGGGAAACCCGAGATCTGCAGGAGCATGTTGGGAATCCCGAGTCCTGGAGCAGCATGTGGTGAAACCCGAGTCCTGAAGCAGCATGTGGGGAAACCTGAGTAATGAAGCAGCATGTGGGGAAACCTGAGGACTGATGCAGCATTTGGGAAATCCCGATTACTGGAGCAGAATGTGGGGAATCCCGAGTCCTGGAGCATCATGTGGGGAAATGTGAGTACTGAAGCTGCATGTGGGGAAACCTGAGTACTGGAGCAGCATAACGGGAT